>NC_092166.1:3782403-4152403 GCF_045791955.1 Oncorhynchus clarkii lewisi | reverse complement strand
TGACTAGTAGCGGAATATACTGGAGATCAAGAGGTAACAGTGTGGAATAATACATGTGACTAGTAGTGGAATATACTGGAGATCAAGAGGTAACAGTGTGGAATAATACATGTGACTAGTAGTGGAATATACTGGAGATCAAGAGGTAACAGTGTGGAATAATACATGTGACTAGTAGCGGAATATACTGGAGATCAAGAGGTAACAGTGTGGAATAATACATGTGACTAGTAGCGGAATATACTGGAGATCAAGAGGTAACAGTGTGGAATAATACATGTGACTAGTAGTGGAATATACTGGAGATCAAGAGGTAACAGTGTGGAATAATACATGTGACTAGTAGTGGAATATACTGGAGATCAAGAGGTAACAGTGTGGAATAATACATGTGACTAGTAGTGGAATATACTGGAGATCAAGAGGTAAGGAAGAAGCACTGCGTTCATAACGTGTGCCAAACAGGTGCTGTTAGATTACAATATCATTTTTCTGAACGTTTGGAACAATGTCATCACAAAATAAATTATAAGCGCAGAGTGTTGTAATGGTATTTTGTGTGTGTGTAAGCCTTTAAAAAAAAAATTTTTTTAATAAAAAAAAAATATTGTATTTTTTAAATAGTCTAACTCATTGGTGAATGCAATTTCCCGAAATTGTTTATTTATGCTTTACTTTAAGCTAATTAATCAAATCATGAACGACTCCTATGCTGTGTGATGACATTAACTTACTGATGACTGATACAGTAGCCTATATAAGCATTAAAAATATATAGTAAGTTACAGTATTGAGACAATGTTACTCTTAGGCCTCCAGCTCAATGGTGGCGATACAAAGCTGCTACACGAATGACATCGTATTAATATAAACAAAGAGATCAAGAAAAATAACATTATTAGTATTATTTTTCAGACAATTTGGAACAGTGTAGATGAGCGCTATCTATATACAGTATCCAGTATCTATCTATATACACACTCCTGCGCTGTCTTGGCTAGGGAAGGTGTCCTTATGGAAGGTGAACCTTCGCCCCAGTCTGAGATCCTGAGCGCTCTGGAGCAGGTTCGCATCAAGGATCTCTCTGTACTTTGCTCTGTTCATCTTTCCCTTTGATCCTAACTAGTCTCCCAATCCCTGTCGCTGAAAAACATCCCCAAAGCATGATGCTGCCACCACCATGCTTCACCGTAGGGATGGTGCCAGGTATCCTCCAGACATAACGCTTGGCATTCAGGCTAAAGAGTTCAATCTTGATTTCATCAGACCAGAGAATCTTGTTTCTCATGGTCAGAGTCCTTTAGGTGCTCTGTCAGAGTGACCATCAGGTTCTTGGTCACCTCCCTGACCAAGGCCCTTATCCCCAGATTTTTCAGTTTGGTTGGGTGGTCAGCTCTAGGAAGAATCTTGATGGTTCCAAACTTCTTCTATTTAAAAACAGTCCACTGTGTTCTTGGAGACCTTCAATGCTCCAGAAATATTTTGGTACCTTTCCCCAGATCTGTGCCTCGACACAATCCAGTTTCGGAGCTCTATGGACAATTCCTTCAACCTCATGGCTTGTTTTTTGCTCTGACATGCACTGTAAACTGTGGGACCTTATATGGACAGGTGTGTGCCGTTCCAAATCATGTCCAATCAATTGAATAAAATAAAAAAAAGGTTATCTTTGTCATTGTGTGTAGATTGGATTACATATATTCTACAATGAGGGGAAAAAAGTTACGTCCTCCCGAGTGGTGCAGCAGTCTAAGCATCACTACAGCCTGGGGTTCGATCTCAGGCTGTGTCATTACCGGCTGTGTCTGGGAGGGCGGCGGCCGCACAAATGGCCCAGCGTCGTCCGGGTTAGGAGGGGGGGGGGTTTACTTGCCTCACTTGCGCGACTCCTTGTAGCGGGTCGGGCGCCTGCAGGCTGACTTCGGTCGTCAAATGAACAGTGTTTCCTCCGACACATTGGTGCGGCTGACTTCCGGGTTAAGAAGCTCGGTTTGGCGAAACATGTTTCGGACGCCGAATGACTCAACCTTCACCTCCCGAGCCTGCTGGGGAGTTGCAGCGATGAGACAAGACCATAATCACGGAATTGAGGAGAAAAAGACGGTACATTTTAATTAATTTTCATGAATAAGGCTGGAAAAAGTCATGGGGTCTGGATACTTTCTGAATACACTTTAAAAAATACACACACACACACACACACACACACACACACACACACACACACACACACACACACACACACACACACACACACACACACACACACACACACACACACACACACACACACACACACACACACACACACACACACACACACACACACACACACACACACACACACACACACACACACCCTCCCTCTTGTGGATAATAAATATCACGAAACTAAACAGCTAATTTAGGCTTAATTAGCTTTGAATGAACCAATTCGTAACAAAAAAATTCCTAGGCTAATGGTTTAAGCCTTTTGAGGGGCTATAAAACTCCCTGTGAACTTCAACTCCATATTGAGTTACTACATAAGTCAACAGGCCAACACCGGGCCTGGGATCTAGACTGTTGTCTAGGCCATCCATGACCAAATCTGAACATGTGCATTTACCGCTATACCAACAACAGCTGACTATAAACACACCCTTCTCATACATAACGTTGTCCAAGGCTACAAGCCAAATCAATGAAGCTTTCCTCAGCTCAGCTAATGCCATTTGGATCGGGATCCCATGTCCTCCATATTGGGAGACGGAAGGTCTATGTTTACACAGGCAGCCCAATTCTGATCTTTTACCACCCGTGTGTCTTTTGACCAATCAGATCAGATCTTTTGCCAATAACTGGGCTGCCTGTGTAAAAACGCAGCCTTTGTGACATCAGATCGGTTGACTGACTCAGGTTAAAGCCAAGGAGAGATGTACCATTATTAGCCAACGTTCCCATACGGCTTCCTGTTCCCTATGGGTCCTGCTCTAAAGTAGTGCACTACATAGGGAATAGGGCTCTGGTCTATAGTAGTACACTATATAGGGAATAGGGCTCTGGTCTATAGTAGTGCACTATATATGGAATAGGGCTCTGGTCTATAGCAGTGAACTATATAGGGAATAGGGCTCTGGTCTATAGCAGTGCACTATATAGGGAATAGGGCTCTGGTCTATAGCAGTGCACTATATAGGGAATAGGGCTCTGGTCTATAGTAGTGCACTATATAGGGAATAGGGCCCTGGTCTATAGTAGTGCACAATATAGGGAATAGGGCTCTGGTCTATAGTAGTGCACAACATAGGGAATAGGGCCCTGGTCTATAGTAGTGCACTACATAGGGAATAGGGCCCTGGTCTATAGTAGTGCACTACATAGGGAATAGGGCCCTGGTCTATAGTAGTGCACTATATAGGGAATAGGGTTCTGGTCTAAAGTAGTGCACAACATAGGGAATAGGGCCCTGGTCTATAGTAGTGCACTATATAGGGAATAGGGCTCTGGTCTATAGTAGTGCACTATATAGGGAATAGGGCCCTGGTCTAAAGTAGTGCACTATATAGGGAATAGGGCTCTGGTCTGTAATAGTGCACTACATAGGGAATAGGGTGCCATATGGGAAGCGTAGCCTACTGCTGCTCTCCATCTTGTGGTCTGGTCTGCTGGTCTTAAATTAGGACCTTAATTACAGTCAGCATAGTCTTAACATGGTCCAGATTTGATGGCTAGGGACGGGGTTCTGTTCTTTTCTGTCATGTCGCCAAAACAGCTGGAGGCAAGGTCATCAAAGTCAACCAAAACTCAATCACACCAATTAGTAGCTAGTTAGCCCATTAGGAGATGAACGGACGTTGTTGTTGTTGTGTACTTGGTTTCACTGCTGAGAGGTGTTATGGTATGTTTTTGCTGTGACCTGGCTTGAAAATAACAGACCAAGGGATCAAGACATTTAAGTTAAAGATAAAAACGTTTTAGAAAATGCCTAACAAAATTCCACACAGCTGATTATCTTGGCAAAGGAGAAATGCTCACTAACAGGGATGTAAACAAATGTGTGCACAAAATTGGAGAGAAATAAGCTTTTTTTTTGTGCGTATGGACAATTTCTGGGATATTTTATTTTTTGAAACATGGGATCCTTCACTTTACCTGTTGTGTTCGAATATCCCTGTTCAGCCTAAGATCCTTTACCTGTTGTGTTAATATCCCTGTTCAGTCTAATATCACAAAACAATGTGGCAAATAAAGCACTTTTTGTGTTTTGGGCCTCCGCCTTGAGGCGTCACTACAGAGCCGAGTTCCATCCTGTGTCGCAGCCGGCCAGGAGACCAGGAGGCGTCACTACAGAGCAGAGTTCCATCCTGTGTCGCAGCCGGCCACGACCAGGAGACGTCACTACAGAGCCGAGTTCCATCCTGTGTCGCAGCCGGCCACGACCAGGAGACCATGAGGCGTCACTACAGAGCTGAGTTCCATCCTGTGTCGCAGCCGGCCACGACCAGGAGACCATGAGGCGTCACTACAGAGCAGAGTTCCATCCTGTGTCGCAGCCGACCACGACCAGGAGACCATGAGGCGTCACTACAGAGCCGAGTTCCATCCTGTGTCGCAGCCGACCAGGACCAGGAGACCATGAGGCGGCGCACAATTGACCCAGCGTTGTCCGGGTTAGGGGCGCGTTTGTCCGGCCCGGGATGTCCTTGTCACATCGCACTCTAGTGACTCCTTGTGGTGTGCCGGGTGCATGCTAGCTGACAGGTGTACGGTGTTTCCTCTGACACATTGGTGGGGCTTGGCAGGGTTGTGTTTCAGAGGACGCACGGCTCTCAACCGTCGCCTCTCCCGAGTCCGTACGGGAGTCGCAGCGATGAGACAAGACTAACTACCAATCATGAAATTGGGGAGAAAAAGGGGTATGAAAATATACACACACACACACACACACACAGTACCAGTCAAAAGTTTGGACACCTAATCATTCAAGGGTTTTCTTTATTTTTACTATTTTCTACATTGTAGAATAACAGTGAAGACATCAAAACTATGAAAAAACACATATGGAATCATGTTGTAACCAAAAAAATCTAAATAGATGTTAGATTCTTCAAAGTAGCCACCTTGATGATACTCTTGGCATTCTCTCAACCAGCTTCATGAGGTAGTCACCAGGAATGCATTTTAATTAACAGGTGTGCCTTCTTAAAATTGTATTTGTGGAATTGTCTAATACTGTATTTTTTTTAATTCACTTTTTGTCCTGAATTCAAAGCGTTATGTTTGGGGCAAATCCAACATCACTGAGTACCATTTCTTCATATTTTCAAGCATGATGGTGACTGCATCATGTTATGGGTATGTTTGTCATCGGCAAGGACTAGAGGTTTTTATGCCTAATAAACAGAAGAGAGTTAAGTACAGGCAAAATCCTAGAGGAAAACCTGGTTCGGCCTGCTATCCAACAGACACTGGGAGACAAATTCAGCTTTCAGCAGGACAATAACCTAAAACACAAGACCAAATCTACACTGGAGTTTCTTACCAAAATGACATTGAATGTTCCTGAGTGCCTAGTTAGAACTTTTTGAGGATCTTTTCAGCCTCCTGAGGGGGAAGAGGAGTGCCCTCTTCACGACTGCGTTGGACTAGAGGTTGACTGATTAGTTAGGGACGATTTCAAGTTTTCATAACAAATCGGTAATCACATTTTTGGATGCCGATTACATTGCATTCCACGAGGAAACTGTGGCAGGCTGACCACCTCTTACGCGAGTGCAGCAAGGAGCCAAGGTAAGTTGCTAGCATAACTTATCTTATAAAAAACAATCAATCTTGGCATAATCACTAGTTAACTACACATGGTTGATGATATTATTAGGTTAACTAGCTTGTCCTGCTTGCATATAATCAATGCGGTGCCTGTTAATTTATAATCGAATCACAGCCTACTTCGCCAAACGGGTGATGATTTAACAAAAACGCATTCGCGAAAAAAGCACAATCGTTGCACGAATGAACCTAACCATAAACATCAACGCCTTTCTTTAAATCAATACACAGAAGTATATATTTTTTACACCTGCATATTTAGTTCAAAGAAATTCATGTTGGCAGGGAATATTAACTAGGGAAATTGTGTCACTTCTCTTGCGTTCATTGCACGCAGAGTCAGGACTAATTTGCCATAATTATGACATAACATTGAAGGTTGTGCAATGAAACAACAATATTTAGACTTATGGATGCCACCGTTTGATAAAATAAGGAACAGATCTGTATTTCACTGAAATAAACATTTTGTTTTCGAAATTATAGTTTCCGGATTTGACCATATTAATGACCAATGTGTTTATTGCAGTCTGACTGAGCGGTGGTAGGTAGCAGCAACCTCGTAAGCATTCATTCAAACTTTACTCCGTTTGCCAGCAGCTCCTCCCAATGCTTGTTGCACAGCGCTGTTTATGACCTCAAGCCTATCAACTCCTGAGATTAGGCTGGCAATACTATAGTGTCTATTAGAACAGCCAATAGTCAAAAGGTATATGAAATACAAATGGCAGAGAGAGAAATAGTCCACGCCTCATAATTCCTATAATAACTACAACATAAAACGTCTTAACTGGGAATATTGAAGAACTGGGAATATTGAACCACGAGCTTTCATAAGTTCTGAGCAAGGAATTTAAAAAAAGTTAGCTTTTCTTACATGGCACATATTGCACTTTTACTTTCTTCTCCAAAACTGTGTTTTTACATTATTTAAACCAAATTGAGCATGTTTCATTATTTATTTGAGACTTAAATAGATGTTATTTATGTATTATATTAAAGTTAAAATAAGTGTCCAATCAGTATTGTTGTAATTATTACAAATAAATAAAAAACAAACAAACACAAAAAAATGTCACAATCAGAAATTGGCTTTTTTTGATCCTCCAATAAAATCAGTATCGGTGTTGAAAAATCTAAATCGGTCGACCTCTAGTTTGGACAAATCTTCAGTAACGTGGACACCGAGGAACTTGAAGCTCTCAAACTGCTCCACTACAGCCCCATTGATGTTGATGGGGGCATATAACTATACTAGATATAGCATTTCACAATTATTTTTTTATTAATAATTTCAGAACCTTGATTACATTGGGATACGTTCATATATGCCTCTGTATTTATGAGCTGGAATACTCATAAATCACTGAGCTTCTGGGGATGTTACAGTCCTTTATGTCCAAAAACACACTGGGATAACGCTTTGATAGTGATTAGCTTTGATCAGATCATGATCTGCTAGATCAGACGCAGCTAGGGCTACGTGATCGCACGGTCCGAGACGCAGCTAGGGCTACGTGATCGCACGGTTCGAGACGTAGCTAGGGCACCGTGATCGCACGGTCCGAGACGCAGCTAGGGCTACGTGATCGCACGGTCCGAGACGTAGCTAGGGCACCGTGATCGCACGGTGAGACGCAGCTAGGGCTACGTGATCGCACGGTCAGAGACGCAGCTAGGGCACCGTGATCGCACGGTCCGAGACGCAGCTAGGGCTACGTGATCGCACGGTCAGAGACGCAGCTAGGGCACCGTGATCGCACGGTGTGAGGCACCGTGAAAGTGATTCAACCCATGATTACATGTTCCGCTCCGAGACAAACTTGGGATACATCAGAACCCTGTAGCTGATATGAAAGTGGATATTATTAGACCAGGTCATATAAAAAAAAGATATCAGTGGCTGTTGCTTCAATTCAACTGAATTTATAAAAACAGGAGCCAGAAGGTTCTTTAGATCAGCAGGGCTGTAAGGTCAGTAGTGTCATAAAACTGTACTACATTACTCTAAAATGTTGGCATCATGCTATACCATGCCACACTAGTTTGCAGATGATCACAAACAAAGCTTCCAACTGTAAGCCAGCAAGGAAAAGTTAAAAAGGACTTTACGCACCCTGAACATCACGAGCTCACCGGCTGTTGTCCCTCTGAGCCAAAGTGACAAGTGCCACTTATCGCCTTGTGAAAAGTGAATCACTATAATCACTATCACACCGTAAGCATGCGTCTAAAATCGTATTTACATGCAACACAAAATCAGATTAAAAATGGTTAACATCCCTTAGGCTAAAAAAAAAAAAAAAAAAAGTTGTGATTCCGTGTGTCAGACAGACGCGCTTCCAAAGAAACCACAAAAGGGAATCCAAAGCACCGAGACGGAGTAAGAATTTTAATCAAATGCTTTTAAAAAAAGGCTCTGGGGACAGAGAGAGGAGCGGTAGGGCCACGAGCCTCCTACAGTGTGTTAACCTATACAGCTTTCAGGCAGAAGAGATTGTGCCCCACACAGCTATAGTGTCAGATAAACTAGAAGGTCCAGGATGTGTAGGGGCCATTCTCCATGACGGGGCCCATGTAGGAAACTGAAGGCTAACTTTCACTGGGGACATGTCTCCCCCACATTCTGAAATTGGATTTTTTTGTCACCCACAGTTTTATCATCGGAATGATAAAACAAAACGAGCCAAAGTATATATATTTTTTAAATACACTACTTACAAAAGTATGTGGACACTCCTTCAAATTAGTGGATTCAGCCACACCCGTTGCTGACAGGTGCATACAGCCACGCAATCTCCATAGACAAACATTGGCAGTAGAATGGCCTTACTGAAGAGTTCAGTGACTTTCAACGTGGCACCGTTATAGGATGCAACCTTTCCAACAAGTCAGTTAGTCAACATTTCTGTCCTTCTAGATCTGCCCAGGTTAACTGTTAGTGCTGTTATTGTGAAGTGGAAACGTCTAGGAGCAACAACGGCTCAGACGCGAAGTGGTAGGCCACACAAGCTCACAGAAAGGGACCGCTGAGTGCTGAAGCACGTTAAAGTCGTCTGTCATCTGTTGCAACACTCACTACCAAGTTCCAAACTGCCTCTGGAAGCAACACCAGCACAATAACTGTTCGTCTGGAGCTTCATGAAATGGTGTTTCCATGCCCGAGCAACACACACAAGCCCATGAGCAATGCCAGGCGTCGGCTGGAGGGGTGTAAAGCTCGCCACCATTGGACTCTGGAGCAATGGAAATGCCTTCACAGGAGGGATGAATCACACTTGGGATTGGCGGATGCGAGGGAACTGCTACTTGCCCCAATGCATAGTGCCAACTGAAGTTCGATAGAGTAGGAATAACGGTCTGGGGCTGTTTTTCATTTTTCAGGCACCTTAGTTCCAGTGAAGGGAAATGTTTACACTACAGCATACAATGACATTCTGGACGATTCTGTGCTACCAACTGCAAGGCAACAGTTTGGGGAAGGCCCTTTCCTGTTTCAGCATGACAATACCCCTGTGCACAAAGTGAGGTCCAAACAGAAAATGGTTTGTCGAGATCGGTGTGGAAGAACTTGACTGGCCTGCACAGAGCCCAGACCTCAATCCTATTGAACACATTTTGGATGAAGTGGAACGCAGCTGCAAGCCAGGCCTAATCGCCCAACATCAGTGCCAGACCTCACTAATGCTAGTGGCTGAATGGAAGCAAGTCCCTGCATCTAGTGGAAAGCCTTCGCAGAAGAGTGGAGGCTCTTATAGCAGCAAAGGAGAGGGGACAAACTACATATTAATGCCCTTGATTTTGGAATGAGATGGTCGACGAGCAGGTGTCCACAAACTCAGCAAAAAAAGAAACGTCCCTTTTTCAGGATCCTGTCTTTCAAAGATCATTTGTAAAAATCCAAATAACTTCACAGATCTTCATTGTAAAGGGTTTAAACACTGTTTCCAATGCTTGTTCAATGAACCATAAACAATTAATGAACATGCACCTGTGGAACGGTCATTAAGACACTAACAACTTACAGACAGTAGGCAATTAAGATCACAGTAAAGAAAACTTAGGACACTAAAGAGGCCTTTCTACGGACTCTGAAAAACACCAAAAGACAGATGCCCAGGGTCCCTGCGTGAACGTGCCTTAGGCATGCTGCAAGGAGGCATGAGGACTGCAGGTGTGGCCAGGGCAATAAATTGCAATGTACATACTGCGAGACACCTAAGACAGCGCCACAGGGAGACAGGAGGGACAGCTGATCGTCCTCGCAGTGGCAGACCACATGTAACAACACCTGCACAGGATTGGTACATCCGAACATCACACCTGCGGGACAGGTACAGGATGGCAACAACAACTGCCCGAGTTACACCAGGAACGCATAATCCCTCTATCAGTGCTCAGAATGTCTGCAATAGGCTGAGAGAGGCTGGACTGAGGGCTTGAAGGCCTGTTGTAAGGCAGGTCCTCACCAGACATCAACGGCAACAACGGCGCCTATGGGCACAAACCCACTGTCGCTGGACCAGACAGGATTGTCAAAAAGTGCTCTTCACTGACGATTGGTGGTTTTGTCTCACCAGGGGTGATGGTCGGTTTATCGTCAAAGGAATGAGCGTTACACCGAGGCCTGTACTCTGGAGCGGGATTGATTTGGAGGTGGAGGGTCCATCATGGTCTGGGGCGGTGTGTCACAGCATCATCGGACTGAGCATGTTGTCATTGCAGGCAATCTCAACGCTGTGCGTTACAGGGAAGACATCCTCCTCCCTCATGTGGTACCCTTCCTGCAGGCTCATCCTGACATGACCCTCCAGTATGACAATGCCACTAGCCATACTGCTTGTTCTGTGCGTGATTTCCTGCAAGACAGGAATGTCAGTGTTTTGCCATGGCCAGCAAAGAGTCCGGATGTCAATCCCATCGAGCACGTCTGGGACCCATTGGATTGGAGGGTGAGGGCTAGGGCCATTTCCACCAAGGCACCTGCAAGTTCCCGGACATTTCTGGGGGGAGAGTGGGGTAACATCTCACAGCAAGAACTGGCAAATCTGGTGCAGTCCATGAGGAGGAGATGCACTGCAGTACTTAATGCAGCTGGTGGCCACACCAGATACTGACTGTTACTGTTGATTTTGACCCCCCCCTTTGTTCAGGGACACATTATTCAATTTCTGTTAGTCACATGTCTGTGGAACTTGTTCAGTTTATGTCTCAGTTGTTGAATCTTATGTTCATACAAATATTTACACATGTTAAGTTTGCGGAAAATAAACGCAGTTGACAGTGAGAAGTTGTTTATTTTTTTTTGCCGAGTTTACTTTTGGTAATGTTGATCATTCAAATCCCAGTTTACGGCAGCACACACACACACACGGTATGGTATTGAAGCGACCAGTCTAGTTACACACACGGTATGGTATTGAAGCGACCAGTCTAGTTACACACACACACACACGGTATGGTATTGAAGCGACCAGTCTAGTTACACACACGGTATGGTATTGAAGCGACCAGTCTAGTTACACACACACACACGGTATGGTATTGAAGCGACCAGTCTAGTTACACACACACACACGGCATTTGCATTATGTTTTTCATCTGGTATTGAGGATTTACAGAGGTTACATATGTATCCTGGCTCCTTGGACATGGCCCATTTGCCTTTTCAGTGAACCTGGGAAGAGAGGGAGCTGGTCAATTACACCAATGCTGTATATAAACCCTGGATTACCGATGCCATTTATTGGCTACTGAGAGGCTTTGAAACCACCGGTCGGCCATATTGGCACTCCCCCATTAGGCGCGATCCTCAATGGAATTCTATAGGACAAAATTTGCAGTGGGGACAGTAACAGTATTAATAAATGGATTTCTCTCGCTTCCAAAATATTATTTATAAATGGTGGGGTAGTACCAAGATGGAGGCACGGTTGCTTCAACACAGCGCCCCCTATCGGTCAACTAGTGTATATGTAAATCATTGTCAATTACGTGAGTAGTATTCCATTTCCTAAAAACGTTGTGTTCTCAGCTCGTTGTTAATTAGTCCTGCAACGATTCCAGAAAACAGTTAGCTAGAATGAGGTTTTAATCTGGTGACTGAGGGAAAAATTTAACGCTTGTAACTGTTGATCAGAAGTCGTTGAAACCGTTCAGGAGACAGACGGGCTATTAGCTCTGGTCCAGGTCGTTCAACAGACCTACAGTGCTTTCAGAAAGTATTCATTCTCCTTGACTTATTCCATATTTTGTTGTTTTAGTGCCAGAATTCAAAATGGATTAAAACACCCCCCCCCCCCCAACAACACCTCATAATGACAAAGTGAAAACATGTTTTTAGAAATGTTAGCACATTTATTGAAAATGAAATACAGAAATTTCATTTACATAAGTATTCACACCCCATAATTTATAGAAGCAACTTTGGCAGAAATAACAGCTGAGAGTCTTTCTGGAACATTTGCCCATTATTATTTTCTAAATTCTTCAAGCTCTGACAAATTAGTTGTTGATCATTGCTAGACAAACATTTTCAGGTCTTTCCATCATATATTTCAAGTCCAAACTGTAACTTGGCCACTCAGGAACATTCACCGTCTTCTTGGTGTCTTGGTGTCTTTGGCTTTTTTTTTTAGGTTATTCATCTCCCAGTGTCTGTTGGAAAGCAGACTGAACCAGGTTTTCCTGTAGCATTTCATTTTTATCCTGAAAAAAAAAATTCCCTAGTCCTTAACAATTAGAAGCATACTCATAACATGATGCAGGCACCGACCACCATGCTTGAAAATATGGAGCGTGGTACTCAGTAATACGTTTAATTTTCCCCAAACATAATACTTTGTATTTAGGACAAAAACTGAATTGCCACATTTTTGCAGAATTACTTGCAGAATTGTCTCACAGCATGTACATTGTAATTGACAATGATTTATATATACACTAGATGACCGATAGGGGGCGCTGTGAGTGCCTTTGCAAAACAGGATGTATGTTATGAAATATTTCATCTGTGCAAGCTACTTTGTTCTCATTAGTATTTTATAAAAATTACAATGTTGTTGATCCATCAATTTTCTCCTAACACAGCCATTAAACTCTGCAACTGTTTTAAAGTCACCTTTGGCCTCATGGTGAAATCCCTGAGCAGTTTCCTTCCTCTCCGGCAACTGAGTTAGGAAGGATGCCTGTGTCTTTGTAGTGACTGGGTGTATTGATCCACCAACCAAAGTGTAACTAGTAACTTTACCATGCGCAAAGGGATATTCAATGTCTGCTCATTTTTTCTACCAATAGGTGCCCTTATTAGCGAGGAATTGGAAAACTTCCCTGGTCTGTGGTCAAATCTGTATTTGAAATTCACTGCTCGACATATTTTATGCGTGGGGCGCACAGAGATGAGGCCGTCGTTCAACGATCATGTTAACATTTTACTGCGCACACTAAGTGAGCCCATGCAACTTCTGACTTGGTAAGTACATTTTATGTAGGAGTTGAATACTTGACTGAAGACGTCTCAGCTTTTATTTTTAATTCATTTGTATACATATCTAAAAAGATAATTCCACTTTGACATGATGCAGTAATTGTGTGTAGGCCAGTGTCCAAACAAATCACAACTTAATACATTTTGAATTCAGGCTGTAACACAACCAAATATGAAAAAGGCAAGGGCTGTGAATATTTTCTAAAAGACACTATCAGCCAGGGGCATGGCTACTAGCTCTGGTCCAGGGCCTTCTCCATGAATGTTGTACAGGAAGGTGTACTAAGGCCCTGGACCACAGGCAGGGCATGGCTACTAGCTCTGGTCCAGGGCCTTAATACTCCTTTCTTCTCCATGAATGTTGTACAGGAAGGTGTACTAAGGCCCTGGACCACAGGCAGGGCATGGCTACAAGCTCTGGTCCAGGGCCTTAATACTCCTTTCTTCTCCATGAATGTTGTACAGGAAGGTGTACTAAGGCCCTGGACCACAGGCAGGGCATGGCTACTAGCTCTGGTCCAGGGCCTTCTCCATGAATGTTGTACAGGAAGGTGTACTAAGGCCCTGGACCACAGGCAGGGCATGGCTACTAGCTCTGGTCCAGGGCCTTAATACTCCTTTCTTCTCCATGAATGTTGTACAGGAAGGTGTACTAAGGCCCTGGACCACAGGCAGGGCATGGCTACTAGCTCTGGTCCAGGGCCTTCTCCATGAATGTTGTACAGGAAGGTGTACTAAGGCCCTGGACCACAGGCAGGGCATGGCTACTAGCTCTGGTCCAGGGCCTTCTCCATGAATGTTGTACAGGAAGGCGTACTAAGGCCCTGGACCACAGGCAGGGCATGGCCAGCCTTGTCCCAGTATCTCTGCATTAGAGATGTTGACGAGGAGTAGATGTCAGCGCTCTACACAGATTAAAATTATAATTAGTGTGCTGGCAATTTCTTTGATATGTTTTTAAAAACAACAACAAAAGAAGATGGAGAGTAACTGTGCAACTCCACAAAAGAATGTCTCCTAACTTATCACAATATGGATTTTTGTTTTTAGTTCATGTCAAAATAAGTTTGTTACACACCAAATATGGAGTTGTGCTGACCAACCATCTTTCTTTGCTCCAGTTAAGGCCGGTATGTATCTGAATAAACATGTTAAAAAAAAACCTGAAAAACAGAAACGTCTATTCAGCAACTTCAAATCACTAATTACTGCAAGACATGCAACTCTACAACAGCTCAATACATTAGAGGATCCCAACAGGAAGGTTTTCCGTTGCTTGAAAATATGATTATTTAGACCTTTTAGGGAAGCACATAGTCTCATTCTCTCCTCGTCCATCAGCCTTCCATGTCCCGACCGGGCTATCCTCGTCCTTCAGCCTTCCATGTCCCGACCGGGCTATCCTCGTCCTTCAGCCTTCCATGTCCCGACCGGGCTATCCTCGTCTTTCAGCCTTCCATGTCCCGACCGGGCTATCCTCGTCCATCAGCCTTCCATGTCCCGACCGGGCTATCCTCGTCCTTCAGCCTTCCATGTCCCGACCGGGCTATCCTCGTCCTTCAGCCTTCCATGTCCCGACCGGGCTATCCTCGTCCATCAGCCTTCCATGTCCCGTACCGGGCTATCCTCGTCCATCAGCCTTCCATGTCCCGTACCGGGCTATCCTCGTCCATCAGCCTTCCATGTCCCGACCGGGCTATCCTCGTCCATCAGCCTTCCATGTCCCGACCGGGCTATCCTCGTCCTTCAGCCTTCCATGTCCCGACCGGGCTATCCTCGTCCTTCAGCCTTCCATGTCCCGACCGGGCTATCCTCGTCCTTCAGCCTTCCATGTCCCGACCGGGCTATCCTCGTCCATCAGCCTTCCATGTCCCGACCGGGCTATCCTCTCCTCAGCCATCAATCTTTACAACCCATAGATAGATACTATTTTGAGGGTTGATAACAAAGAGCGAGGTGCCCACTTTAATGAAATGTACCTAATATTTCCTCTACATTTACATAGCTGTGCCTGTGACAGGTCCACCAATACAGCTGTTGATGTGTTGCCCACCAACAAGAGTTTAATTTGGCAACACCATTTATCTTTCTGCGACTGAATATTGTTTTCAGAACGTCGATCCCATCTGAACATCTAAAAATGTCTGCACCTGACATTGGAAACTTCTGTCAACCAACCGTGATGTGACACTGTCAACATCACAAGCATTGGAGCCAAAGAGCAAGTAGTCACTCCTTTAGCTAGCTAGCTAGCTAGCTAGCACCAACAACTAATGTAAAGACAATCAATGCATTTCAGCAGTTGACACGTCTTGATTTAGTTTCACTTCTAAACACAATTATGTAGCCAGGTGGAACACCCAGCCCTGCCTGACAAGAAACACTTTTAGCTCAGCAGTGACTAACTTCCTCCCAAGGAACAGCTATTTAACTAAGTAGGTCATAAAGGAGTGTCCTCCGCGTACAGTACTCGAGAGTATTGCACAACAGTCTGTGAGATAATCATGGACTCTGGAATTCCAACTAAGTGCTTCCATTCAATCATTTATCTTTGGTTAGCAAGCCAGTCAATTTCCCCCCAAAACATAGCTGTGTAGCTAGATAGCCAAGATGGCTAACGAACGTGAAGCAGGTGCAAGCTAGCCCCATCGTCATGACAACTCTTTACTACCCAAACCAGCATATACAGCAGGGTTATTGCCATGTCCATAGATTTCCAACCAATTGGGTTACTATTATAAAATACTGATGTTGCTGGTGAAAATGTATTGGTCATGGGTTGCAGGTTTTTGGGCTACTTTTAAAATTGCACCACAGCCACCATAGCATTTCTCATTATATACACACATACAGAACAACAATATAAAATGCAACATGTAAAGTGTTGGTCCCATGTTTCATGAGCTGAAATAAAATATCCCAGAAATGTTCTGTATGCACAAAAAGCTTATTTCTCTGAAATTGTGCACACATTTGTTTTTACATCCCTGTTAGTGAGCATTTATCCTTTGCCAAGATAATCCATCCACCTGACAGGTGTGACATATCAATATGATTAAACAGTATGATCATTACACAGGTGCACCTTATGCTGGGGACAATAAAAGGTCACTAAAATGTGCAGTTGTCACAATGCCACAGATATCTCAAGTTTTGAGGGAGCGTGCAATTGGCATGCTGACTGCAGGAATGTTCACCAGAGCTGTTGCTAGAGAATTTAATGTTAATTTCTCTACCATAAGCCACCTTCAATGTCATTTTTGAGAATTTGGCAGCATGTCCAATCGGTCTCACAACCGCGGACCACATGTAAGCACGCCATTCATCCGTCGCCGTCACCTCACGTTTCTGCATGATAATGCACGGCCACATGTAGCAAGGATCTGTACACGATTCCTGGAAGACGAAAATGTCCCCGTTCTTTCAGGACCTGCATACTCACCAGACACTTACATTTGAGTAATTTAGCATTCTGCTCTTATGCAGAGGGACTTACAGTAGTCTGTGAGTGCATACATTTTTCATACTGGTCCCATTGAGCATGTTTGGGATGCTCTGGTTCGACAGCGTGTTCCAGTTCTTGCCAATATCCAGCAACTTCACACCGCCATTGAAGGGTAGTTGAACAACTCTCTGCAGGCCACAATCAACTGCATGTGAAGATGTTGCACTGCATGAGGCAAATGGTAGTCACACCAGATACTGACTGGTTTTCTGATGCACGCCCCTACCTTAAAAAAAAAACTGTATCTGTATTCCCTGTCATGTGAAATCCATAGACCACAGCCAAAAAATATTCCAAATGAATCTTTTCCTTATATGAACTGTAACTCAGTAAAATCTTTGGACATTTTTGTATGTTGTGTTTATATTTTTGTAAAGTGTATTTTAATAAAATGGATGGTACATCTTCAGTTTGGGAAGGTTTTAAAATTGCACTAGTGGACGATTCTAGGATGGTAATGAAAAAAAGGTTAGTCTCGAGCCCGGTTGCTAGGTAGCTAAAGTTGTAGTCCGAGGGGAGAAAGAGGAAGCGATTAACCCCATGATTTACTATCAAATTATAATAGTAATGACATTACATTTATATTTGAGGGGGATGAAATACAATAAGCCCCCCAAAAAAGCAAACTGTTGAGGCTTTTCGATTTGTAATAATCCAGTTAAATGTTAACTATTGTGAAATAGTGTTGTGTTAGTTCATCATTTCACAATAATGTTTTCTGAAAAAAATGATATTTTAGTTAGCTGTATATCAGGTTTATCAGGTCTAACCAGAGTTCCTAGTATTTTAATAACGAATTATATGCAGTTAATATCTAGAACAGCTAACGTTACAGGAGAGCCTGAAAACGTAGCCAGCTTTTTTACCAACTTTTTGACGGATAAGTTATATTAGCTAACGTTAACTTGGCTAGTTATTTAGCTAGTTAATGACTGTTTGACAGGCAGGACACATTTACTAACGCTATCTAGATGTCCTCTGTCCTTGGATGGTAGTTCTTGGTTAAAATAACTAACTAATAATAGCTCATTTCAATGCCGCCAGGACTCGTTTCCATCTCGCTAACGTTAGTTAGACAACCTAGGTATTCATTATCTGGACATTTTGTCTCAGGGAACTGGTAATTATTATTTTTTTAATTAAAAAAAAGTTTTTAATACAAAAATCAGAAGCAAAACGATTCGGTAAAGTTTGAGGGGGGTGGGGGGCCAAGATCCACACCGGTTGACCACGTCACTACAGTACGGTGATTCACACAGCCGCCCGTCGCCACCGCCACTAGTTACCACAGTCATAAAACACCGCCAATGTATCTTCTTAAAATATAACCTTAACCACATCTCCTAACCGTATGCCTAACCTTAAAATTAAGAGCAAACTGAACATTTTTGTTTTTGTTGTTTTTAAATGAACTTTTACGATAGACAATTTTGTACTTTACGGCTGTGGTAACTAAGTCTCCTTTTTCCCCCAAAAAATCAAAATGGCGGGCTGGCCATTTAACATTAGAAACTAACCACACCAGGGTGTGTGAAATCATCCCCGAGAGAAATCCATGGCTTGTTTAAGCGGTATTAAATCCACTTACCTTTAAATCTGAGGTCAGACGGAGGATCGAGAACAAGAATCTGCTCTAACTTTGACATATTTTAGCTACAGTTGTCAGGAAGTCACTGACAGATGGAAATACTATTGAACGAGTCAGTCGCTGACTGAACGTGCACACGCCACGGGAGCAAATATTTGAACGCGCGATTCTAGTGCGCGTTCACGTGGTGTGTCTATATTAGAAACGAATCTTGTTGTAGCTGATTTGATAAAGTTACTTAGCTATTTATTATTTGAGCGATTCCAGTTAACGTCACTTAAGTTATTGGGTATTTTGTTGATAGAGCTTTTTCAGCTGTTCAGCTATTTCACACTGTGTTCTAATCATGGCTCCTCATCCTACGTAAATACTGCTGTAGACATCTTTTCTACTCTACTGCCCAATATTGTCTGGACACACCGTATATATCATATTTTTGCGAACGGGGTGGTGTACCTAATAAATCTGACCACTGAGTGTAATATATATACAGTTGAAGTCGAAAGTTTACATACACTTAGGTCGGAGTCATTAAAACTATTTTTTTTAACCACTCCACACATTTCTTGTTAACAAACTATAGTGTTGGATAGTCGGTTAGGACATCTACTTTGTGCATGACACAAGTCATTTTTCCAACAATTGTTTACAGACAGATTATTTCATTTATAATTCACTGTATCACAATTCCAGTGGGTCAGAAGTGCCTGAAGGTACCACATTCATCTGAACAAACAACAGTACGCAAGTATAAACACCATGGGACCACGCAGCCGTCATACCGCTCAGGAAGGAGACCCATTCTATCTCCTAGAGATGAACGTACTTTGGTGCAAAAAGTGCAAATCAATCCCAGAACAACAGCAAAGGACCTTGTGAAGATGCTGGAGGAAACAGGTACAAAAGTATCTATATCCACAGTAAAATGAGTCCTATACCGACATAACCTGAAAGGCCGCTCAGCAAGGAAGAAGCCACTGCTCCAAAACCACCATAAAAAAAGCAGGACTAGGGTTTGCAACTGCACATGGGGACAAAGATCATACTTTTTGGAGAAATGTCCTCTGGTCTGACGAAACAAAAATAGAACTGTTTGGTCATAATGACTATTGTTATGTTTGGAGGAAAAAGGGGGAGGCTTGCAAGCCGAAGAACACCATCCCAACCATGAATCATGGGGGTGGCAGCATCATGTTGTGTCAGTGCTTTATTGCAGGAGGGACTGGTGCACTTCACAAAATAGATGGCATCATGAGGACGGAAAATTCTGTGGATATATGGAAGCAACATCTCAAGACGTCAGTCAGGTCGCAAATGGGTCTTCCAAATGGACAATGACCCCAAGCATACTTCCAAAGTTGTGTCAAAGTGGCATGAGGACAACAAAGTCAAGGTTTTGGAGTGGCCATCACAAAGCCCTGATCTCAATCCCATAGAAAATCTGAGGGCAGAACTGAAAAGGCATCTGCGAGGAAGGAGACCTACAAACCTGACTCAGTTACACCGGCTCTGTCAGGAGTAATGGGCCAAAATTCACTAAACTTATTGTGGAAGGCTTCCCAAAACATTTGACCCGAGTTAAACAATTTAAAGGCAATGCTACCAAATACTAATTGAGTGTACACTGTATGTTAACTTCTGACCCACTGAGAATGTGATGAAAGACATAAAAGCTGAAATAAATAATTCTCTCTACTAATATTCTGACATTTCACATTCTTAAAATAAAGTGGTGATCCTAACTGACCTAAAACAGGGAATTTTTACTCAGATTAAGTGTCGGGGATTGTGAAAAACTGAGTTTAAATGTATTTGGCTGAGGTGTATACAAACTTCAGACTTCAACTGCATATTTTTATATCTCTCTCTCTCTCTCTCTATATATATATATATATATATATATATATATATATATATATATATATATATATATATATTACACACACAGTGCATTCTGAAAGTATTCAAACTGCTTGACCTTTTCCACATTTTGTTAAGTTACAGACTTATTCTAAAAATTATTCAATGTTTTCCTCATCAATCTACACACAATACCCCATAATGACATCACAATACCCCATAATGACATCACAATACCCCATAATGACATCACAATATCCCATAATGATAAAGCAAAAACAGGCTTTTAGACTTCTTTTGTAAATGTTTTTATTTTTTATTAAAAAACGTGGGCCTCAGGATTGGCGCAGCAGTCTAAGGCACTGTATCGCAGCACTAGTGGCGTCACTACAGACCCGAGTTAAATCCGAGCTGTGTCACAACCGTTTGTGATCGGGAGTGCCATAGGGCAGCTCACAATTGGCCCAGCTTCGTCCAGGTTAGGGGAGGCTTTGACCGGGAGGGCTTTTACTTGGCTCATCGCGCTCTAGCGACTCATTGTGGCGGGCCGGGCACCTGCAAACGACCGAGGTGAACGTATTTGTGCGGCTGGCTTCCGGGTTAGGCGGGCGGATGTTAAGAAGCGAGGTTTTGACCGGTCATGTTTGCCGAGGACGCATGACTCGAGCCCGTCGGGGAGTTGCAACGATGAGACAAGATTGACATTTGGGAGAAAAGGGGGTAAATTACAAAAACATTTATAAAAAATAAAATGAAGTAACATTTACATAATTCCCCATAATGACATCACAATACCCCTTAATGACATCACAATACCCCTTAGTGACAAAAACATATTACATTTACATAATTCCCCATAATGACATCACAATACCCCTTAATGACATCACAATACCCCTTAATGACATCACAATACCCCTTAGTGACAAAAACATATTACATTTACATAATTTACACAACTCGTCGGTCCTTGTTATGGATTGGCTATTTGCAGCAGACGACCTCACCGGGTTCCACTCCTTATCAGCTAAGTAACAAGAAGAAGAAGAAGTGGCGGCAGGCTGGTGGCGGGGGTGTACTGGTGTGGGGAATGTTTTCCTGTCACACATTAGGTCCCTTGATACCAAATTGAGAAACAAATGTTTCCGACGCGTTGTAGAATCCATGCCCCGAATAACTCAGGTTGTTTTGGAGGCAAATGGGGGGGGGGGGGGTCTGACCCGATAATAGATGGGTGTACCTAATAAACTGTCCGCTTACTGTATATTCCGGATTCTGACATTGCTCATTCTGACATTGCTCATTCTGATATTGCTCATTCTGATATTTCTTAATTTCTTGTTTTTTGGTTATTATATTCTTAGGTAGTTTGTTGATACAGTTACAGTAATTCAGCTAACTTTACTTGAATTATGGATTATGGGTAATTTGTTGATAGCTATTTCAGTTAACCCTCGTAAAGTTATGTCCATCTTCGTGACAGAGCGGCAGTGCAGACCCCATTGCCTGCAGCATGGGTAAACTGTTGGGTAATCCGGAGTAGAGTAAGGCTGAAGCCTTTTCTCTAGGTCACAGTAGTTGCTCACAGAGTTCAGGGTCAATTACAGTGCCTTGCGAAAGTATTCGGCCCCCTTGAACTTTGCGACCTTTTGCCACCTTACAGGCTTCAAACATAAAGATATAAAACTGTATTTTTTTGTGAAGAATCAACAACAAGTGGGACACAATCATGAAGTGGAACAACATTTATTGGATATTTCAAACTTTTTTAACAAATCAAAAACGGAAAAATTGGGCGTGCAAAATTATTCAGCCCCTTTACTTTCAGTGCAGCAAACTCTCTCCAGAAGTTCAGTGAGGATCTCTGAATGATCCAATGTTGACCTAAATGACTAATGATGATAAATACAATCCACCTGTGTGTAATCAAGTCTCCGTATAAATGCACCTGCACTGTGATAGTCTCAGAGGTCCGTTAAAAGCGCAGAGAGCATCATGAAGAACAAGGAACACACCAGGCAGGTCCGAGATACTGTTGTGAAGAAGTTTAAAGCCGGATTTGGGTACAAAAAGATTTCCCAAGCTTTAAACATCCCAAGGAGCACTGTGCAAGCGATAATATTGAAATGGAAGGAGTATCAGACCACTGCAAATCTACCAAGACCTGGCCGTCCCTCTAAACTTTCAGCTCATACAAGGAGAAGACTGATCAGAGATGCAACCAAGAGGCCCATGATCACTCTGGATGAACTGCAGAGATCTACAGCTGAGGTGGGAGACTCTGTCCATAGGACAACAATCAGTCGTATATTGCACAAATCTGGCCTTTATGGAAGAGTGGCAAGAAGAAAGCCATTTCTTAAAGATATCCATAAAAAGTGTTGTTTAAAGTTTGCCACAAGCCACCTGGGAGACACACCAAACATGTGGAAGAAGGTGCTCTGGTCAGATGAAACCAAAATTGAACTTTTTGGCAACAATGCAAGACGTTATGTTTGGCGTAAAAGCAACACAGCTGAACACACCATCCCCACTGTCAAACATGGTGGTGGCAGCATCATGGTTTGGGCATGCTTTTCTTCAGCAGGGACAGGGAAGATGGTTAAAATTGATGAGAAGATGGATGGAGCCAAATACAGGACCATTCTGGAAGAATCCTGATGGAGTCTGCAAAAGACCTGAGACTGGGACGAAGATTTGTCTTCCAACAAGACAATGATCCAAAACATAAAGCAAAATCTACAATGGAATGGTTCAAAAATAAACATATCCAGGTGTTAGAATGGCCAAGTCAAAGTCCAGACCTGAATCCAATCGAGAATCTGTGGAAAGAACTGAAAACTGCTGTTCACAAATGCTCTCCATCCAACCTCACTGAGCTCGAGCTGTTTTGCAAGGAGGAATGGGAAAAAATTTCAGTCTCTCGATGTGCAAAACTGATAGAGACATACCCCAAGCGAGATACAGCTGTAATCGCAGCAAAAGGTGGCGCTACAAAGTATTAACTTAAGGGGGCTGAATATTTTTGCACGCCCAATTTTTCAGTTTTTGATTTGTTAAAAAAGTTTGAAATATCCAATAAATGTCGTTCCACTTCATGATTGTGTCCCACTTGTTGTTGATTCGTCACAAAAAAATACAGTTTTATATCTTTATGTTTGAAGCCTGAAATGTGGCAAAAGGTCGCAAAGTTCAAGGGGTCCGAATACTTTCGCAAGGCACTGTACATGTCAACAACTGTCAAATCAGGATATACTGTAGCCTAAATTCCAATTCAATTGGCCTGCATTATCCAATCAGAGCTGAGAGGACAACATGTATTTCCTGCTGCCATCCAGGGTTCAGACAGAGTTTAACTTTACAGTTACTGCACTTGAAGTGCTGATATATCACACATATCGTTTTGCGCTTATTCTTGTTTCTCAAATAGCATCCGACACTTGTCAAAATAAACATCCCCACCATTTTCCCATAGGATGTTTGGGCACCCCACCTCTATGATGGTAGTAAGAGGGGTAACCTAGGGCTGTTACGGTGGCCTTATTACCTCCACACCGGCGGTCTCGAGTCATGATTGGCAGTCAAATTCCACATGAGGACCGTTTAGTCACGGTAGTTCGTCTTCTCCAAGCTCTGATGCTGCTGCTGGTCATTAGTAGCCTACCAAACTGGCTAACTGCCTGGTACTCAGCACTCTATAGTCCCTGTAATCTCTCTGACATCAATGCAAATGTAATGGAAAATCTAATCAAACACTTGACGAGAGCAGATGTCGCTCAACATTTCTATAGGCTGTGCAATTGCGTGAGAAAACAGAGTTCTGATGGCCTCTGTTAAAAAAAAAAGAAGGATCCCATCAGCTTTCTATAGGCTAGGCCTACTATATTTATTTCTCAACTTTCCTAATATTAAACACATTGCTTCCCTTTACAACAGGAGTGTAGCCTACCTGGCTGGCATGAAAATGAAACACGAGAAAAGCGTCCTCTCTTCGCTATTTAAGGGCATAGATGACATGTATTTTTCCCGCTGCCCCTGTTCTGAGACAGGTGCATGATAATGGGTCCATTCTAAACCAAAACAAATTTCACACAAATATTATTTAGTATATTATTTAGTATATGTATATATAAAGAAAATATTAGATTAAGAATAGCCTGATGGGTGACAATACGAGCCTATCATTTGTGAATTGCAGTTAATTTCACATTTTGTTACGTTACAGTTTTATTCTAAAATGGATTAAATCAATATTTTTCCTCATCAATCTACACACAGGGCCTCCCGAGTGGCGCGGTGGTCTAAGGTGTGCCACTAGAGATCTGGGTTCGAGTCCAGGCTCTGTCGCAGCTGGCCGCGACCGGGAGACCCGTGGTTGTGGAGCACAAAGTTTGGCTGGCAGGGATGTTCTTGTCCCATCGCGCACTAGCAAGTTCTGTGCGCAGTGCACTCTGACACGGTCACCAGGTGTTTCCTCTGACACGTTGGTGCTTCCGGGTTAAGCGGCCATTGTGTCAAGAAGCAGTGAGGCTTGGCTGTGTTGTGTTTTGGAGGATGCACGGCTCTCGACCTTCGCCTCTCCCGAGTCCGTACGGGAGTTGCAGCGATGGGACAAGACTGTAACTCTCAATTGGGTACCCCACCTATATGATGGTAGTAAGAGGGGGTACCTCACCTATATGATGGTAGTAAGAGGGGGTACCCCACCTATATGATGGTAGTAAGATGGGGTACCCCACCTATATGATGGTAGTAAGATGGGGGTACCCCACCTATATGATGGTAGTAAGAGGGGGGTACCCCACCTATATGATGGTAGTAAGAGGGGGGTACCCCACCTATATGATGGTAGTAAGAGGGGGTACCCCACCTATATGATGGTAGTAAGAGGGGGGTACTATATGATGGAAACACACCAGTTGTAGATCAGAGGGATTGTCGTTGTCTTTCTATATAGCAGGAAAAAGAGATGAAGAACAAGAGAAAATAGAAATGACCATTTTATTTATTATACAGGTGAATATAGCAAATGTTAATCTGGTCTGCATAGGATATGGAAAAGGGTATAACTTCAGTCAAGCACACAAAAATAATAAATCCATTTCATATTCGATTTATGTCTACAGAGGGAAAAACTAACACAAAAAAAACACTTTGTTTACATTGCACAATGGACTGTGTAGGCAGGCATTCAGGGCAAGAAATGTGCAAATCTAGTTTGATCAGATTATTGACTGTTGCCACACGTGGACATTGGTCAAGCTTGTACAGAAGAGTCCAGAACAGTATTGTGTGTTAACATCTCATGGTTCATATCTGTACACTGACTAAATCAAAATATTGGATAAAATCCTGATAGTAACAAAACAATATTATATCTACCTGCAAAGTACAAAACATTTGTTTTTACAATATGGCATTGCAGTGTTGCTGTAAACTCCATATCCCATTCAGTCCGGTGTACATTTCAATCCACTGTAGCAATTCGATGGGCAATCGTAAAGGAATGTAGTCATCAAAAACCTAATACTGAATCAACATTTTTCCATTAAAAAGTGCTCAAACTACAAATAAAATGACATACAAGCGGTCAAATCCAAAAGCCTATGGGTCCCCTGTTTTTCTACACAGACACGGTAATCTGGCGGCAGGGTAGCCTAGTGGTTAGAGAGTAGGACTAGCAACCGGAAGGTTGCAAACCCCCGAGCTGACAAGGTACAAATCTTTCGTTCTAACCCCTGAACAAGGCAGTTAACCCACTGTTCCTAGTCCGTCATTGTAAATAAGAATTTGTTCTTAAACTGACTTGCCTAGTTAAAAAAAGGTTAATAAAATAAAAATGTGCCTATCTGGCCTATAGAGTGCGCCAGCTTGTAGTCATAAAAGCAGAAATGTGTTAGCATTTTCTACCTCTGGTTCGTTGGGCATTTCTATATGGGGTTCTGGAATAAACGCCGAAAATAAGGTCAGAGGTTAACACAGGCTGAGGAGCTCTTCTACATTTTGTTCTATGAGATAATGTCAGTCAATTAACATGACCATTACAAATGATTTGACATTTTTAGTCATTCAACAGACGCTCTTATCCAGAGCAACTTACAGGACCAATCAGTGCCTTGCGCAAGGGCACATTGACAGATTTTTACACCTAATAGGCTTGGGGATTCGAACCAGCGACCTTTCGGTTACTGGCCCAAAAGCTCTTAACCGCTAGGATACCTGCCGCCCTAGGATGCATTTATGTGCTCATGCAACCTAGTCCTTCATATACATTATGAACATCTTATACAGTACATTCTCAGAAATACATATTCTACATGTGTGCTATACAGGCATGTACATATAAACTCAGCAAAAAAAGAAACGTCCTCTCACTGTCACCTGCGTTGATTTTTCAGCAAACTTAAACATGTGTAAATATGTGTATGAACATAACAAGATTCAACCACTGAGACATAAACTGACCATGTTCCACAGACATGTGACTAAAATAAATGGAATAACGTTTCCCTGAACAAAGGGAGGGTCAAAATAAATCAAAAGTAACAGTCAGTATCTGGTGTGGCCACCAGCTGCATTAAGCACTGCAGTGCATCTCCTCCTCATGGACTGCACCAGATTTGTCAGTTCTTGCTGTGAGATGTTACCTCACTCTTCCACCAAGGCACCTGCAAGTTCCCGGACATTTCTGGGGGGAATGGCCCTAGACCTCACCCTCCGATCCATTGAGATCCGGGCTCTTCGCTGGCCATGGCAGAACACTGACATTCCTGTCTTGCAGGAAATCACTCACAGAACGAGCAGTATGGCTGGTGGCATTGTCATGCTGAGGGTCATGTCAGTATGAGCACACAGGAAGGGTACCACATGAGGGAGAAGGATGTCTTCCCTGTAACGCACAGCGTTGACATTGCCTGCAATGACAACAAGCTCAGTCCGATGATGCTGTGACACACCACCCCAGACCATGACGGACCCTCCACCTCCAAATCAATCCCGCTCCAGAGTACAGGCCTCGGTGTAACGCTCATTCCTTTGACGATAAACCAACCATCACCCCTGGTGAGACAAAACCACCAATCGTCAGTGAAGAGCACTTTTTGCTAGTCCTGTCTGGTCCATCGATGGTGGGTTTGTGCCCATAGGCGCCGTTGTTGCCGTTGATGTCTGGTAAGGACCTGCCTTACAACAGGCCTACAAGCCCTCAGTCCAGCCTCTCTCAGCCTATTGCAGACATTCTGAGCACTGATAGAGGGATTATGCGTTCCTGGCGTAACTCGGGCAGTTGTTGTTGCCATCCTGTACCTGTCCCGCAGGTGTGATGTTCGGATGTACCAATCCTGTGCAGGTGTTGTTACATGTGGTCGGCCACTGTGAGGACGATCAGCTGTCCGTCCTGTCTCCCTGTAGCGCTGTCTTAGGCATCTCGCAGTACGGACATTGCAATTTATTGCCCTGGCCACATGTGCAGTCCTCATGCCTCCTTGCAGCATGCCTAAGGCACGTTTGCGCAGATGAGCAGGGACCCTGGGCAACTTTCTTTTGATGTTTTTCAGAGTCAGTAGAAAGGCCTCTTTAGTGTCCTAAGTTTTCATAACTGTGACCTTAATTGCCTACCGTCTGTAAGCTGTTAGTGTCTTAACGACCGTTCCACAGGTGCATGTTCATTAATTGTTTATGGTTCATTGAACAAGCATTGGGAAACAGTGTTTAAACCCTTTACAATGAAGATCTGTGAAATTATTTGGATTTTTACTAATTATCTTTGAAAGACAGGGTCCTGAAAAGGGGACGTTTCTTTTTTTTTCTCCTGAATTTACAAGTGTTCAATGGGGGAAAAAAGACAACAACGGTCGGCGAGACCAAACTCATGCAATAAATGGATATTAACTCCTATCATTGTAATACTGGAACAACGGTGAAACAATACAATCAATGGATCAACACATCTGTTGACTGCATTGTTCGGGAATGAGAATTCATAAGCTCTATATCGTATATCATAATCGTATTCAGAAAGTACTCTCAAGTCACAAGTTATTTTAATTAACGTGTTTTTGAATTTCCGGTAGGCCTTCATTGTACATAAGAATTTATTCTTAACTGACTTGCCTAGTTAAATAAAGGTTAAATGAAAAAAATATATATATTCTAAATTTAAAATTTAGATTATTTTTTTTTTTTGTTATTTCTAAAAGGATGAAATTGTTGGTTTGTTCTGTGCTGCTGCCTATGAACTGAAGCCCACTATAGCCCACTATGTACCATAGTATTCCTTCATTTTATTAACATGTTTACATCTAAAAACAAAAACACTGGTTCCTCTCTATATCCAGAAATGACACCTACAGCACACCGTACCAAGGCACAGGAGTATATTTGACATGTAACCTTTATTTACCTAGGCAAGTCAGTTAAAGAACAACATTCTTATTTACAATGCCGGGCCTAACACCGGGGCCAAACCCGGACGACGCTGGGCCAATTGTGCCCCGCCCTATGGGACTCCCAATCGCGGCCCGGTTGTGATGCATCCTGGATATATCTGGTAGGTAGAATAGGTACAATATGGCGAAATGTCCAACTAGCTTTATATGGGTTATAGGGGCGCTTTCTGGACTTGGGACACTCTGTTCCCTATAGGGGAGAGAGGTTCTGATCGATCACAAAGCCAAAGCCATGTTGTCCTCCTCTCTCCGTGAGACCCATGTACTGTGTATGCATTGTGGACTGTCGAAAGGGCCAATCAGGAGCTGAACTATGCAGCTGTGGCGTACACCAACGCTACATTGTGACCCGTGTGTCAAGATGGATGGATGTGTAGACTTGATCCATGGAACTGTGTATGGAATGGAAACAAAGGACGTGATAATCTCACTGGCAATCGGATGCTGAATTCCAAACCGACCCCATTGCCCCTTACCCCTAGGGCCTAGCAACTTGATCCATGGAACTGTGTATGGAATGGAAACAAAGGACGAGATAATCTCACTGGCAATCGGATGCTGAATTCCAAACCGACCCCATTGCCACTTACCCCTAGGGCCTAGCAACTTCATAGCGATCTGAAAATATAGGATAAGGTGTAAACAATGTGGTTAACACGATAATACCGCCATCTTTCCTTGAGATAAGACAGGTAGAGTTACCAACATATTCGACCATACTACACCAGTCCAATCCCCTTGAGATCAACATTAAATACCTAGGGCGTAGGGTGGTAGGGGGTAGGGGTCTATTTGGGACTCAGAAGGGGGTCTTACTAGCAGCAGCGTTTGTTAGAGGGAGGAGGCTGCCGGGTTATCTTAAAGGACTCGTTACTGTCCAAGTCTGGATTCTCCAGGGGCGGAATCTGTTTACCTGAAACACAACACAACACGGATCATTACGTAAGAGAGATGCAAACTATTACACTGTGGTTGCTTCTCAAATGGCACCCTTTTCCCTATATAGTGCTGTCAAGAGTAGTGCACTATAATGGAGTGCCATTTGAGAAGCATCCTGATTACTGTCTTGGGTTTTACAGAATGTTGTGATGGTAACTTCCTCCCTAAGAGACACTGTGCTGAATGGTGCTATTCTGTCTTAGAAGGTTTCACAGGATGTTGTGATGGTAACTTATGTCTAAAACAAACAGAGATATCAAAAGATATTCACAACGCTTTACAGTGAACAAAAACAAATAACTTTGAATAGAGAGCGTAGGGATGCATGACAACAAGGGCTGTGATCAATTCAGGAAGTGATTTGATTTTTAAAATAAAACATATTTTGAAATAAATAACTTCTAATTTTCACTTAATTTTACTTCCTGAATGAAATGACATTTGAACCCAACCCTGATAACAATGAATGGTAAACAAACTGTATGTGATGTGGTGGTTGGATGGAATGAAACACCTTGAATTGGAAACACTTACTGATCTTCTGAAAGAGCTCCTCCACATTGACAGCGTTTCTGGCGCTGGTCTCCATGAAAATAGCTGCGATGGACTCAGCAAAGTCCTTAGCTTCTTTCATAGGAACTTCCCTGTTAAACGAGACACTACAATTAGTACTGGGGTTGACTCGTCAACAGGCCTTTAACATGGTGGTGGTGTTGCACTCCTGAGAATGTCTGCTGAAAAGTCTTCCAAGTTGTTAGCTAAACAAAAAGGTGCTCAGTCAGTAAGTGCTATTTCCTGTGTTCTGGGAATTCAGAATGACCACTTCCTAGTCAGAGAAGCAGGTAACACATCACACGGGTGGTAAACGCAGTAGAGAGCTGTACAGCGGTGAAGTACTAATACATAAGAACATACTTCGAATGAACTCAAATAACCATCTATCAGACTTTATATTGCACAGAAAACGAGGAAGGCTGAAAGTTAGTAAACTGCATGTTAATGTAGAAGGTCTGGCACTACGTCATCTACAGATGTACAGTGGGGCAAAAAAAGTATTTAGTCAGCCACCAATTGTGCAAGTTCTCCCACTTAAAAAGATGAGAGAGGCCTGTAATTTCCATCATAGCTACACTTCAACTATGACAGACAAAATGAAGAAAAAAAAATCCAGAAAAATCACATTGTAGGATTTGCCATAATTTGCAAATAAATTCATTAAAAATCCTACAATGTGATTTTAAGGATATTTTTTCTCATTTTGTCTCATTTTGTTCAATATCAGCTCTTTTTTTTATGGGGACACATTGCTATCGTTTCAGCAACCCCCCCCCCCCTCTTTGTGTCCCGCAAATGCATTCTCCTTAACTGGGTAAAATACCATCCAACCATACATCAGTGGTAGTGTGAGATGTGTTACCACTGGAGGAAATTAGTGCTAAACTTTGGGATTTCTACACAATATGAGACCTATTTTTTTTTTTTTTTTACTATCTCTTCTCCCTAATATTGCTTATACAGCCCCCTGAGAGGTGTCAATAACAAGAAGAAGGGGAAAAATTAATAGCAGACAACTAAAAGTGAATGTAAAATTCTTATTGTTAGTGTGTACTTGTTTACTTTCATTCTGTTGTCTTGCTGTTTCTTGGTTGTTTACTGTTTCCTGTTTCAAAATGTATGTACAATCTATTTATGACGTTGACCAGAACAATAAAATAAAAAATAAAATAAATTATAATAATTGATACCGGATGTCCCCCAAGTCGTTTTTGTTCCCTGCGATGGCCACAACGATGTCCTCCGGACCATGTTCTTTCAGCTCCTTCACCCATTTCTTCAGTGTCTGGAAAGAGTCCTGGCAGACAGACAGACAGACAGACAGACAGACAGACAGACAGAGACAGGTTACACTTTACTCCAGGGCTGATGGGTAAAACCAGGCTTTTTATACAAAGCCTCATTTCTCTAGCCTGGGCCTGTATTCATAAAGCATTTCTGAGTAGTTGTGCTGATCTAGGATCAGGTCTTCATTATCCACAGCTCTGGGCTGATCTAGGATCAGGCCTTTATTATCCACAGCTCTGGGCTGATCTAGGATCAGGTCTTCATTATCCACAGCTCTGGGCTGATCTAGGATCAGGTCTTCATTATCCACAGATCAGTGCTGATCTAGAATCAGGCCTTTATTATCCACAGCTCTGGGCTGATCTAGGATCAGGTCTTCATTATCCACAGCTCTGGGCTGATCTAGGATCAGGTCTTCATTATCCACAGCTCTGGGCTGATCTAGGATCAGGTCTTCATTATCCACAGCTCTGGGCTGATCTAGGATCAGGTCTTCATTATCCACAGCTCTGGGCTGATCTAGGATCAGGTCTTCATTATCCACAGCTCTGGGCTGATCTAGGATCAGGTCTTCCCTGCCCATCTAAACTGATTAATAATCACCTAAAAAGGCAGTGTCAGCACTGATACTCCGGGAAGCTTTATGAATAGGAGCCCTGGTCTCAGATCAGTTTGGCATGACAATGTATATAGGAGTTGGCAAGACAGCACAAATAGAATCGAACTGGGACCAGGCTATAATGTCTGTGAGTCCTGTGAGTTCCTTACCAGTTTGGTGATGTCATAGACAATGACAGCGGCGGCAGAGCCTCGGTAGTACATGGGGGCCAGCGAGTGGAACTGGAACACAACGACACATTAAGTTACAGTGGGTAGTAGATCAACAGCGTTAATTCCTATCTGCACAAAAGCGCAAATAATGGTAACGGTTGCGGTTCATTGGCCGATATTATCGTGTTATATAACCATCTTTGTTTATATAACTCAGTTATAACTGTTTGGTATCGCCTGTAGATATTCATGGTACATTACCAGGCATGTAGCCAACTCTCTCTTAGCTTTAGTTTGGAGAGAAAAAAAACATTCTAAGTTCAAAATACAAAACAGGAAATGCAACAGTGTTGGACTAAGAGATAACCAAGTGATTTAACAGTGATTTAACATTAGACACGGACGATGATTAGGTCCAGGACGATACCAGTATGAAGATACTCGTTAGTATTGTGACAAGGAAACAAAACACAAAACGGATTTAACCAGAATCTATCTAACCCACTCCTGCCCAGTATCTATCTATCTATCTATCTATCTATCTATCTATCTATCTATCTATCTATCTATCAATCTATCTATCTATCTATCTATCTATCTATCTATCTATCTATCTATCTATCTATCTATCTATCTATCTATCTATCTATCTATCTATCTATCTATCTATCTATCTAACCCACTCCTGCCCAGTATCTATCTATCTATCTATCTATCTATCTATCTATCTATCTATCTATCTATCTATCTATCTATCTATCTATCTATCTATCTATCTATCTATCTATCTATCTATCTAACCAACCAACTCCTGCCCAGTATCTATCTATCTATCTATCTATCTATCTATCTATCTATCTATCTATCTATCTATCTAACCAACCAACTCCTGCCCAGTATCTATCTATCTATCTATCTATCTATCTATCTATCTATCTATCTATCTATCTATCTATCTATCTATCTATCTATCTATCTATCTATCTATCTATCTATCTAACCAACCAACTCCTGCCCAGTATCTATCTATCTATCTATCTATCTATCTATCTATCTATCTATCTATCTATCTATCTATCTATCTATCTATCTATCTATCTAACCAACCAACTCCTGCCCAGTATCTATCTATCTATCTATCTATCTATCTATCTATCTATCTATCTATCTATCTATCTATCTATCTATCTATCTATCTACAGTGCCTTGCGAAAGTATTCGGCCCCCTTGAACTTTGCGACCTTTTGCCACATTTCAGGCTTCAAACATAAAGATATAAAACTGTATTTTTTTGTGAAGAATCAACAACAAGTGGGACACAATCATGAAGTGGAATGACATTTATTGGATATTTCAAACTTTTCTAACAAATCAAAAACTGAAAAATTGGGCGTGCAAAATTATTCAGCCCCTTTACTTTCAGTGCAGCAAACTCTCTCCAGAAGTTCAGTGAGGATCTCTGAATGATCCAATGTTGACCTAAATGACTAATGATGATAAATACAATCCACCTGTGTGTAATCAAGTCTCCGTATAAATGCACCTGCACTGTGATAGTCTCAGAGGTCCGTTAAAAGCGCAGAGAGCATCATGAAGAACAAGGAACACACCAGGCAGGTCCGAGATACTGTTGTGAAGAAGTTTAAAGCCGGATTTGGATACAAAAAGATTTCCCAAGCATTAAACATCCCAAGGAGCACTGTGCAAGCGATAATATTGAAATGGAAGGAGTATCAGACCACTGCAAATCTACCAAGACCTGGCCGTCCCTCTAAACTTTCAGCTCATAAAAGGAGAAGACTGATCAGAGATGCAGCCAAGAGGCCCATGATCACTCTGGATGAACTGCAGAGATCTACAGCTGAGGTGGGAGACTCTGTCCATAGGACAACAATCAGTCGTATATTGCACAAATCTGGCCTTTATGGAAGAGTGGCAAGAAGAAAGCCATTTCTTAAAGATATCCATAAAAAGTGTTGTTTAAAGTTTGCCACAAGCCACCTGGGAGACACACCAAACATGTGGAAGAAGGTGCTCTGGTCAGATGAAACCAAAATTGAACTTTTTGGCAACAATGCAAAATGTTATGTTTGGCGTAAAAGCAACACAGCTGAACACACCATCCCCACTGTCAAACATGGTGGTGGCAGCATCATGGTTTGGGCCTGCTTTTCTTCAGCAGGGACAGGGAAGATGGTTAAAATTGATGGGAAGATGGATGGAGCCAAATACAGGACCATTCTGGAAGAAAACCTGATGGAGTCTGCAAAAGACCTGAGACTGGGACGGAGATTTGTCTTCCAACAAGACAATGATCCAAAACATAAAGCAAAATCTACAATGGAATGGTTCAAAAATAAACATATCCAGGTGTTAGAATGGCCAAGTCAAAGTCCAGACCTGAATCCAATCGAGAATCTGTGGAAAGAACTGAAAACTGCTGTTCACAAATGCTCTCCATCCAACCTCACTGAGCTCGAGCTGTTTTGCAAGGAGGTATGGGAAAAAATGTCAGTCTCTCGATGTGCAAAACTGATAGAGACATACCCCAAGCGACTTACAGCTGTAATCGCAGCAAAAGGTGGCGCTACAAAGTATTAACTTAAGGGGGCTGAATAATTTTGCACGCCCAATTTTTCAGTTTTTGATTTGTTAAAAAAGTTTGAAATATCCAATAAATGTCGTTCCACTTCATGATTGTGTCCCACTTGTTGTTGATTCTTCACAAAAAAATACAGTTTTATATCTTTATGTTTGAAGCCTGAAATGTGGCAAAAGGTCGCAAAGTTCAAGGGGGCCGAATACTTTCGCAAGGCACTGTATCTATCTATCTATCTATCTATCTATCTATCTATCTATCTATCCAACTCCTGCCCAGTCAGCATAATGGCCAGCCTACACATTTTTTTATTTACACACACACACACACACACACACACACACACACACACACACACACACACACACACACACACACGCACAAACGCTTCCATTTTACACCCCACCCTTGTGAGTCATCAAGCCACAACAGTGCTACGAACCTTGATCCCTGATCTCGCAGTGTGTCTCAGAAAATAAGCAATCACATGATCCCTTCGAAGGGATACATCATGATACATACTTTGGAACCAAGAAGTAAACAGTGAAAAGGGTTGCCATGCCAACTCTCTCCACTGACCCCATGGAACCACACTTTTACCTCATAGCAAGCAGTAAAGCTACTGTAGGACATTTGTTTTAATGAAACATAAACAACGTGGGCAGATTTGTATAAAATCTCTCCCCGAAATGAGTTTAGCTCAAGCTGGCAAACCAAATAAAATCACATTTTTATTGGTCACATACACATGGTCAGCAGATGTTAATGCGAGTGTAGCAAAATGCTTGCGCTTCTAGTTCTGACAGTGCAGTAATATCTAACAAGTAATCTAACAATTTCCCAACAACTACCTAATACACACACATATAAAGGGGTGAATGAGAATATGTACATGTGAGTATATGGATGAGCGGTGGCCGAGCGGCAGAGCGCAAGATGCAATAGATGGTATAAAATACAGTATATACATGTGTTATGAGTAATATAAGACATGTAAACATTATTAAAGTGCCATTATTTAAAGTGACTAGTGATCCATTTATTAAAGTGACTAGTGATCCATTTATTAGAGTGTCCAGTGATCGGGTGTCTCAGTGTAGCCAGCAGCCTCTCTGAGATATAAAGCAGAAGAAGGATGAGAGACGACAGAAACAACTGATGAACAGACGAAGGGGGGATGAAGCAGTTGAAAACATATAGCGGATGAGCAAAGACGAGGTACCTAACCCACCCTTTCCTGTCCCGCTGTGTCCCAGATGAGGAACTTGTGTAGTTCGTGTCCACACGGGACCGTCTTGGTTAAAAACGATGCCCTGCAAGTAACACAGAACGTTAGGCCTAGCAGTTGGTCTCTCCATTATACAACTGTGAATGACAGAAGGAAATAGAATAACTAAATGTTTCCTCTTTTAGATCAGCATAACTTTGATAGAGGGGTGGGGGCCACACAAAACCAATAGAACTCATCATGAGGGGACACAGTGCCCACTCCCTGCGAGATAAACATTTTAGTGCCCCCCCCCACCCCGTGACAGTGAGGAGAAAACATTTACGTTTTAAAAATGTATTTCCTGCAATTCTGCACATTGTGGAAATTGGTCCTCAGGCCGACAAAAAGGGGAGCCATGTGGCCCGTGCACCGCCAGCTATCCATCCCTGTTTTAGATACACTGTGGCCCGTGCACCGCCAGTTATCCATCCCAGTTTTAGATACACTGAGGCCTGTGCACCGACAGTTATCCATCCCTGTTTTAGATACACTGAGGCCCGTGCACCGCCAGTTATCCATCCCTGTTCTAGATACACTGAGGCCCGCGCACCGCCAGCTATCCATCCCTGTTTTAGATTCACTGTGGCCCGCGCACCGCCAGCTATCCATCCCTGTTTTAGATTCACTGTGGCCCGTGCACCGCCAGTTATCCATCCCTGTTTTAGATTCAATGTGGCCCGCGCACCACCAGTTATCCATCCCTGTTTTAGATTCACTGACTGGTTACTACCAGATCTATTATGACACAATCAGATGAGATAGCAGACAAAGAAAACGGTCTTTGAATATAAAGCCCTTATTTCCAGCAAAATCATCCCAACACATATTTTACTAATCTCATTTTCCTCCTTGGACAAGGAAAACAGAGAACTTGGGTTTGAGTCTTATTTTCGATTTTAATGCAATTAAATTGAGATTCCTGAAAAGGTGTCCACAACAGGACAGGCTGAAAGCTGTCCTGTTGCTACCTATAGCGTAGAAGAAGGTATTAATGCTCTGACAACTTACCCTATAGTTGGACTAATGTTGTGGTCGAAATGGTCTTGTACAAAACGACATACAATACTAGACTTGCCCACTCCAGTATCCTGCAAAAAGAATGAAGTTTGTGAAATGCAATGTAGGGGTGGCCCTGTCTGTCTACAAAAGACAAAAAATTGATTAGAAACATGCTTGAGAAGATACAGTATGTTATTGCCAAAAGCATCCTAGTAGCTTGGGTTGCTTGTTTTGCAAACCAAGGACACAATGTTTTGTTGGTGTCGTCCTGTAGACCATTGTGAAGCAGGCAAGAATAACTAAGCACTTCCTGGTCACGGGTTTTTGGAATCCTTCAGAATAAGAGTCTGTCCTTGTATACTTTGTCAATGACTAATTAGGGCAAAAATGATGGGAAATGTACACAATTATCTATATATTTTATACAAATTATCATACAAATAATAATTAAAAGATATTATGTGATATATTTATTATATATTTCAAGCCTAAATGGTCAACAATGTATTTTTTTGTGTACTCTTATAATTTATTGAACTGTACATAATTGCCTGTACATTGTGTTGCAGTAAAAAGGGGGGGGGGTCCATTCTACTCAGGAACACTTCTAGTTTCCACAAAGTTGAAATCCCCAGCAGCGTCGCTGCTCATTCTGCGGCCCTTAAAGAGAGTGGCCAGGCAGCTTAAATGCAGTACGCTTTTTTCCTATTAAACATACAGAGCCTTCAGAAAGGATTCAAACCCCTTGACTTTTTCCCCACGTTATGTTGTTCCAGTCTGAATATTCACCGGCCTAAACACAATACCTCATAATGACATCACAATACCTCATAATGACATCACAATAACCCCATAATGACATCACAATAACCCCATAATGTCAAAGTGGAATAATGTTTTACAAATTAATAAAAAATGAAAAGCTGAAATGTCTTGTGTCAATAAGTATTCATCTCCTTTGTTACGACAAGCCTAAATACGTTCAGGAGTAAAAATGTGCTTAACAAGTCACTTAATAAGTTGCATGGACTCACTCTGTGTGCAATAATAGTGTTTAACATGATTTTTGAATGACTACCTAAAAGGTCCTCTCTTTGTCATTGTGGGGTATTGTGTGTAGATTGGATTAGATACATTCTACAATGAGGGGAAAAAAGTAACGTCCTCCCGAGTGGTGCAGCAGTCTAAGCATCACTACAGCCTGGGGTTCGATCTCAGGCTGTGTCTGGGAGGGCGGCGGCCGCACAATTGGCCCAGCGTCGTCCGGGTTGGGGGTGGGTGGGGGGGTTTACTAGCCTCATTGCGCGACTCCTTGTAGCGGGTCAGGCGCCTGCAGGCTGACTTCGGTCGTCAAATGAACGGTGTTTCCTCCGACACATTGGTGCGGCTGGCTTCCGGGTTAAGAAGCGCGGTTTGGCGAAACATGTTTCGGACGCCGAATGACTCGACCTTCTCCTCCCGAGCCTGTTGGGGAGTTGCATCGATGAGACAAGACCATAATCACGGAATTGAGGAGAAAAATACAGTACATTTTCATTAATTTTTATGAATAAGGCTGGAAAAAGTCATGGGGTCTGGATACTTTTTGAATGCACTTTAAAAAAAAATATATATATATATATATATATATATTCACACACCCTCCCTCTTGTGGATAATAAATATCACGAAACTAAACAGCTAATTTAGCCTTAATTAGCTTTGAATGAACCAATTCTGAACAAAAAAATTCCTAGGCTAATGGTTTAAGCCTTTTGAGGGGCTATAAAACTCCCTGTGAACTTCAACTCCATATTGAGTTACTACATAAGAAGGTTGCAAGTTCAAACCCCCGAGCTGACAAGGTACAAATCTGTCGTTCTGCCCCTGAACAGGCAGTTAACCCACTGTTCCTAGGCCGTCATTGAAAATAAGAATTTGTTCTTAACTGACTTGCCTAGTTAAATAAAGGTTAAAAAAATTATAATAATATTGTTATTATTATTAACAGTAGCATTATAAATAGTGTTTTGATATTTGAATTACTGCTGTTGCCATGATAACTATCTAGTAATCATTACCCTTTAATGTTGTTAACAGTATTGTAACAACCCTGGGTTTATAAGTGCAGAAAGTTAATGCTATTAACGATTTTGCTTTCTTAATATTGTTAAATATTTAATATTGTTACGTCTACAAACATTTCCTAATAAAATGTTTACGTATTTCGATCATTTGCATAATTTTTTTTTGTACCATCTTCATTGCGGGACTATTATTTTGAAATAAATCGCCGAGGTCACGGTCTAATTCTTGCTGTCTTCTCAGCGGTGTCATCTAGAATCTAATGGTCAGGGTAACAACTCCAGCCGGATGGTGACGTAATGGCTGCTATTTAACAGTCAGAAAAGCCATTGCAAAAAAAAAAAAAAAAAATGCAAGGTAAGGGAAATCACTAAATTGACAAGGACAACAACACAAACCATGCAGCAGTATAATAAACAACAACACAAAGTTGACAGATTACACACGGGATTGTACAGGTCTATAACTGGCCGGGGAAAGTTTATGATTAGGTTTATGTGGCTTCGCCTCCACATCTTTTCCTAAAGTAAATGTCTCTCAGTGTGCAACGGTTCTTCGATAAGATAATAAGATAGAAACGGAACTGTTCTTATGCGATGTCAAATTATACCAGACAGAAAAGATTTCAAACGGCCGCGTTCTCAGTCTAAAAATATTCAGACGGACCGCAGACAAAGAATTTCCAAAGACAATCGCCAAACAATAACTTATTTCACTTACCCCAAGAAGACACACTTTTAGTTCCCGTATTGCCATTTTAAAAATCTTATGGTAATACAGGCATACTTCTTCCGTTTCTTTTAAATGTCTTTATCTCTCCATATTTGCGTTCAACGGATTTGTTCTTTAGATAAAATACAGAAACCCTGCCCCTAGACAAGACTAATGCCGCGTTCATAACAACTAGGAATTTGGAACTCGGAAATCTCAGACTTCCGACTTTAGTGCGTTCAAGACAACTGGGAACTCGGGGTTGTATCTCCGACTGGGAGAAAAAAAATCGTTTTGAACTGTCATCCAACTCGGAAGCTCGGGGATCTTTTCTAGAGCTTCGACTTTTTCGACTTGAAGATCACCGACGTCATAATTTGACCTCGTTTGTTCGCCACTCCCCGAGTTCCCAGTTGTCATGAACGCACCATGGTGACCATCGTCCCGAAACATAACGGAAAACAGTTGGAGCAACCCGAAACGCTCACTGTCACGTGACGGCCGTCACCCATTCTGTTACTTTTATGTTCAAAGAGGAAGAGAGAAACTGACTGGGAAAAAAAAGACCCGGATGGGACAGAAAGAAAGTATAGTACAAGATAATAAATAATTTATTAACTTTCAACTCAGTAAACGTATGAGGAGAGGACAAGCAGTGGAGAATATAATGGAAACATTTGCCTTATGGTGATGCCAACTTGCTAATTGCGACTCAAGGTCAAGCTCTGTATATCACTGACACATAAGAGAGATGGAAATACATATTGATTGATTGTTTGAGAAGACACCATATTTGAGGGAGGTTTTTCTTGTATTTGTTAAGAGACGACCAAATAAGGAAACAATATTATTCAGTTTGACAGTTTGTTTTTCACAGTCATCACATGAAGCTACGAAAGCCTTTTTTTTTTTACAATATGAAAATAGTCTCATGTTGAGGATTAAACAGCAGATCCATTTAAATAGTGACACATTCATTAATAATAACATTTCTAAGTCTCATTTCAAATCCTAACAGTTTTGCTCATACCAATATGTTTCAATGCTGTAGAATAGAACGCTGTCACAGTATTTATTTTGTATTTTTCCGTTATTTTACCAGGTAAGATGACACGTTCTCATTTACAGCAACGACCTGAAGAATAGTTACAGGGTAGAGGAGAGGGGGATGAATGAGCCAATTGTAAACTGGGGATTATTAGGTGACTGTGATGGTTTGAGGGCCAGACTGGGAATTTAGCCAGGACACCGGGGTTAACACCTCTACTCTTACTATAAGTGCCATGGGATCTTTAATGACCACAGAGAGTCAGGACACCCGTTTAACGTCCCATCCGAAAGATGGCACCCTACACAGGGCAGTGTCCCCAATCACTGCCCTGGGGCATTGGGATATTTTTTTTAGACCAGAGGAAAGAGTGCCTCCTACTGGCCCTCCAACACCACTTCCAGCAGCATCTGGTCTCCAATCCAGGACCAACCCTGCTTAGCTTCAGAAGCAAGCCAGCAGTGGTATGCAGGGTGGTATGCTGCTGACAAGAATAATATAATATTATTTCGGTTTAATTCACATCGTTACTTATACATTTTATTTTTATAAAAACGCCAAAAAAACATAAGAGCTGAAAATAGAGTACTTAATTATTTTTTTTTACAATAATGTACACGCACATTAAGCTGTGCATTCCTTCTTCTGTTTTCACCAATCACAGATTTGACAACGATAGAGACGGATAGCATGTTTTAATTGTAACAGGTCATAGAGACGATGTAATCCTGAATGATCCATTTTAGAATCGTGACTTGTACTGGTGGAACCGATGTGAAATGACTAGCTGCTCTGTCATAATATAATAGAGACAGTCGATCTAGCTCGTCTGTCACAATATAATACAGACAGAGACAGTACATCTAGCTGGTCTGTCATAATATAATAGAGACAATAGATCTATCTGGTCTGTCATAATATAATAGAGACAGTAGATCTAGCTGGTCTGTCATAATATAATAGAGACAGTAGATCTAGCTGGTCTGTCAAAACATAATACGGACACAGAGACGGTAGATCAAGCTGTTCTGTCATATTCTAATAGAGACAGTAGCTCTAGCTGGTCTGTCATAATATAATAGAGACAGTAGATCTAGCTGGTCTGTCATAGTATAATAGAGACAGTAGATCTAGCTGGTCTGTCAGAATATAATAGGACAGTAGATCTAGCTGCTCTGTCATAGTATAATAGAGACAGTAGATCTCGCTGGTCTGTCATATTATAATAGAGACAGTAGATCTATCCGGTCTGTCATAATATAATAGAGGCAGCAGATCTAGCTGGTCTGTCATAATATAATAGAGACAGTAGATCTAGCTGGTCTGTCATATCATGATAGAGACAGTAGATCCAGCTGGTTTGTCATAATATAATAGAGACAGTAGATCTTGTTGGTCAGTCATAATATAATAGAGACATTAGATCTAGATGGTCTGTCACAATATAAAAGAGACACAGAGACGGTTGATCTAGCTGGTCTGTCATAAAATAATAGAGACAGTAGATCTATCTGGTCTGTCATAATATAATAGAGACAGTAGATCTAGCTCGTCTGTCACAATATAATACAGACAGAGACAGTACATCTAGCTGGTCTGTCATAATATAATAGAGACAGTAGATCCAGCTGCTCTGTCATAGTATAATAGAGACAGTAGATCTCGCTGGTCTGTCATATTATAATATAGACAGTAGATCTCGCTGGTCTGTCAAATTATAATATAGACAGTAGATCTATCTGGTCTGTCATAATATAATAGAGAAAGTAGATCTAGCTGGTCTGTCATATTATAATAGAGACAGTAGATCCAGCTGGTTTGTCATAATATAATAGAGACAGTAGATCTAGCTCGTCTTTTATAATATCATAGAGACAGTAGATCTTGTTGGTCAGTCATAATATAATAGAGACATTAGATCTAGATGGTCTGTCACAATATAATAGAGACACAGAGACGGTTGATCTAGCTGGTCTGTCACATTATAATAGAGACAGTAGATCCAGCAAGTCTGTCATAATATAATAGAGACAATAGATCTAGCTGGTCTGTCATGAAATAATAGAGACAGTATATCTATCTGGTCTGTCATAGTATAATAGAGACTGTAGATCTCGCTAGTCTGTCATATTATAATAGAGACAGTAGATCTATCTGGTCTGTCATAATATAATAGAGACAGTAGATCTATCTGGTCTGTCATAATATAATAGAGACAGTAGATCTAGCTCGTCTGTCATAATATAATAGAGACAGTAGATCTAGCTGGTCTGTCATAATATAATAGAGACATTAGATCTAGCTGGTCTGTCATATTATAATAGAGACAGTAGATCTAGCTGTTCTGTCATATTATGATAGAGACAGTAGATCTAGCTGGTCTGTCATAATATAATAGAGAAAGTAGATCTAGCTGGTCTGTCATATTATAATAGAGACAGTAGATCCAGCTGGTTTGTCATAATATAATAGAGACAGTAGATCTAGCTCGTCTTTCTTAATATCATAGAGACAGTAGATCTTGTTGGTCAGTCATAATATAATAGAGACATTAGATCTAGATGGTCTGTCACAATATAATAGAGACACAGAGACGGTTGATCTAGCTGGTCTGTCACATTATAATAGAGACAGTAGATCCAGCAAGTCTGTCATAATATAATAGAGACAGTAGATCTATCTGATCTGTCATAATATAATAGAGACAGTAGATCTATCTGGTCTGTCATAATATAATAGAGACAGTAGATCTATCTGGTCTGTCATAATATAATAGAGACAGTAGATCTAGCTCGTCTGTCATAATATAATAGAGACAGTAGATCTAGCTGGTCTGTCATAATATAATAGAGAAATAGATCATGCTGGTCTGTCATATTATAATAGAGACAGTAGATCTAGCTGGTCTGTCATATTATGATAGAGACAGTAGATCTAGCTGGTCTGTCATAATATAATAGAGACAGTAGATCTAGCTGGTCTGTCATATTATGATAGAGACAGTACATCTATCTGGTCTGTCATAATATAATAGAGACAGTAGATCTATCTGGTCTGTCATAATATAATAGAGACAGTAGATCTAGCTGGTCTGTCAGAATACAATAGAGACAGTAGATCTAGCTGGTCTGTCATATTATAATAGAGACAGTAGATCTAGCTGGTCTGTCATAATTAAATAGAGACAGTAGATCTAGCTGGTCTGTCATATTATAATAGAGACAGTAGATCCAGCAGGTCTGTCATAATATAATAGAGACAGTAGATCTAGCTGTTCTGTCAAAATATAATACAGACACAGAGAAGGTAGATGTAGCTGGTCTGTCATATTATAATAGAGACAGTAGATCTAGCTGGTCTGTCATAATATAATAGAGACAGTAGATCTAGCTGGTCTGTCATATAATAATAGAGACAGTAGATCTAGCTGGTCTGTCATATAATAATAGAGACAGTAGATCTAGCTGGTCTGTCATAATATAATAGAGACAGTAGATCTACCTGGTCTGTCATAATATAATAGAGACAGTAGATCTAGCTGGTCTGTCAGAATACAATAGAGACAGTAGATCTAGCTGGTCTGTCATATTATAATAGAGACAGTAGATCTAGCTGGTCTGTTATAATATAATAGAGACAATAGATCTAGCTGGTGTTTCAATATATAATAGAGACAGTAGATCTAGCTGGTCTGTCACAATACAATAGAGACAGTAGATCTAGCTGGTCTTTCATAATATAATAAAGACAGTAGATCTAGCTGGTCTGTCACAATATAATACAGACACAGAGACAGTAGATATAGCTCGTCTTTCACAATATAATAGAGACAGTAGATCTAGCTGGTCTGTCATAATATAATAGAGACAGTAGATCTAGCTGGTCTGTCATATAATAATAGAGACAGTAGAAGTAGCCGGTCTGTCATATTATAATAGAGACAATAGATCGAGCTGGTATGTCATAATATAATAGCGACAGTAGATCTAGCTGGTCTGTCATATTATGATAGAGACAGTACATCTAGCTGGTCTGTCATAATATAATAGAGACAGTAGATCTATCTGGTCTGTCATAATATAATAGAGACAGTAGATCTAGCTGGTCTGTCAGAATACAATAGAGACAGTAGATCTACCTGGTCTGTCATAATTAAATAGAGACAGTAGATCTAGCTGGTCTGTCATATTATAATAGAGACTGTAGATCCAGCACGTCTGTCATAATATAATAGAGACAGTAGATCTAGCTGTTCTGTCAAAATATAATACAGACACAGAGAAGGTAGCTGGTCTGTCATATTATAATAGAGACAGTAGATCTAGCTGGTCTGTCATAATATAATAGCGACAGTAGATCTAGCTGGTCTGTCAGAATACAATAGAGACAGTAGATCTAGCTGGTCTGTCATATTATAATAGAGACAGTAGATCTAGCTGGTCTGTTATAATATAATAGAGACAGTGGATCCAGCTTGTCTGTCATATTATAATAGAGACAGTAGATCTAGCTGGTCTGTCATAATATAATAGAGACAGTAGATCTAGCTGGTCTGTCATATAATAATAGAGACAGTAGATCTAGCTGGTCTGTCATAATATAATAGAGACAGTAGATCTACCTGGTCTGTCATATTATAATAGAGACAATAGATCTAGCTGGTCTGTCATAATATTATAGAGACAGTAGATCTAGCTGGTCTGTCATAATATAATAGAGACAGTAGATCTAGCTGGTCTGTCACAATACAATAGAAACAGTAGATCTAGCTGGTCTTTCATAATATAATAAAGACAGTAGATCTAGCTGGTCTGTCACAATATAATACAGACACAGAGACAGTAGATATAGGTCGTCTGTCACAATATAATAGAGACAGTAGATCTAGCTGGTCTGTCATAATATAATAGAGACAGTAGATCTAGCTGGTCTGTCATATTATAATAGAGACAGTAGATCTAGCTGGTCTGTCATATTATAATAGAGACAATAGATCGAGCTGGTCTGTCAAAATATAATAGAGACAGTAGATCTAGCTGATCTGTCACAATACAAGAGAGACCGCAGATCTAGCTTTTTTGTCATAATATTATAGAGACAGTAGATCTAGCTGGTCTGTCATAATATAATAGAGACATTAGATCTAGCTGGTCTGTCATATTATAATAGAGACAGTAGATCTAGCTGGTCTGTCATATTATGATAGAGACAGTAGATCTATCTGGTCTGTGATAATATAATAGAGACAGTAGATCTAGCTGGTCTGTCATAATATAATAGAGACAGTGGATCCAGCTGGTCTGTCATATTATAATAGAGACAGTAGATCCAGCAGGTCTGTCATAATATAATAGAGACAGTAGATTTATCTGGTCTGTCATAATATAATAGAGACAGTAGATCTAGCTGGTCTGTCATAATATAATAGAGACAGTAGATCCAGCTGGTCTGTCATATTATAATAGAGACAGTAGATCCAGCAGGTCTGTCATATTATAATAGAGACAGTAGATCTAGCTAGTCTGTCATAATTAAATAGAGACAGTAGATCTAGCTGGTCTGTCATATTATAATAGAGACAGTAGATCTAGCTGGTCTGTCATAATATAATAGCGACAGTAGATCTAGCTGGTCTGTCAAAATATAAAACAGACATAGAGAAGGTAGATGTAGCTGGTCTGTCATATTATAGTAGAGACAGTAGATCTAGCTGGTCTGTCATAATATAATAGAGACAGTAGATCTAGCTGGTCTGTCATATAATAATAGAGACAGTAGATCTAGCTGGTCTGTCATAATATAATAGAGACAGTAGATCTAGCTGATCTGTCACAATACAAGAGAGACCGCAGATCTAGCTGGTCTGTCAGAATACAAGAGAGACAGTAGATCTAGCTGGTCTGTCATAATATAATAGAGACATTAGATCTAGCTGGTCTGTCATATTATAATAGAGACAGTAGATCTAGCTGGTCTGTCATATTATGATAGAGACAGTAGATCTAGCTGGTCTGTCATAATATAATAGAGACAGTAGATCTAGCTGTTCTGTCATATTATGATAGACACAGTACATCTAGCTGGTCTGTCATAATATAATAGAGACAGTAGATTTATCTGGTCTGTCATAATATAATAGAGACAGTAGATCTAGCTGGTCTGTCATAATATAATAGAGACAGTAGATCCAGCTGGTCTGTCATATTATAATAGAGACCGTAGATCCAGCAGGTCTGTCATAATATAATAGAGACAGTAGATCTAGCTGGTCTGTCAAAATTTAATACAGACATAGAGAAGGTAGATGTAGCTGGTCTGTCATATTATAATAGAGACAGTAGATCTAGCTGGTCTGTCACAATATAATAGAGACAGTAGATCTAGCTGGTCTGTCATATAATAATAGAGACAGTAGATCTAGCTGGTCTGTCAGAATATAATAGAGACAGTAGATCTAGCTGGTCTGTCAGAATACAATAGAGGCAGTAGATCTAGCCGGTCTGTCAGAATACAATAGAGACAGTAGATCTAGCTGGTCTGTCATATTATAATATAGACAGTAGATCTAGCTGGTCTGTTATAATATAATAGAGACAGTAGATCTAGCTGGTCTTTCAATATATAATAGAGACAGTAGATCTAGCTGGTCTGTCACAATACAATAGAGACAGTAGATCTAGCTGGTCTTTCATAATATAATAAAGACAGTAGATCTAGCTGGTCTGTCACAATATAATACAGACACAGAGACAGTAGATCTAGCTGGTCTGTCATAATATAATAGAGACAGTAGATCTAGCTGGTCTGTTATAATATAATAGAGACAGTAGATCTAGCTGGTCTGTCACAATATAATAGAGACAGTAGATCTAGCTGGTCTGTCATAATATAATAGAGACAGTAGATCTAGCTGGTCTGTCATATTATAATAGAGACAGTAGAAGTAGCTAGTCTGTCATATTATAATAGAGACAATAGATCGAGCTGGTCTGTCATAATATAATAGAGACAGTAGATCTAGCTGATCTGTCACAATACAAGAGAGACCGCAGATCTAGCTGGTCTGTCAGAATACAAGAGAGACAGTAGATCTAGCTGGTCTGTCATAATATAATAGAGACATTAGATCTAGCTGGTCTGTCATATTATAATAGAGACAGTAGATCTAGCTGGTCTGTCATATTATGATAGAGACAGTAGATCTAGCTGGTCTGTCAAAATATAATACAGACACAGAGAAGGTAGATGTGGCTGGTCTGTCATATTATAATAGAGACAGTGGATCTAGCTGGTCTGTCATATTATAATAGAGACAGTAGATCTAGCTGGTATGTCATAATATAATAGCGACAGTAGATCTAGCTGGTCTGTCATATTATAATAGAGACAGTAGATCTAGCTGGCCTGTTATAATATAATAGAGACAGTAGATCTATCTGGTTTGTCGTAATATAATAGAGACAGTAGATCTAGCTGGTCTGTCATATTATAATAGAGACAATAGATCTAGCTGGTCTGTCATAGTATAATAGAGACAGTAGGTCTCGCTGGTCTGTCATATTATAATAGAGACAGTAGATCTAGCTGGTCTGTTATAATATAATAGAGACAGTAGATCTAGCTGGTCTTTCAATATATAATAGAGACAGTAGATCTAGCTGGTCTGTCACAATACAATAGAGACAGTAGATCTAGCTGGTCTGTCACAATATAATAGAGACAGTAGATCTAGCTGGTCTGTCATAATATAATAGAGACAGTAGATCCAGCTGGTCTGTCATATTATAATAGAGAAAGTAGAAGTAGCTGGTCTGTCATATTATAATAGAGACAATAGATCGAGCTGGTCTGTCATAATATAATAGAGACAGTAGATCTAGCTGATCTGTCATAATATAATAGAGACAGTAGATCTAGCTGGTCTGTCATATTATGATAGAGACAGTACATCTAGCTGGTCTGTCATAATATAATAGAGACAGTAGATCTATCTGGTCTGTCATAATATAATAGAGACAGTAGATCTAGCTGGTCTGTCATAATATAATAGAGACAGTAGATCCAGCTGGTCTGTCATATTATAATAGAGACAGTAGATCCAGCAGGTCTGTCAAAATATAATACAGACACAGAGAAGGTAGATGTAGCTGGTCTGTCATATTATAATAGAGACAGTAGATCTAGCTGGTCTGTCATATTATAATAGAGACAGTAGATCTAGCTGGTCTGTCATAATTAAATAGAGACAGTGGATCCAGCTTGTCTGTCATATTATAATAGAGACAGTAGATCTAGCTGGTCTGTCATATAATAATAGAGACAGTAGATCTAGCTGGTCTGTCATAATATAATAGAGACAGTAGATCTACCTGGTCTGTCATATTATAATAGAGACAATAGATCTAGCTGGTCTGTCATAATATAATAGAGACAGTAGATCTAGCTGGTCTGTCATGATATAATAGAGACAGTAGATCTAGCTGGTCTGTCACAATACAATAGAGACAGTAGATCTAGCTGGTCTTTCATAATATAATAAAGACAGTAGATTTAGCTGGTCTGTCACAATATAATACAGACACAGAGACAGTAGATATAGCTTGTCTGTCACAATATAATAGAGACAGTAGATCTAGCTGGTCTGTCATAATATAATAGAGACAGTAGATCTAGCTGGTCTGTCATATTATAATAGAGACAGTAGAAGTAGCTGGTCTGTCATATTATAATAGAGACAATAGATCGAGCTGGTCTGTCAAAACATAATAGAGACAGTAGATCTAGCTGATCTGTCACAATACAAGAGAGACCGCAGATCTAGCTGGTCTGTCATAATATTATAGAGACAGTAGATCTAGCTGGTCTGTCATATTATGATAGAGACAGTAGATCTAGCTGATCTGTCACAATACAAGAGAGACCGCAGATCTAGCTGGTCTGTCATAATATTATAGAGACAGTAGATCTAGCTGGTCTGTCATATTATGATAGAGACAGTACATCTAGCTGGTCTGTCATAATATAATAGAGACAGTAGATCTATCTGGTCTGTCATAATATAATAGAGACAGTAGATCTAGCTGGTCTGTCATAATATAATAGAGACAGTAGATCCAGCTGGTCTGTCATATTATAATAGAGACAGTAGATCCAGCAGGTCTGTCATAATATAATAGAGACAGTAGATCTAGCTGGTCTGTCAAAATATAATACAGACACAGAGAAGGTAGATGTAGCTGGTCTGTCATATTATAATAGAGACAGTAGATCTAGCTGGTCTGTCATATTATAATAGAGACAGTAGATCTAGCTGGTCTGTCATAATTAAATAGAGACAGTGGATCCAGCTTGTCTGTCATATTATAATAGAGACAGTAGATCTAGCTGGTCTGTCATAATATAATAGAGACAGTAGATCTAGCTGGACTGTCATATAATAATAGAGACAGTAGATCTAGCTGGTCTGTCATAATATAATAGAGACAGTAGATCTACCTGGTCTGTCATATTATAATAGAGACAATAGATCTAGCTGGTCTGTCATAATATAATAGAGACAGTAGATCTAGCTGGTCTGTCATGATATAATAGAGACAGTAGATCTAGCTGGTCTGTCACAATACAATAGAGACAGTAGATCTAGCTGGTCTTTCATAATATAATAAAGACAGTAGATTTAGCTGGTCTGTCACAATATAATACAGACACAGAGACAGTAGATATAGCTCGTCTGTCACAATATAATAGAGACAGTAGATCTAGCTGGTCTGTCATAATATAATAGAGACAGTAGATCTAGCTGGTCTGTCATATTATAATAGAGACAGTAGAAGTAGCTGGTCTGTCATATTATAATAGAGACAATAGATCGAGCTGGTCTGTCAAAACATAATAGAGACAGTAGATCTAGCTGATCTGTCACAATACAAGAGAGACCGCAGATCTAGCTGGTCTGTCATAATATTATAGAGACAGTAGATCTAGCTGGTCTGTCATAATATAATAGAGACATTAGATCTAGCTGGTCTGTCATATTATAATAGAGACAGTAGATCTAGCTGGTCTGTCATATTATGATAGAGACAGTAGATCTAGCTGGTCTGTCATAATATAATAGAGACAGTAGATCTATCTGGTCTGTGATAATATAATAGAGACAGTAGATCTAGCTGGTCTGTCATAATATAATAGAGACAGTGGATCCAGCTGGTCTGTCATATTATAATAGAGACAGTAGATCCAGCAGGTCTGTCATAATATAATAGAGACAGTAGATTTATCTGGTCTGTCATAATATAATAGAGACAGTAGATCTAGCTGGTCTGTCATAATATAATAGAGACAGTAGATCCAGATGGTCTGTCATATTATAATAGAGACAGTAGATCCAGCAGGTCTGTCATATTATAATAGAGACAGTAGATCTAGCTAGTCTGTCATAATTAAATAGAGACAGTAGATCTAGCTGGTCTGTCATATTATAATAGAGACAGTAGATCTAGCTGGTCTGTCATAATATAATAGCGACAGTAGATCTAGCTGGTCTGTCAGAATACAATAGAGACAGTAGATCTAGCTGGTCTGTCATATTATAATAGAGACAGTAGATCTATCTGGTCTGTCATAATATAATAGAGACAGTAGATCTAGCTGGTCTGTCATATTACAATAGAGACAGTAGATCTAGCTGGTCTGTCATAATTAAATAGAGACAGTAGATCTAGCTGGTCTGTCATATTATAATAGAGACAGTAGATCCAGCAGGTCTGTCATAATATAATAGAGACAGTAGATCTAGCTGGTCTGTCAAAATATAATACAGACACAGAGAAGGTAGATGTAGCTGGTCTGTCATATTATAATAGACACAGTAGATCTAGCTGGCCTGTCATAATATAATAGCGACAGTAGATCTAGCTGGTCTGTCAGAATACAATAGAGACAGTAGATCTAGCTGGTCTGTCATATTATAATAGAGACAGTAGATCTAGCTGATCTGTCACAATACAAGAGAGACCGCAGATCTAGCTGGTCTGTCAGAATACAAGAGAGACAGTAGATCTAGCTGGTCTGTCATAATATAATAGAGACATTAGATCTAGCTGGTCTGTCATATTATGATAGAGACAGTAGATCTAGCTGGTCTGTCATAATATAATAGAGACAGTAGATCTAGCTGGTCTGTCATATTATGATAGAGACAGTACATCTAGCTGGTCTGTCATAATATAATAGAGACAGTAGATCTATCTGGTCTGTCATAATATAATAGAGACAGTAGATCTAGCTGGTCTGTCATAATATAATAGAGACAGTAGATCCAGCTGGTCTGTCATATTATAATAGAGACAGTAGATCCAGCAGGTCTGTCATAATATAATAGAGACAGTAGATCTAGCTGGTCTGTCAAAATATAATACAGACACAGAGAAGGTAGATGTAGCTGGTCTGTCATATTATAATAGAGACAGTAGATCTAGCTGGTCTGTCATATTATAATAGAGACAGTAGATCTAGCTGGTCTGTCATAATTAAATAGAGACAGTGGATCCAGCTTGTCTGTCATATTATAATAGAGACAGTAGATCTAGCTGGTCTGTCATAATATAATAGAGACAGTAGATCTAGCTGGTCTGTCATATAATAATAGAGACAGTAGATCTAGCTGGTCTGTCATAATATAATAGAGACAGTAGATCTACCTGGTCTGTCATATTATAATAGAGACAATAGATCTAGCTGGTCTGTCATAATATAATAGAGACAGTAGATCTAGCTGGTCTGTCATAATATAATAGAGACAGTAGATCTAGCTGGTCTGTCACAATACAATAGAGACAGTAGATCTAGCTGGTCTTTCATAATATAATAAAGACAGTAGATTTAGCTGGTCTGTCACAATATAATACAGACACAGAGACAGTAGATATAGCTCGTCTGTCACAATATAATAGAGACAGTAGATCTAGCTGGTCTGTCATATTATAATAGAGACAATAGATCGAGCTGGTCTGTCATAATATAATAGAGACAGTAGATCTAGCTGATCTGTCACAATACAGAGAGACCGCAGATCTAGCTGGTCTGTCAGAATACAAGAGAGACAGTAGATCTAGCTGGTCTGTCATAATATAATAGAGACATTAGATCTAGCTGGTCTGTCATATTATGATAGAGACAGTAGATCTAGCTGGTCTGTCATAATATAATAGAGACAGTAGATCTAGCTGGTCTGTCATGATATAATAGAGACAGTAGATCTAGCTGGTCTGTCACAATATAATAGAGACAGTAGATCTAGCTGGTCTGTCATATTATAATAGAGACAGTAGAAGTAGCTGGTCTGTCATATTATAATAGAGACAATAGATCGAGCTGGTCTTTCAAAACATAATAGAGACAGTAGATCTAGCTGATCTGTCACAATACAAGAGAGACCGCAGATCTAGCTGGTCTGTCAGAATACAAGAGAGACAGTAGATCTAGCTGGTCTGTCATAATATAATAGAGACATTAGATCTAGCTGGTCTGTCATATTATGATAGAGACAGTAGATCTAGCTGGTCTGTCATATTATAATAGAGACAGTAGATCTAGCTGGTCTGTCATATTATGATAGAGACAGTAGATCTAGCTGGTCTGTCATAATATAATAGAGACAGTAGATCTATCTGGTCTGTGATAATATAATAGAGACAGTAGATCTAGCTGGTCTGTCATAATATAATAGAGACAGTGGATCCAGCTGGTCTGTCATATTATAATAGAGACAGTAGATCCAGCAGGTCTGTCATAATATAATAGAGACAGTAGATTTATCTGGTCTGTCATAATATAATAGAGACAGTAGATCTAGCTGGTCTGTCATAATATAATAGAGACAGTAGATCCAGATGGTCTGTCATATTATAATAGAGACAGTAGATCCAGCAGGTCTGTCATATTATAATAGAGACAGTAGATCTAGCTAGTCTGTCATAATTAAATAGAGACAGTAGATCTAGCTGGTCTGTCATATTATAATAGAGACAGTAGATCTAGCTGGTCTGTCATAATATAATAGCGACAGTAGATCTAGCTGGTCTGTCAGAATACAATAGAGACAGTAGATCTAGCTGGTCTGTCATATTATAATAGAGACAGTAGATCTATCTGGTCTGTCATAATATAATAGAGACAGTAGATCTAGCTGGTCTGTCATATTACAATAGAGACAGTAGATCTAGCTGGTCTGTCATATTACAATAGAGACAGTAGATCTAGCTGGTCTGTCATAATTAAATAGAGACAGTAGATCTAGCTGGTCTGTCATATTATAATAGAGACAGTAGATCCAGCAGGTCTGTCATAATATAATAGAGACAGTAGATCTAGCTGGTCTGTCAAAATATAATACAGACACAGAGAAGGTAGATGTAGCTGGTCTGTCATATTATAATAGACACAGTAGATCTAGCTGGCCTGTCATAATATAATAGCGACAGTAGATCTAGCTGGTCTGTCAGAATACAATAGAGACAGTAGATCTAGCTGGTCTGTCACAATACAAGAGAGACAATAGATCGAGCTGGTCTGTCATAATATAATAGAGACAGTAGATCTAGCTGATCTGTCACAATACAAGAGAGACCGCAGATCTAGCTGGTCTGTCAGAATACAAGAGAGACAGTAGATCTAGCTGGTCTGTCATAATATAATAGAGACATTAGATCTAGCTGGTCTGTCATATTATAATAGAGACAGTAGATCTAGCTGGTCTGTCATATTATGATAGAGACAGTAGATCTAGCTGGTCTGTCAAAATATAATACAGACACAGAGAAGGTAGATGTGGCTGGTCTGTCATATTATAATAGAGACAGTAGATCTAGCTGGTCTGTCATATTATAATAGAGACAGTAGATCTAGCTGGTATGTCATAATATAATAGCGACAGTAGATCTAGCTGGTCTGTCATATTATAATAGAGACAGTAGATCTAGCTGGCCTGTTATAATATAATAGAGACAGTAGATCTATCTGGTTTGTCGTAATATAATAGAGACAGTAGATCTAGCTGGTCTGTCATATTATAATAGAGACAATAGATCTAGCTGGTCTGTCATAGTATAATAGAGACAGTAGGTCTCGCTGGTCTGTCATATTATAATAGAGACAGTAGATCTAGCTGGTCTGTTATAATATAATAGAGACAGTAGATCTAGCTGGTCTTTCAATATATAATAGAGACAGTAGATCTAGCTGGTCTGTCACAATACAATAGAGACAGTAGATCTAGCTGGTCTGTCACAATATAATAGAGACAGTAGATCTAGCTGGTCTGTCATAATATAATAGAGACACTAGATCCAGCTGGTCTGTCATATTATAATAGAGAAAGTAGAAGTAGCTGGTCTGTCATATTATAATAGAGACAATAGATCTAGCTGGTCTGTCATAATATAATAGAGACAGTAGATCTAGCTGGTTTGTCATGATATAATAGAGACAGTAGATCTAGCTGGTCTGTCACAATATAATAGAGACAGTAGATCTAGCTGGTCTGTCATATTATAATAGAGACAGTAGAAGTAGCTGGTCTGTCATATTATAATAGAGACAATAGATCGAGCTGGTCTTTCAAAACATAATAGAGACAGTAGATCTAGCTGATCTGTCACAATACAAGAGAGACCGCAGATCTAGCTGGTCTGTCATAATATTATAGAGACAGTAGATCTAGCTGGTCTGTCATAATATAATAGAGACATTAGATCTAGCTGGTCTGTCATATTATAATAGAGACAGTAGATCTAGCTGGTCTGTCATATTATGATAGAGACAGTAGATCTAGCTGGTCTGTCATAATATAATAGAGACAGTAGATCTATCTGGTCTGTGATAATATAATAGAGACAGTAGATCTAGCTGGTCTGTCATAATATAATAGAGACAGTGGATCCAGCTGGTCTGTCATATTATAATAGAGACAGTAGATCCAGCAGGTCTGTCATAATATAATAGAGACAGTAGATTTATCTGGTCTGTCATAATATAATAGAGACAGTAGATCTAGCTGGTCTGTCATAATATAATAGAGACAGTAGATCCAGATGGTCTGTCATATTATAATAGAGACAGTAGATCTAGCTAGTCTGTCATAATTAAATAGAGACAGTAGATCTAGCTGGTCTGTCATATTATAATAGAGACAGTAGATCTAGCTGGTCTGTCATAATATAATAGCGACAGTAGATCTAGCTGGTCTGTCAGAATACAATAGAGACAGTAGATCTAGCTGGTCTGTCATATTATAATAGAGACAGTAGATCTATCTGGTCTGTCATAATATAATAGAGACAGTAGATCTAGCTGGTCTGTCATATTACAATAGAGACAGTAGATCTAGCTGGTCTGTCATAATTAAATAGAGACAGTAGATCTAGCTGGTCTGTCATATTATAATAGAGACAGTAGATCCAGCAGGTCTGTCATAATATAATAGAGACAGTAGATCTAGCTGGTCTGTCAAAATATAATACAGACACAGAGAAGGTAGATGTAGCTGGTCTGTCATATTATAATAGACACAGTAGATCTAGCTGGCCTGTCATAATATAATAGCGACAGTAGATCTAGCTGGTCTGTCAGAATACAATAGAGACAGTAGATCTAGCTGGTCTGTCACAATACAAGAGAGACAATAGATCGAGCTGGTCTGTCATAATATAATAGAGACAGTAGATCTAGCTGATCTGTCACAATACAAGAGAGACCGCAGATCTAGCTGGTCTGTCAGAATACAAGAGAGACAGTAGATCTAGCTGGTCTGTCATAATATAATAGAGACATTAGATCTAGCTGGTCTGTCATATTATAATAGAGACAGTAGATCTAGCTGGTCTGTCATATTATGATAGAGACAGTAGATCTAGCTGGTCTGTCAAAATATAATACAGACACAGAGAAGGTAGATGTGGCTGGTCTGTCATATTATAATAGAGACAGTAGATCTAGCTGGTCTGTCATATTATAATAGAGACAGTAGATCTAGCTGGTATGTCATAATATAATAGCGACAGTAGATCTAGCTGGTCTGTCATATTATAATAGAGACAGTAGATCTAGCTGGCCTGTTATAATATAATAGAGACAGTAGATCTATCTGGTTTGTCGTAATATAATAGAGACAGTAGATCTAGCTGGTCTGTCATATTATAATAGAGACAATAGATCTAGCTGGTCTGTCATAGTATAATAGAGACAGTAGGTCTCGCTGGTCTGTCATATTATAATAGAGACAGTAGATCTAGCTGGTCTGTTATAATATAATAGAGACAGTAGATCTAGCTGGTCTTTCAATATATAATAGAGACAGTAGATCTAGCTGGTCTGTCACAATACAATAGAGACAGTAGATCTAGCTGGTCTGTCACAATATAATAGAGACAGTAGATCTAGCTGGTCTGTCATAATATAATAGAGACACTAGATCCAGCTGGTCTGTCATATTATAATAGAGAAAGTAGAAGTAGCTGGTCTGTCATATTATAATAGAGACAATAGATCGAGCTGGTCTGTCATAATATAATAGAGACAGTAGATCTAGCTGATCTGTCACAATACAAGAGAGACCGCAGATCTAGCTGGTCTGTCAGAATACAAGAGAGACAGTAGATCTAGCTGGTCTGTCATAATATAATAGAGACATTAGATCTAACTGGTCTGTCATATTATGATAGAGACAGTAGATCTAGCTGGTCTGTCATAATATAATAGAGACAGTAGATCTAGCTGGTCTGTCATATTATGATAGAGACAGTACATCTAGCTGGTCTGTCATAATATAATAGAGACAGTAGATCTATCTGGTCTGTCATAATATAATAGAGACAGTAGATCTAGCTGGTCTGTCATAATATAATAGAGACAGTAGATCCAGCTGGTCTGTCATATTATAATAGAGACAGTAGATCCAGCAGGTCTGTCATAATATAATAGAGACAGTAGATCTAGCTGGTCTGTCAAAATATAATACAGACACAGAGAAGGTAGATGTAGCTGGTCTGTCATATTATAATAGAGACAGTAGATCTAGCTGGTCTGTCATATTATAATAGAGACAGTAGATCTAGCTGGTCTGTCATAATATAATAGAGACAGTAGATCTAGCTGGTCTGTCATATAATAATAGAGACAGTAGATCTAGCTGGTCTGTCATAATATAATAGAGACAGTAGATCTACCTGGTCTGTCATATTATAATAGAGACAATAGATCTAGCTGGTCTGTCATAATATAATAGAGACAGTAGATCTAGCTGGTCTGTCATGATATAATAGAGACAGTAGATCTAGCTGGTCTGTCACAATACAATAGAGACAGTAGATCTAGCTGGTCTTTCATAATATAATAAAGACAGTAGATTTAGCTGGTCTGTCACAATATAATACAGACACAGAGACAGTAGATATAGCTCGTCTGTCACAATATAATAGAGACAGTAGATCTAGCTGGTCTGTCATAATATAATAGAGACAGTAGATCTAGCTGGTCTGTCATATTATAATAGAGACAGTAGAAGTAGCTGGTCTGTCATATTATAATAGAGACAATAGATCGAGCTGGTCTGTCAAAACATAATAGAGACAGTAGATCTAGCTGATCTGTCACAATACAAGAGAGACCGCAGATCTAGCTGGTCTGTCATAATATTATAGAGACAGTAGATCTAGCTGGTCTGTCATAATATAATAGAGACATTAGATCTAGCTGTTCTGTCATATTATAATAGAGACAGTAGATCTAGCTGGTCTGTCATATTATGATAGAGACAGTAGATCTAGCTGGTCTGTCATAATATAATAGAGACAGTAGATCTATCTGGTCAGTGATAATATAATAGAGACAGTAGATCTAGCTGGTCTGTCATAATATAATAGAGACAGTGGATCCAGCTGGTCTGTCATATTATAATAGAGACAGTAGATCCAGCAGGTCTGTCATAATATAATAGAGACAGTAGATTTATCTGGTCTGTCATAATATAATAGAGACAGTAGATCTAGCTGGTCTGTCATAATATAATAGAGACAGTAGATCCAGATGGTCTGTCATATTATAATAGAGACAGTAGATCCAGCAGGTCTGTCATATTATAATAGAGACAGTAGATCTAGCTAGTCTGTCATAATTAAATAGAGACAGTAGATCTAGCTGGTCTGTCATATTATAATAGAGACAGTAGATCTAGCTGGTCTGTCATAATATAATAGCGACAGTAGATCTAGCTGGTCTGTCAGAATACAATAGAGACAGTAGATCTAGCTGGTCTGTCATATTATAATAGAGACAGTAGATCTATCTGGTCTGTCATAATATAATAGAGACAGTAGATCTAGCTGGTCTGTCATATTACAATAGAGACAGTAGATCTAGCTGGTCTGTCATAATTAAATAGAGACAGTAGATCTAGCTGGTCTGTCATATTATAATAGAGACAGTAGATCCAGCAGGTCTGTCATAATATAATAGAGACAGTAGATCTAGCTGGTCTGTCAAAATATAATACAGACACAGAGAAGGTAGATGTAGCTGGTCTGTCATATTATAATAGACACAGTAGATCTAGCTGGCCTGTCATAATATAATAGCGACAGTAGATCTAGCTGGTCTGTCAGAATACAATAGAGACAGTAGATCTAGCTGGTCTGTCATATTATAATAGAGACAGTAGATCTAGCTGATCTGTCACAATACAAGAGAGACCGCAGATCTAGCTGGTCTGTCATATTATGATAGAGACAGTAGATCTAGCTGGTCTGTCATAATATAATAGAGACAGTAGATCTAGCTGGTCTGTCATATTATGATAGAGACAGTACATCTAGCTGGTCTGTCATAATATAATAGAGACAGTAGATCTATCTGGTCTGTCATAATATAATAGAGACAGTAGATCTAGCTGGTCTGTCATAATATAATAGAGACAGTAGATCCAGCTGGTCTGTCATATTATAATAGAGACAGTAGATCCAGCAGGTCTGTCAAAATATAATACAGACACAGAGAAGGTAGATGTAGCTGGTCTGTCATATTATAATAGAGACAGTAGATCTAGCTGGTCTGTCATATTATAATAGAGACAGTAGATCTAGCTGGTCTGTCATAATTAAATAGAGACAGTGGATCCAGCTTGTCTGTCATATTATAATAGAGAAAGTAGATCTAGCTGGTCTGTCATAATATAATAGAGACAGTAGATCTAGCTGGTCTGTCATATAATAATAGAGACAGAAGATCTAGCTGGTCTGTCATAATATAATAGAGACAGTAGATCTACCTGGTCTGTCATATTATAATAGAGACAATAGATCTAGCTGGTCTGTCATAATATAATAGAGACAGTAGATCCAGATGGTCTGTCATATTATAATAGAGACAGTAGATCCAGCAGGTCTGTCATATTATAATAGAGACAGTAGATCTAGCTAGTCTGTCATAATTAAATAGAGACAGTAGATCTAGCTGGTCTGTCAGAATACAATAGAGACAGTAGATCTAGCTGGTCTGTCATATTATAATAGAGACAGTAGATCTATCTGGTCTGTCATAATATAATAGAGACAGTAGATCTAGCTGGTCTGTCATATTACAATAGAGACAGTAGATCTAGCTGGTCTGTCATAATTAAATAGAGACAGTAGATCTAGCTGGTCTGTCATATTATAATAGAGACAGTAGATCCAGCAGGTCTGTCATAATATAATAGAGACAGTAGATCTAGCTGGTCTGTCAAAATATAATACAGACACAGAGAAGGTAGATGTAGCTGGTCTGTCATATTATAATAGACACAGTAGATCTAGCTGGCCTGTCATAATATAATAGCGACAGTAGATCTAGCTGGTCTGTCAGAATACAATAGAGACAGTAGATCTAGCTGGTCTGTCATATTATAATAGAGACAGTAGATCTAGCTGATCTGTCACAATACAAGAGAGACCGCAGATCTAGCTGGTCTGTCAGAATACAAGAGAGACAGTAGATCTAGCTGGTCTGTCATAATATAATAGAGACATTAGATCTAGCTGGTCTGTCATATTATGATAGAGACAGTAGATCTAGCTGGTCTGTCATAATATAATAGAGACAGTAGATCTAGCTGGTCTGTCATATTATGATAGAGACAGTACATCTAGCTGGTCTGTCATAATATAATAGAGACAGTAGATCTATCTGGTCTGTCATAATATAATAGAGACAGTAGATCTAGCTGGTCTGTCATAATATAATAGAGACAGTAGATCCAGCTGGTCTGTCATATTATAATAGAGACAGTAGATCCAGCAGGTCTGTCATAATATAATAGAGACAGTAGATCTAGCTGGTCTGTCAAAATATAATACAGACACAGAGAAGGTAGATGTAGCTGGTCTGTCATATTATAATAGAGACAGTAGATCTAGCTGGTCTGTCATATTATAATAGAGACAGTAGATCTAGCTGGTCTGTCATAATTAAATAGAGACAGTGGATCCAGCTTGTCTGTCATATTATAATAGAGAAAGTAGATCTAGCTGGTCTGTCATAATATAATAGAGACAGTAGATCTAGCTGGTCTGTCATATAATAATAGAGACAGTAGATCTAGCTGGTCTGTCATAATATAATAGAGACAGTAGATCTACCTGGTCTGTCATATTATAATAGAGACAATAGATCTAGCTGGTCTGTCACAATATAATACAGACACAGAGACAGTAGATATAGCTCGTCTGTCACAATATAATAGAGACAGTAGATCTAGCTGGTCTGTCATAATATAATAGAGACAGTAGATCTAGCTGGTCTGTCATATTATAATAGAGACAGTAGAAGTAGCTGGTCTGTCATATTATAATAGAGACAATAGATCGAGCTGGTCTGTCAAAACATAATAGAGACAGTAGATCTAGCTGATCTGTCACAATACAAGAGAGACCGCAGATCTAGCTGGTCTGTCATAATATTATAGAGACAGTAGATCTAGCTGGTCTGTCATAATATAATAGAGACATTAGATCTAGCTGTTCTGTCATATTATAATAGAGACAGTAGATCTAGCTGGTCTGTCATATTATGATAGAGACAGTAGATCTAGCTGGTCTGTCATAATATAATAGAGACAGTAGATCTATCTGGTCAGTGATAATATAATAGAGACAGTAGATCTAGCTGGTCTGTCATAATATAATAGAGACAGTGGATCCAGCTGGTCTGTCATATTATAATAGAGACAGTAGATCCAGCAGGTCTGTCATAATATAATAGAGACAGTAGATTTATCTGGTCTGTCATAATATAATAGAGACAGTAGATCTAGCTGGTCTGTCATAATATAATAGAGACAGTAGATCCAGATGGTCTGTCATATTATAATAGAGACAGTAGATCCAGCAGGTCTGTCATATTATAATAGAGACAGTAGATCTAGCTAGTCTGTCATAATTAAATAGAGACAGTAGATCTAGCTGGTCTGTCATATTATAATAGAGACAGTAGATCTAGCTGGTCTGTCATAATATAATAGCGACAGTAGATCTAGCTGGTCTGTCAGAATACAATAGAGACAGTAGATCTAGCTGGTCTGTCATATTATAATAGAGACAGTAGATCTATCTGGTCTGTCATAATATAATAGAGACAGTAGATCTAGCTGGTCTGTCATATTACAATAGAGACAGTAGATCTAGCTGGTCTGTCATAATTAAATAGAGACAGTAGATCTAGCTGGTCTGTCATATTATAATAGAGACAGTAGATCTAGCTGGTCTGTCAAAATATAATACAGACACAGAGAAGGTAGATGTAGCTGGTCTGTCATATTATAATAGAGACAGTAGATCTAGCTGGTCTGTCATATTATAATAGAGACAGTAGATCTAGCTGGTCTGTCATAATTAAATAGAGACAGTGGATCCAGCTTGTCTGTCATATTATAATAGAGAAAGTAGATCTAGCTGGTCTGTCATAATATAATAGAGACAGTAGATCTAGCTGGTCTGTCATATAATAATAGAGACAGTAGATCTAGCTGGTCTGTCATAATATAATAGAGACAGTAGATCTACCTGGTCTGTCATATTATAATAGAGACAATAGATCTAGCTGGTCTGTCATAATATAATAGAGACAGTAGATCTAGCTGGTCTGTCATAATATAATAGAGACAGTAGATCTAGCTGGTCTGTCACAATACAATAGAGACAGTAGATCTAGCTGGTCTTTCATAATATAATAAAGACAGTAGATTTAGCTGGTCTGTCACAATATAATACAGACACAGAGACGGTAGATATAGCTCGTCTGTCACAATATAATAGAGACAGTAGATCTAGCTGGTCTGTCATAATATAATAGAGACAGTAGATCTAGCTGGTCTGTCATATTATAATAGAGACAGTAGATCCAGCAGGTCTGTCATAATATAATAGAGACAGTAGATCTAGCTGGTCTGTCAAAATATAATACAGACACAGAGAAGGTAGATGTAGCTGGTCTGTCATATTATAATAGACACAGTAGATCTAGCTGGCCTGTCATAATATAATAGCGACAGTAGATCTAGCTGGTCTGTCAGAATACAATAGAGACAGTAGATCTAGCTGGTCTGTCATATTATAATAGAGACAGTAGATCTAGCTGATCTGTCACAATACAAGAGAGACCGCAGATCTAGCTGGTCTGTCATATTATGATAGAGACAGTAGATCTAGCTGGTCTGTCATAATATAATAGAGACAGTAGATCCAGATGGTCTGTCATATTATAATAGAGACAGTAGATCCAGCAGGTCTGTCATATTATAATAGAGACAGTAGATCTAGCTAGTCTGTCATAATTAAATAGAGACAGTAGATCTAGCTGGTCTGTCATATTATAATAGAGACAGTAGATCTAGCTGGTCTGTCATAATATAATAGCGACAGTAGATCTAGCTGGTCTGTCAGAATACAATAGAGACAGTAGATCTAGCTGGTCTGTCATATTATAATAGAGACAGTAGATCTATCTGGTCTGTCATAATATAATAGAGACAGTAGATCTAGCTGGTCTGTCATATTACAATAGAGACAGTAGATCTAGCTGGTCTGTCATAATTAAATAGAGACAGTAGATGTAGCTGGTCTGTCATATTATAATAGAGACAGTAGATCTAGCTGGTCTGTCAAAATATAATACAGACACAGAGAAGGTAGATGTAGCTGGTCTGTCATATTATAATAGAGACAGTAGATCTAGCTGGTCTGTCATATTATAATAGAGACAGTAGATCTAGCTGGTCTGTCATAATTAAATAGAGACAGTGGATCCAGCTTGTCTGTCATATTATAATAGAGAAAGTAGATCTAGCTGGTCTGTCATAATATAATAGAGACAGTAGATCTAGCTGGTCTGTCAAAATATAGATACAGACACAGAGAAGGTAGATATTATAATAGTAGATCTAGCTGGTCTGTCATATTATAATAGACACAGTAGATCTAGCTGGCCTGTCATAATATAATAGCGACAGTAGATCTAGCTGGTCTGTCAGAATACAATAGAGACAGTAGATCTAGCTGGTCTGTCATATTATAATAGAGACAGTAGATCTAGATCTGTCACAATACAAGCTGGTCTGTCATATTATAATAGAGACAGTAGATCTATCTGGTCTGTCATAATATAATAGAGACAGTAGATCTAGCTGGTCTGTCATATTACAATAGAGACAGTAGATCTAGCTGGTCTGTCATAATTAAATAGAGACAGTAGATCTAGCTGGTCTGTCATAGATCCAGCAGGTCTGTCATAATATAATAGAGACAGTAGATCTAGCTGGTCTGTCAAAATAATATAATAGACACAGAGAAGGTAGATGTAGCTGGTCTGTCATAATAGATAGAGACAGTACTAGCTGGTCTGTCATAATATATAGAGACAGAAGATCTAGCTGGTCTGTCACAGCTGGTCTGTCATATTATAATAGAGACAGTAGATCACTGTCATATTATATAGATAGTAGATCTAGCTGGCCTGTCATAATATAATAGCGACAGTAGATCTAGCTGGTCTGTCAGAATACAATAGAGACTAGGCTGGTCTGTCAGAGACAGTAGATCTAGCTGATCTGTCACAATACAAGAGAGACCGCAGATCTAGCTGGTCTGTCAGAATACAAGAGAGACAGTAGATCTAGCTGGTCTGTCATAATATAATAGAGACATTAGATCTAGCTGGTCTGTCATATTATGATAGAGACAGTAGATCTAGCTGGTCTGTCATAATATAATAGAGACAGTAGATCTAGCTGGTCTGTCATATTATGATAGAGACAGTACATCTAGCTGGTCTGTCATAATATAATAGAGACAGTAGATCTATCTGGTCTGTCATAATATAATAGAGACAGTAGATCTAGCTGGTCTGTCATAATATAATAGAGACAGTAGATCCAGCTGGTCTGTCATATTATAATAGAGACAGTAGATCCAGCAGGTCTGTCATAATATAATAGAGACAGTAGATCTAGCTGGTCTGTCAAAATATAATACAGACACAGAGAAGGTAGATGTAGCTGGTCTGTCATATTATAATAGAGACAGTAGATCTAGCTGGTCTGTCATATTATAATAGAGACAGTAGATCTAGCTGGTCTGTCATAATTAAATAGAGACAGTGGATCCAGCTTGTCTGTCATATTATAATAGAGAAAGTAGATCTAGCTGGTCTGTCATAATATAATAGAGACAGTAGATCTAGCTGGTCTGTCATATAATAATAGAGACAGTAGATCTAGCTGGTCTGTCATAATATAATAGAGACAGTAGATCTACCTGGTCTGTCATATTATAATAGAGACAATAGATCTAGCTGGTCTGTCATAATATAATAGAGACAGTAGATCTAGCTGGTCTGTCATAATATAATAGAGACAGTAGATCTAGCTGGTCTGTCACAATACAATAGAGACAGTAGATCTAGCTGGTCTTTCATAATATAATAAAGACAGTATATTTAGCTGGTCTGTCACAATATAATACAGACACAGAGACAGTAGATATAGCTCGTCTGTCACAATATAATAGAGACAGTAGATCTAGCTGGTCTGTCATAATATAATAGAGACAGTAGATCTAGCTGGTCTGTCATATTATAATAGAGACAGTAGATCCAGCAGGTCTGTCATAATATAATAGAGACAGTAGATCTAGCTGGTCTGTCAAAATATAATACAGACACAGAGAAGGTAGATGTAGCTGGTCTGTCATATTATAATAGACACAGTAGATCTAGCTGGCCTGTCATAATATAATAGCGACAGTAGATCTAGCTGGTCTGTCAGAATACAATAGAGACAGTAGATCTAGCTGGTCTGTCATATTATAATAGAGACAGTAGATCTAGCTGATCTGTCACAATACAAGAGAGACCGCAGATCTAGCTGGTCTGTCAGAATACAAGAGAGACAGTAGATCTAGCTGGTCTGTCATAATATAATAGAGACATTAGATCTAGCTGGTCTGTCATATTATGATAGAGACAGTAGATCTAGCTGGTCTGTCATAATATAATAGAGACAGTAGATCTATCTGGTCTGTCATAATATAATAGAGACAGTAGATCTAGCTGGTCTGTCATAATATAATAGAGACAGTAGATCCAGCTGGTCTGTCATATTATAATAGAGACAGTAGATCCAGCAGGTCTGTCATAATATAATAGAGACAGTAGATCTAGCTGGTCTGTCAAAATATAATACAGACACAGAGAAGGTAGATGTAGCTGGTCTGTCATATTATAATAGAGACAGTAGATCTAGCTGGTCTGTCATATTATAATAGAGACAGTAGATCTAGCTGGTCTGTCATAATTAAATAGAGACAGTGGATCCAGCTTGTCTGTCATATTATAATAGAGAAAGTAGATCTAGCTGGTCTGTCATAATATAATAGAGACAGTAGATCTAGCTGGTCTGTCATATAATAATAGAGACAGTAGATCTAGCTGGTCTGTCATAATATAATAGAGACAGTAGATCTACCTGGTCTGTCATATTATAATAGAGACAATAGATCTAGCTGGTCTGTCATAATATAATAGAGACAGTAGATCTAGCTGGTCTGTCATAATATAATAGAGACAGTAGATCTAGCTGGTCTGTCACAATACAATAGAGACAGTAGATCTAGCTGGTCTTTCATAATATAATAAAGACAGTAGATTTAGCTGGTCTGTCACAATATAATACAGACACAGAGACAGTAGATATAGCTCGTCTGTCACAATATAATAGAGACAGTAGATCTAGCTGGTCTGTCATAATATAATAGAGACAGTAGATCTAGCTGGTCTGTCATATTATAATAGAGACAGTAGAAGTAGCTGGTCTGTCATATTATAATAGAGACAATAGATCGAGCTGGTCTGTCAAAACATAATAGAGACAGTAGATCTAGCTGATCTGTCACAATACAAGAGAGACCGCAGATCTAGCTGGTCTGTCATAATATTATAGAGACAGTAGATCTAGCTGGTCTGTCATAATATAATAGAGACATTAGATCTAGCTGGTCTGTCATATTATAATAGAGACAGTAGATCTAGCTGGTCTGTCATATTATGATAGAGACAGTAGATCTAGCTGGTCTGTCATAATATAATAGAGACAGTAGATCTATCTGGTCTGTGATAATATAATAGAGACAGTAGATCTAGCTGGTCTGTCATAATATAATAGAGACAGTGGATCCAGCTGGTCTGTCATATTATAATAGAGACAGTAGATCCAGCAGGTCTGTCAAAATATAATAGAGACAGTAGATTTATCTGGTCTGTCATAATATAATAGAGACAGTAGATCTAGCTGGTCTGTCATAATATAATAGAGACAGTAGATCCAGATGGTCTGTCATATTATAATAGAGACAGTAGATCCAGCAGGTCTGTCATAATATAATAGAGACAGTAGATCTAGCTGGTCTGTCATATAATAATAGAGACAGTAGATCTAGCTGGTCTGTCATAATATAATAGAGACAGTAGATCTACCTGGTCTGTCATATTATAATAGAGACAATAGATCTAGCTGGTCTGTCATAATATAATAGAGACAGTAGATCTAGCTGGTCTGTCATAATATAATAGAGACAGTAGATCTAGCTGGTCTGTCACAATACAATAGAGACAGTAGATCTAGCTGGTCTTTCATAATATAATAAAGACAGTAGATTTAGCTGGTCTGTCACAATATAATACAGACACAGAGACAGTAGATATAGCTCGTCTGTCACAATATAATAGAGACAGTAGATCTAGCTGGTCTGTCATAATATAATAGAGACAGTAGATCTAGCTGGTCTGTCATATTATAATAGAGACAGTAGAAGTAGCTGGTCTGTCATATTATAATAGAGACAATAGATCGAGCTGGTCTGTCAAAACATAATAGAGACATTAGATCTAGCTGATCTGTCACAATACAAGAGAGACCGCAGATCTAGCTGGTCTGTCATAATATTATAGAGACAGTAGATCTAGCTGGTCTGTCATAATATTATAGAGACAGTAGATCTAGCTGGTCTGTCATAATATAATAGAGACATTAGATCTAGCTGGTCTGTCATATTATAATAGAGACAGTAGATCTAGCTGGTCTGTCATATTATGATAGAGACAGTAGATCTAGCTGGTCTGTCATAATATAATAGAGACAGTAGATCTATCTGGTCTGTGATAATATAATAGAGACAGTAGATCTAGCTGGTCTGTCATAATATAATAGAGACAGTGGATCCAGCTGGTCTGTCATATTATAATAGAGACAGTAGATCCAGCAGGTCTGTCAAAATATAATAGAGACAGTAGATTTATCTGGTCTGTCATAATATAATAGAGACAGTAGATCTAGCTGGTCTGTCATAATATAATAGAGACAGTAGATCCAGATGGTCTGTCATATTATAATAGAGACAGTAGATCCAGCAGGTCTGTCATATTATAATAGAGACAGTAGATCTAGCTAGTCTGTCATAATTAAATAGAGACAGTAGATCTAGCTGGTCTGTCATATTATAATAGAGACAGTAGATCTAGCTGGTCTGTCATAATATAATAGCGACAGTATATCTAGCTGGTCTGTCAGAATACAATAGAGACAGTAGATCTAGCTGGTCTGTCATATTATAATAGAGACAGTAGATCTATCTGGTCTGTCATAATATAATAGAGACAGTAGATCTAGCTGGTCTGTCATATTACAATAGAGACAGTAGATCTAGCTGGTCTGTCATAATTAAAAAGAGACAGTAGATCTAGCTGGTCTGTCATATTATAATAGAGACAGTAGATCCAGCAGGTCTGTCATAATATAATAGAGACAGTAGATCTAGCTGGTCTGTCAAAATATAATACAGACACAGAGAAGGTAGATGTAGCTGGTCTGTCATATTACAATAGACACAGTAGATCTAGCTGGCCTGTCATAATATAATAGCGACAGTAGATCTAGCTGGTCTGTCAGAATACAATAGAGACAGTAGATCAAGCTGGTCTGTCATATTATAATAGAGACAGTAGATCTAGCTGATCTGTCACAATACAAGAGAGACCGCAGATCTAGCTGGTCTGTCAGAATACAAGAGAGACAGTAGATCTAGCAGGTCTGTCATATTATAATAGAGACAGTAGATCTAGCTAGTCTGTCATAATTAAATAGAGACAGTAGATCTAGCTGGTCTGTCATATTATAATAGAGACAGTAGATCTAGCTGGTCTGTCATAATATAATAGCGACAGTAGATCTAGCTGGTCTGTCAGAATACAATAGAGACAGTAGATCTAGCTGGTCTGTCATATTATAATAGAGACAGTAGATCTATCTGGTCTGTCATAATATAATAGAGACAGTAGATCTAGCTGGTCTGTCATATTACAATAGAGACAGTAGATCTAGCTGGTCTGTCATAATTAAAAAGAGACAGTAGATCTAGCTGGTCTGTCATATTATAATAGAGACAGTAGATCCAGCAGGTCTGTCATAATATAATAGAGACAGTAGATCTAGCTGGTCTGTCAAAATATAATACAGACACAGAGAAGGTAGATGTAGCTGGTCTGTCATATTATAATAGACACAGTAGATCTAGCTGGCCTGTCATAATATAATAGCGACAGTAGATCTAGCTGGTCTGTCAGAATACAATAGAGACAGTAGATCTAGCTGGTCTGTCATATTATAATAGAGACAGTAGATCTAGCTGATCTGTCACAATACAAGAGAGACCGCAGATCTAGCTGGTCTGTCAGAATACAAGAGAGACAGTAGATCTAGCTGGTCTGTCATATTATAATAGAGACAGTAGATCTAGCTGGTCTGTCATAATTAAATAGAGACAGTGGATCCAGCTTGTCTGTCATATTATAATAGAGAAAGTAGATCTAGCTGGTCTGTCATAATATAATAGAGACAGTAGATCTAGCTGGTCTGTCATATTATAATAGAGACAGTAGATCTAGCTGGTCTGTCATAATTAAATAGAGACAGTGGATCCAGCTTGTCTGTCATATTATAATAGAGAAAGTAGATCTAGCTGGTCTGTCATAATATAATAGAGACAGTAGATCTACCTGGTCTGTCATATTATAATAGAGACAATAGATCTAGCTGGTCTGTCATAATATAATAGAGACAGTAGATCTAGCTGGTCTGTCATAATATAATAGAGACAGTAGATCTAGCTGGTCTGTCACAATACAATAGAGACAGTAGATCTAGCTGGTCTTTCATAATATAATAAAGACAGTAGATTTAGCTGGTCTGTCACAATATAATACAGACACAGAGACAGTAGATATAGCTCGTCTGTCACAATATAATAGAGACAGTAGATCTAGCTGGTCTGTCATAATATAATAGAGACAGTAGATCTAGCTGGTCTGTCATATTATAATAGAGACAGTAGAAGTAGCTGGTCTGTCATATTATAATAGAGACAATAGATCGAGCTGGTCTGTCAAAACATAATAGAGACAGTAGATCTAGCTGATCTGTCACAATACAAGAGAGACCGCAGATCTAGCTGGTCTGTCATAATATTATAGAGACAGTAGATCTAGCTGGTCTGTCATAATATAATAGAGACATTAGATCTAGCTGGTCTGTCATATTATAATAGAGACAGTAGATCTAGCTGGTCTGTCATATTATGATAGAGACAGTAGATCTAGCTGGTCTGTCATAATATAATAGAGACAGTAGATCTATCTGGTCTGTGATAATATAATAGAGACAGTAGATCTAGCTGGTCTGTCATAATATAATAGAGACAGTGGATCCAGCTGGTCTGTCATATTATAATAGAGACAGTAGATCCAGCAGGTCTGTCAAAATATAATAGAGACAGTAGATTTATCTGGTCTGTCATAATATAATAGAGACAGTAGATCTAGCTGGTCTGTCATAATATAATAGAGACAGTAGATCCAGATGGTCTGTCATATTATAATAGAGACAGTAGATCCAGCAGGTCTGTCATAATATAATAGAGACAGTAGATCTAGCTGGTCTGTCATATAATAATAGAGACAGTAGATCTAGCTGGTCTGTCATAATATAATAGAGACAGTAGATCTACCTGGTCTGTCATATTATAATAGAGACAATAGATCTAGCTGGTCTGTCATAATATAATAGAGACAGTAGATCTAGCTGGTCTGTCATAATATAATAGAGACAGTAGATCTAGCTGGTCTGTCACAATACAATAGAGTCAGTAGATCTAGCTGGTCTTTCATAATATAATAAAGACAGTAGATTTAGCTGGTCTGTCACAATATAATACAGACACAGAGACAGTAGATATAGCTCGTCTGTCACAATATAATAGAGACAGTAGATCTAGCTGGTCTGTCATAATATAATAGAGACAGTAGATCTAGCTGGTCTGTCATATTATAATAGAGACAGTAGAAGTAGCTGGTCTGTCATATTATAATAGAGACAATAGATCGAGCTGGTCTGTCAAAACATAATAGAGACATTAGATCTAGCTGATCTGTCACAATACAAGAGAGACCGCAGATCTAGCTGGTCTGTCATAATATTATAGAGACAGTAGATCTAGCTGGTCTGTCATAATATTATAGAGACAGTAGATCTAGCTGGTCTGTCATAATATAATAGAGACATTAGATCTAGCTGGTCTGTCATATTATAATAGAGACAGTAGATCTAGCTGGTCTGTCATATTATGATAGAGACAGTAGATCTAGCTGGTCTGTCATAATATAATAGAGACAGTAGATCTATCTGGTCTGTGATAATATAATAGAGACAGTAGATCTAGCTGGTCTGTCATAATATAATAGAGACAGTGGATCCAGCTGGTCTGTCATATTATAATAGAGACAGTAGATCCAGCAGGTCTGTCAAAATATAATAGAGACAGTAGATTTATCTGGTCTGTCATAATATAATAGAGACAGTAGATCTAGCTGGTCTGTCATAATATAATAGAGACAGTAGATCCAGATGGTCTGTCATATTATAATAGAGACAGTAGATCCAGCAGGTCTGTCATATTATAATAGAGACAGTAGATCTAGCTAGTCTGTCATAATTAAATAGAGACAGTAGATCTAGCTGGTCTGTCATATTATAATAGAGACAGTAGATCTAGCTGGTCTGTCATAATATAATAGCGACAGTATATCTAGCTGGTCTGTCAGAATACAATAGAGACAGTAGATCTAGCTGGTCTGTCATATTATAATAGAGACAGTAGATCTATCTGGTCTGTCATAATATAATAGAGACAGTAGATCTAGCTGGTCTGTCATATTACAATAGAGACAGTAGATCTAGCTGGTCTGTCATAATTAAAAAGAGACAGTAGATCTAGCTGGTCTGTCATATTATAATAGAGACAGTAGATCCAGCAGGTCTGTCATAATATAATAGAGACAGTAGATCTAGCTGGTCTGTCAAAATATAATACAGACACAGAGAAGGTAGATGTAGCTGGTCTGTCATATTATAATAGACACAGTAGATCTAGCTGGCCTGTCATAATATAATAGCGACAGTAGATCTAGCTGGTCTGTCAGAATACAATAGAGACAGTAGATCAAGCTGGTCTGTCATATTATAATAGAGACAGTAGATCTAGCTGATCTGTCACAATACAAGAGAGACCGCAGATCTAGCTGGTCTGTCAGAATACAAGAGAGACAGTAGATCTAGCAGGTCTGTCATATTATAATAGAGACAGTAGATCTAGCTAGTCTGTCATAATTAAATAGAGACAGTAGATCTAGCTGGTCTGTCATATTATAATAGAGACAGTAGATCTAGCTGGTCTGTCATAATATAATAGCGACAGTAGATCTAGCTGGTCTGTCAGAATACAATAGAGACAGTAGATCTAGCTGGTCTGTCATATTATAATAGAGACAGTAGATCTATCTGGTCTGTCATAATATAATAGAGACAGTAGATCTAGCTGGTCTGTCATATTACAATAGAGACAGTAGATCTAGCTGGTCTGTCATAATTAAAAAGAGACAGTAGATCTAGCTGGTCTGTCATATTATAATAGAGACAGTAGATCCAGCAGGTCTGTCATAATATAATAGAGACAGTAGATCTAGCTGGTCTGTCAAAATATAATACAGACACAGAGAAGGTAGATGTAGCTGGTCTGTCATATTATAATAGACACAGTAGATCTAGCTGGCCTGTCATAATATAATAGCGACAGTAGATCTAGCTGGTCTGTCAGAATACAATAGAGACAGTAGATCTAGCTGGTCTGTCATATTATAATAGAGACAGTAGATCTAGCTGATCTGTCACAATACAAGAGAGACCGCAGATCTAGCTGGTCTGTCAGAATTCAAGAGAGACAGTAGATCTAGCTGGTCTGTCATAATATAATAGAGACATTAGATCTAGCTGGTCTGTCATATTATGATAGAGACAGTAGATCTAGCTGGTCTGTCATAATATAATAGAGACAGTAGATCTAGCTGGTCTGTCATATTATGATAGAGACAGTACATCTAGCTGGTCTGTCATAATATAATAGAGACAGTAGATCTATCTGGTCTGTCATAATATAATAGAGACAGTAGATCTAGCTGGTCTGTCATAATATAATAGAGACAGTAGATCCAGCTGGTCTGTCATATTATAATAGAGACAGTAGATCCAGCAGGTCTGTCATAATATAATAGAGACAGTAGATCTAGCTGGTCTGTCAAAATATAATACAGACACAGAGAAGGTAGATGTAGCTGGTCTGTCATATTATAATAGAGACAGTAGATCTAGCTGGTCTCTCATATTATAATAGAGACAGTAGATCTAGCTGGTCTGTCATAATTAAATAGAGACAGTGGATCCAGCTTGTCTGTCATATTATAATAGAGACAGTAGATCTAGCTGGTCTGTCATAATATAATAGAGACAGTAGATCTAGCTGGTCTGTCATATAATAATAGAGACAGTAGATCTAGCTGGTCTGTCATAATATAATAGAGACAGTAGATCTACCTGGTCTGTCATATTATAATAGAGACAATAGATCTAGCTGGTCTGTCATAATATAATAGAGACAGTAGATCTAGCTGGTCTGTCATAATATAATAGAGACAGTAGATCTAGCTGGTCTGTCACAATACAATAGAGACAGTAGATCTAGCTGGTCTTTCATAATATAATAAAGACAGTAGATTTAGCTGGTCTGTCACAATATAATACAGACACAGAGACAGTAGATATAGCTTGTCTGTCACAATATAATAGAGACAGTAGATCTAGATGGTCTGTCATAATATAATAGAGACAGTAGATCTAGCTGGTCTGTCATATTATAATAGAGACAGTAGAAGTAGCTGGTCTGTCATATTATAATAGAGACAGTAGATCTAGCTGGTCTGTCATATTGTAATAGAGACAGTAGATCTAGCTGGTCTGTCATATTATGATAGAGACAGTAGATCTAGCTGGTCTGTCATAATATAATAGAGACAGTAGATCTATCTGGTCTGTGATAATATAATAGAGACAGTAGATCTAGCTGGTCTGTCATAATATAATAGAGACAGTGGATCCAGCTGGTCTGTCAAATTATAATAGAGACAGTAGATCCAGCAGGTCTGTCATAATATAATAGAGACAGTAGATTTATCTGGTCTGTCATAATATAATAGAGACAGTAGATCTAGCTGGTCTGTCATAATATAATAGAGACAGTAGATCCAGATGGTCTGACATATTATAATAGAGACAGTAGATCCAGCAGGTCTGTCATATTATAATAGAGACAGTAGATCTAGCTAGTCTGTCATAATTAATTAGAGATAGTAGATCTAGCTGGTCTGTCATATTATAATAGAGACAGTAGATCTAGCTGGTCTGTCATAATATAATAGCGACAGTAGATCTAGCTGGTCTGTCAGAATACAATAGAGACAGTAGATCTAGCTGGTCTGTCATATTATAATAGAGACAGTAGATCTAGCTGGTCTGTCATTATTAAATAGAGACAGTAGATCTAGCTGGTCTGTCATATTATAATAGAGACAGTAGATCCAGCAGGTCTGTCATAATATAATAGAGACAGTAGATCTAGCTGGTCTGTCAAAATATAATACAGACACAGAGAAGGTAGATGTAGCTGGTCTGTCATATTATAATAGACACAGTAGATCTAGCTGGCCTGTCATAATATAATAGCGACAGTAGATCTAGCTGGTCTGTCAGAATACAATAGAGACAGTAGATCTAGCTGGTCTGTCATATTATAATAGAGACAGTAGATCTAGCTGGTCTGTTATAATATAATAGAGACAGTAGATCTATCTGGTCTGTCATAATATAATAGAGACAGTAGATCTAGCTGGTCTGTCATAATATAATAGAGACAGTTGATCCAGCTGGTCTGTCATATTATAATAGAGACAGTATATCCAACAGGTCTGTCATAATATAATAGATTCAGTAGATCTAGCTGGTCTGTCAAAATATAATACAGACATAGAGAAGGTAGATGTAGCTGGTCTGTCATATTATAATAGAGACAGTAGATCTAGCTGGTCTGTCATAATATAATAGAGACAGTAGATCTAGCTGGTCTGTCATATAATAATAGAGACAGTAGATCTAGCTGGTCTGTCATATTATAATAGAGACAGTAGATCTAGCTGATCTGTCACAATACAAGAGAGACCGCAGATCTAGCTGGTCTGTCAGAATACAAGAGAGACAGTAGATCTAGCTGGTCTGTCATAATATAATAGAGACATTAGATCTAGCTGGTCTGTCATATTATAATAGAGACAGTAGATCTAGCTGGTCTGTCATATTATGATAGAGACAGTAGATCTAGCTGGTCTGTCATAATATAATAGAGACAGTAGATCTAGCTGTTCTGTCATATTATGATAGACACAGTACATCTAGCTGGTCTGTCATAATATAATAGAGACAGTAGATTTATCTGGTCTGTCATAATATAATAGAGACAGTAGATCTAGCTGGTCTGTCATAATATATTAGAGACAGTAGATCCAGCTGGTCTGTCATATTATAATAGAGACAGTAGATCCAGCAGGTCTGTCATAATATAATAGAGACAGTAGATCTAGCTGGTCTGTCAAAATATAATAGAGACAGTAGATCTAGCTGGTCTGTCATAATATAATAGAGACAGTAGATCCAGCTGGTCTGTCATATTATAATAGAGACCGTAGATCCAGCAGGTCTGTCATAATATAATAGAGACAGTAGATCTACCTGGTCTGTCAAAATATAATACAGACATAGAGAAGGTATATGTAGCTGGTCTGTCATATTTTAATAGAGACAGTAGATCTAGCTGGTCTGTCATAATATAATAGAGACAGTAGATCTAGCTGGTCTGTCATATAATAATAGAGACAGTAGATATAGCTGGTCTGTCATAATATAATAGAGACAGTAGATCTACCTGGTCTGTCATATTATAATAGAGACAATAGATCTAGCTGGTCTGTCATAATATAATAGAAACAGTAGATCTAGCTGGTCTGTCAGAATACAATAGAGACAGTAGATCTAGCTGGTCTGTCATATTATAATATAGACAGCAGATCTAGCTGGTCTGTTATAATATAATAGAGACAGTAGAGCTAGCTGGTCTGTCTCAATATAATACAAACACAGAGACAGTAGATCTAGCTGGTCTGTCATAATATAATAGAGACAGTAGATCTAGCTGGTCTGTTATAATATAATAGAGACAGTAGAGCTAGCTGGTCTGTCATATTATAATAGAGACAGTAGAAGTAGCTAGTCTGTCATATTATAATAGAGACAATAGATCGAGCTGGTCTGTCATAATATAATAGAGACAGTAGATCTAGCTGGTCTGTCATATTATAATAGAGACAGTAGAAGTAGCTAGTCTGTCATATTATAATAGAGACAATAGATCGAGCTGGTCTGTCATAATATAATAGAGACAGTAGATCTAGCTGATCTGTCACAATACAAGAGAGACCGCAGATCTACCTGGTCTGTCAGAATACAAGAGAGACAGTAGATCTAGCTGGTCTGTCATAATATAATAGAGACATTAGATCTAGCTGGTCTGTCATATTATAATAGAGACAGTAGATCTAGCTGGTCTGCCATATTATGATAGAGACAGTAGATCTAGCTGGTCTGTCAAAATATAATACAGACACAGAGAAGGTAGATGTAGCTGGTCTGTCATATTATAATAGAGACAGTAGATCTAGCTGGTCTGTCATATTATAATAGAGACAGTAGATCTAGCTAGTCTGTCATAATTAAATAGAGACAGTAGATCTAGCTGGTCTGTCATATTATAATAGAGACAGTAGATCTAGCTGGTCTGTCATAATATAATAGCGACAGTAGATCTAGCTGGTCTGTCAGAATACAATAGAGACAGTAGATCTAGCTGGTCTGTCATATTATAATAGAGACAGTAGATCTATCTGGTCTGTCATAATATAAAAGAGACAGTAGATCTAGCTGGTCTGTCATATTATAATAGAGACAGTAGATCTAGCTGGTCTGTCATAATTAAATAGAGACAGTAGATCTAGCTGGTCTGTCATATTATAATAGAGACAGTAGATCCAGCAGGTCTGTCATAATATAATAGAGACAGTAGATCTAGCTGGTCTGTCAAAATATAATACAGACACAGAGAAGGTAGATGTAGCTGGTCTGTCATATTATAATAGAGACAGTAGATCTAGCTGGTCTGTCATAATATAATAGCGACAGTAGATCTAGCTGGTCTGTCAGAATACAATAGAGACAGTAGATCTAGCTGGTCTGTCATATTATAATAGAGACAGTAGATCTAGCTGGTCTGTCATAATATAATAGAGACAGTAGATCCAGCTGGTCTGTCATATTATAATAGAGACAGTAGATCCAGCAGGTCTGTCATAATATAATAGAGACAGTAGATCTAGCTGGTCTGTCATAATATAATAGAGACAGTAGATCTACCTGGTCTGTCATATTATAGTAGAGACAATAGATCTAGCTGGTCTGTCATAATATAATAGAAACAGTAGATCTAGCTGGTCTGTCAGAATACAATAGAGACAGTAGATCTAGCTGGTCTGTCATATTATAATATAGACAGTAGATCTAGCTGGTCTGTTATAATATAATAGAGACAGTAGATCTAGCTGGTCTTTCATAATATAATAAAGACAGTAGATCTAGCTGGTCTGTCACAATATAATACAGACACAGAGACAGTAGATCTAGCTGGTCTGTCATATTATAATAGAGACAGTAGATCTAGCTGGTCTGTTATAATATAATAGAGACAGTAGATGTAGCTGGTCTTTCAATATATAATAGAGACAGTAGATCTAGCTGGTCTGTCAGAATACAATAGAGACAGTAGATCTAGCTGGTCTGTCACAATATAATAGAGACAGTAGATCTAGCTGGTCTGTCATAATATAATAGAGACAGTAGATCTAGCTGGTCTGTCATATTATAATAGAGACAGTAGAAGTAGCTGGTCTGTCATAATATAATAGAGACAGTAGATCTAGCTGATCTGTCACAATACAAGAGAGACCGCAGATCTAGCTGGTCTGTCAGAATACAAGAGATACAGTAGATCTAGCTGGTCTGTCATAATATAATAGAGACATTAGATCTAGCTGGTCTGTCATATTATAATAGAGACCGCAGATCTAGCTGGTCTGTCATATTATGATAGAGACAGTAGATCTAGCTGGTCTGTCATAATATAATAGAGACAGTAGATCTAGCTGGTCTGTCATATTATGATAGAGACAGTACATCTAGCTGGTCTGTCATAATATAATAGAGACAGTAGATCTATCTGGTCTGTCATAATATAATAGAGAGAGTAGATCTAGCTGGTCTGTCATAATATAATAGAGACAGTAGATCCAGCTGGTCTGTCATATTATAATAGAGACAGTAGATCCAGCAGGTCTGTCATAATATAATAGAGACAGTAGATCTAGCTGGTCTGTCAAAATATAATACAGACACTGAGAAGGTAGATGTAGCTGGTCTGTCATATTATAATAGAGACAGTAGATCTAGCTGGTCTGTCATATTATAATAGAGACAGTAAATCTAGCTGGTCTGTCATAATATAATAGAGACAGTAGATCTAGCTGGTCTGTCATATTATAATAGAGACAGTAGATCTAGCTGGTCTGTCATATTATAATAGAGACAGTAGATCTAGCTGGTCTGTCATATTATAATAGAGACAGTAGATGTAGCTGGTCTGTCATATTATAATAGAGACAGTAGATCTAGCTGGTCTGTCATATTATAATAGAGACAGTAGATCTAGCTGGTCTGTCATAATTAAATAGAGACAGTAGATCTAGCTGGTCTGTCATATTATAATAGAGACAGTAGATCTAGCTGGTCTGTCATATTATAATAGAGACAGTAGATCTAGCTGGCCTGCTATAATATAATAGAGACAGTAGATCTATCTGGTTTGTCATAATATAATAGAGACAGTAGATCTAGCTGGTCTGTCATAATATAATAGAGACAGTAGATCTAGCTGGTCTGTCATATTATAATAGAGACAGTAGAAGTAGCTGGTCTGTCATAATATAATAGAGACAGTAGATCTAGCTGATCTGTCACAATACAAGAGAGACCGCAGATCTAGCTGGTCTGTCAGAATACAAGAGATACAGTAGATCTAGCTGGTCTGTCATAATATAATAGAGACATTAGATCTAGCTGGTCTGTCATATTATAATAGAGACCGCAGATCTAGCTGGTCTGTCATATTATGATAGAGACAGTAGATCTAGCTGGTCTGTCATAATATAATAGAGACAGTAGATCTAGCTGGTCTGTCATATTATGATAGAGACAGTACATCTAGCTGGTCTGTCATAATATAATAGAGACAGTAGATCTATCTGGTCTGTCATAATATAATAGAGAGAGTAGATCTAGCTGGTCTGTCATAATATAATAGAGACAGTAGATCCAGCTGGTCTGTCATATTATAATAGAGACAGTAGATCCAGCAGGTCTGTCATAATATAATAGAGACAGTAGATCTAGCTGGTCTGTCAAAATATAATACAGACACAGAGAAGGTAGATGTAGCTGGTCTGTCATATTATAATAGAGACAGTAGATCTAGCTGGTCTGTCATATTATAATAGAGACAGTAAATCTAGCTGGTCTGCCATAATATAATAGAGACAGTAGATCTAGCTGGTCTGTCATATTATAATAGAGACAGTAGATCTAGCTGGTCTGTCATATTATAATAGAGACAGTAGATCTAGCTGGTCTGTCATATTATAATAGAGACAGTAGATGTAGCTGGTCTGTCATATTATAATAGAGACAGTAGATCTAGCTGGTCTGTCATATTATAATAGAGACAGTAGATCTAGCTGGTCTGTCATAATTAAATAGAGACAGTAGATCTAGCTGGTCTGTCATATTATAATAGAGACAGTAGATCTAGCTGGTCTGTCATATTATAATAGAGACAGTAGATCTAGCTGGCCTGCTATAATATAATAGAGACAGTAGATCTATCTGGTTTGTCATAATATAATAGAGACAGTAGATCTAGCTGGTCTGTCATATTATAATAGAGACAATAGATCTAGCTGGTCTGTCATAGTATAATAGAGACAGTAGGTCTCGCTGGTCTGTCATATTATAATAGAGACAGTAGATCTAGCTGGTCTGTTATAATGTAATAGAGACAGTAGATCTAGCTGGTCTTTCAATATATAATAGAGACAGTAGATCTAGCTGGTCTGTCACAATACAATAGAGACAGTAGATCTAGCTGGTCTGTCACAATATAATAGAGACAGTAGATCTAGCTGGTCTGTCATAATATAATAGAGACAGTAGATCTAGCTGGTCTGTCATATTATAATAGAGAAAGTAGAAGTAGCTGGTCTGTCATATTATAATAGAGACAATAGATCGAGCTGGTCTGTCATAATATAATAGAGACAGTAGATCTAGCTGATCTGTCACAATACAAGAGAGACCGCTGATCTAGCTGGTCTGTCAGAATACAAGAGAGACAGTAGATCTAGATGGTCTGTCATAATATAATAGAGACATTAGATCTAGCTGGTCTGTCATATTATAATAGAGACAGTAGATCTAGCTGGTCTGTCATATTATGATAGAGACAGTACATCTAGCTGGTCTGTCATAATATAATAGAGACAGTAGATCTAGCTGTTCTGTCATATTATGATAGACACAGTACATCTATCTGGTCTGTCATAATATAATAGAGACAGTAGATCTAGCTGGTCTGTCATAATATATTAGAGACAGTAGATCCAGCTGGTCTGTCATATTATAATAGAGACAGTAGATCCAGCAGGTCTGTCATAATATAATAGAGACAGTAGATCTAGCTGGTCTGTCAACATATAATAGAGACAGTAGATCTAGCTGGTCTGTCATAATATAATAGAGACAGTAGATCCAGCTGGTCTGTCATATTATAATAGAGACCGTAGATCCAGCAGGTCTGTCATAATATAATAGAGACAGTAGATCTAGCTGGTCTGTCAAAATATAATACAGACATAGAGAAGGTAGATGTAGCTGGTCTGTCATATTATAATAGAGACAGTAGATCTAGCTGGTCTGTCATAATATAATAGAGACAGTAGATCTAGCTGGTCTGTCATATAATAATAGAGACAGTAGATCTAGCTGGTCTGTCATAATATAATAGAGACAGTAGATCTACCTGGTCTGTCATATTATAATAGAGACAATAGATCTAGCTGGTCTGTCATAATATAATAGAAACAGTAGATCTAGCTGGTCTGTCAGAATACAATAGAGACAGTAGATCTAGCTGGTCTGTCATATTATAATATAGACAGTAGATCTAGCTGGTCTGTTATAATATAATAGAGACAGTAGAGCTAGCTGGTCTTTCAATATATAATAGAGACAGTAGATCTAGCTGGTCTGTCACAATACAATAGAGACAGTAGATCTAGCAGGTCTTTCATAATATAATAAAGACAGTAGATCTAGCTGGTCTGTCACAATATAATACAAACACAGAGACAGTAGATCTAGCTGGTCTGTTATAATATAATAGAGACAGTAGATCTAGCTGGTCTGTTATAATATAATAGAGACAGTAGATCTAGCTGGTCTTTCAATATATAATAGAGACAGTAGATCTAGCTGGTCTGTCACAATACAATAGAGACAGTAGATCTAGCTGGTCTGTCACAATATAATAGAGACAGTAGATCTAGCTGGTCTGTCATAATATAATAGAGACAGTAGATCTAGCTGGTCTGTCATATTATAATAGAGACAGTAGAAGTAGCTAGTCTGTCATATTATAATAGAGACAATAGATCAAACTGGTCTGTCATAATATAATAGAGACAGTAGATCTAGCTGATCTGTCACAATACAAGAGAGACCGCAGATCTAGCTGGTCTGTCAGAATACAAGAGAGACAGTAGATCTAGCTGGTCTGTCATAATATAATAGAGACATTAGATCTAGCTGGTCTGTCATATTATAGTAGAGACAGTAGATCTAGCTGGTCTGTCAAATTATGATAGAGACAGTAGATCTAGCTGGTCTGTCAAAATATAATACAGACACAGAGAAGGTAGATGTAGCTGGTCTGTCATATTATAATAGAGACAGTAGATCTAGCTGGTCTGTCATATTATAATAGAGACAGTAGATCTAGCTAGTCTGTCATAATTAAATAGAGACAGTAGATGTAGCTGGTCTGTCATATTATAATAGAGACAGTAGATCTAGCTGGTCTGTCGTAATATAATACAGACATAGCGAAGGTAGATGTAGCTGGTCTGTCATATTATAATAGAGACAGTAGATCCAACAGGTCTGTCATAATATAATAGATTCAGTAGATCTAGCTGGTCTGTCAAAATATAATACAGACATAGAGAAGGTAGATGTAGCTGGTCTGTCATATTATAATAGAGACAGTAGATCTAGCTGGTCTGTCATAATATAATAGAGACAGTAGATCTAGCTGGTCTGTCATATAATAATAGAGACAGTAGATCTAGCTGGTCTGTCATAATATAATAGAGACAGTAGATCTACCTGGTCTGTCATATTATAATAGAGACAATAGATCTAGCTGGTCTGTCATAATATAATAGAAACAGTAGATCTAGCTGGTCTGTCAGAATACAATAGAGACAGTAGATCTAGCTGGTCTGTCATATTATAATATAGACAGTAGATCTAGCTGGTCTGTTATAATATAATAGAGACAGTAGAGCTAGCTGGTCTTTCAATATATAATAGAGACAGTAGATCTAGCTGGTCTGTCACAATACAATAGAGACAGTAGATCTAGCAGGTCTTTCATAATATAATAAAGACAGTAGATCTAGCTGGTCTGTCACAATATAATACAAACACAGAGACAGTAGATCTAGCTGGTCTGTCATAATATAATAGAGACAGTAGATCTAGCTGGTCTGTTATAATATAATAGAGACAGTAGATCTAGCTGGTCTTTCAATATATAATAGAGACAGTAGATCTAGCTGGTCTGTCACAATACAATAGAGACAGTAGATCTAGCTGGTCTGTCACAATATAATAGAGACAGTCGATCTAGCTGGTCTGTCATAATATAATAGAGACAGTAGATCTAGCTGGTCTGTCATATTATAATAGAGACAGTAGAAGTAGCTAGTCTGTCATATTATAATAGAGACAATAGATCGAGCTGGTCTGTCATAATATAATAGAGACAGTAGATCTAGCTGATCTGTCACAATACAAGAGAGACCGCAGATCTAGCTGGTCTGTCAGAATACAAGAGAGACAGTAGATCTAGCTGGTCTGTCATAATATAATAGAGACATTAGATCTAGCTGGTCTGTCATATTATAATAGAGACAGTAGATCTAGCTGGTCTGTCATATTATGATAGAGACAGTAGATCTAGCTGGTCTGTCAAAATATAATACAGACACAGAGAAGGTAGATGTAGCTGGTCTGTCATATTATAATAGAGACAGTAGATCTAGCTGGTCTGTCATATTATAATAGAGACAGTAGATCTAGCTAGTCTGTCATAATTAAATAGAGACAGTAGATGTAGCTGGTCTGTCATATTATAATAGAGACAGTAGATCTAGCTGGTCTGTCGTAATATAATACAGACATAGAGAAGGTAGATGTAGCTGGTCTGTCATATTATAATAGAGACAGTAGATCCAACAGGTCTGTCATAATATAATAGATTCAGTAGATCTAGCTGGTCTGTCAAAATATAATACAGACATAGAGAAGGTAGATGTAGCTGGTCTGTCATATTATAATAGAGACAGTAGATCTAGCTGGTCTGTCATAATATAATAGAGACAGTAGATCTAGCTGGTCTGTCATATAATAATAGAGACAGTAGATCTAGCTGGTCTGTCATAATATAATAGAGACAGTAGATCTAGCTGGTCTGTCAAAATATAATAGAGACAGTAGATCTAGCTGGTCTGTCATAATATAATAGATTCAGTAGATCTAGCTGGTCTGTCAAAATATAATACAGACATAGAGAAGGTAGATGTAGCTGGTCTGTCATATTATAATAGAGACAGTAGATCTAGCTGGTCTGTCATAATATAATAGAGACAGTAGATCTAGCTGGTCTGTCATATAATAATAGAGACAGTAGATCTAGCTGGTCTGTCATATTATGATAGACACAGTACATCTAGCTGGTCTGTCATAATATAATAGAGACAGTAGATTTATCTGGTCTGTCATAATATAATAGAGACAGTAGATCTAGCTGGTCTGTCAAAATATAATAGAGACAGTAGATCTAGCTGGTCTGTCATAATATAATAGAGACAGTAGATCCAGCTGGTCTGTCATATTATAATAGAGACCGTAGATCCAGCAGGTCTGTCATAATATAATAGAGACAGTAGATCTAGCTGGTCTGTCAAAACATAATACAGACATAGAGAAGGTAGATGTAGCTGGTCTGTCATATTATAATAGAGACAGTAGATGTAGCTGGTCTGTCATAATATAATAGAGACAGTAGATCTAGCTGGTCTGCCATATAATAATAGAGACAGTAGATCTAGCTGGTCTGTCATAATATAATAGAGACAGTAGATCTACCTGGTCTGTCATAATATAATAGAGACAATAGATCTAGCTGGTCTGTCATAATATAATAGAAACAGTAGATCTAGCTGGTCTGTCAGAATATATTAGAGACAGTAGATCCAGCTGGTCTGTCATATTATAATAGAGACAGTAGATCCAGCAGGTCTGTCATAATATAATAGAGACAGTAGATCTAGCTGGTCTGTCAAAATATAATAGAGACAGTAGATCTAGCTGGTCTGTTATAATATAATAGAGACAGTAGATCCAGCTGGTCTGTCATATTATAATAGAGACCGTAGATCCAGCAGGTCTGTCATAATATAATAGAGACAGTAGATCTAGCTGGTCTGTCAAAATATAATACAGACATAGAGAAGGTAGATGTAGCTGGTCTGTCATATTATAATAGAGACAGTAGATCTAGCTGGTCTGTCATAATATAATAGAGACAGTAGATCTAGCTGGTCTGCCATATAATAATAGAGACAGTAGATCTAGCTGGTCTGTCATAATATAATAGAGACAGTAGATCTACCTGGTCTGTCATATTATAATAGAGACAATAGATCTAGCTGGTCTGTCATAATACAATAGAGACAGTAGATCTAGCTGATCTGTCACAATACAAGAGAGACCGCAGATCTAGCTGGTCTGTCAGAATACAAGAGAGACAGTAGATCTAGCTGGTCTGTCATAATATAATAGAGACATTAGATCTAGCTGGTCTGTCATATTATAATAGAGACAGTAGATCTAGCTGGTCTGTCATATTATGATAGAGACAGTAGATCTAGCTGGTCTGTCAAAATATAATACAGACACAGAGAAGGTAGATGTAGCTGGTCTGTCATATTATAATAGAGACAGTAGATCTAGCTGGTCTGTCATATTATAATAGAGACAGTAGATCTAGCTGGTCTGTCATAATATAATAGAGACAGTAGATCTAGCTGGTCTGTCATATAATAATAGAGACAGTAGATCTAGCTGGTCTGTCATAATATAATAGAGACAGTAGATCTAGCTGGTCTGTCAAAATATAATAGAGACAGTAGATCTAGCTGGTCTGTCATAATATAATAGATTCAGTAGATCTAGCTGGTCTGTCAAAATATAATACAGACATAGAGAAGGTAGATGTAGCTGGTCTGTCATATTATAATAGAGACAGTAGATCTAGCTGGTCTGTCATAATATAATAGAGACAGTAGATCTAGCTGGTCTGTCATATAATAATAGAGACAGTAGATCTAGCTGGTCTGTCATATTATGATAGACACAGTACATCTAGCTGGTCTGTCATAATATAATAGAGACAGTAGATTTATCTGGTCTGTCATAATATAATAGAGACAGTAGATCTAGCTGGTCTGTCAAAATATAATAGAGACAGTAGATCTAGCTGGTCTGTCATAATATAATAGAGACAGTAGATCCAGCTGGTCTGTCATATTATAATAGAGACCGTAGATCCAGCAGGTCTGTCATAATATAATAGAGACAGTAGATCTAGCTGGTCTGTCAAAACATAATACAGACATAGAGAAGGTAGATGTAGCTGGTCTGTCATATTATAATAGAGACAGTAGATGTAGCTGGTCTGTCATAATATAATAGAGACAGTAGATCTAGCTGGTCTGCCATATAATAATAGAGACAGTAGATCTAGCTGGTCTGTCATAATATAATAGAGACAGTAGATCTACCTGGTCTGTCATAATATAATAGAGACAATAGATCTAGCTGGTCTGTCATAATATAATAGAAACAGTAGATCTAGCTGGTCTGTCAGAATATATTAGAGACAGTAGATCCAGCTGGTCTGTCATATTATAATAGAGACAGTAGATCCAGCAGGTCTGTCATAATATAATAGAGACAGTAGATCTAGCTGGTCTGTCAAAATATAATAGAGACAGTAGATCTAGCTGGTCTGTCATAATATAATAGAGACAGTAGATCCAGCTGGTCTGTCATATTATAATAGAGACAGTAGATCTAGCTGGTCTGTCACAATATAATACAGACACAGAGACAGTAGATCTAGCTGGTCTGTCATATTATAATAGAGACAGTAGATCTAGCTGGTCTGTTATAATATAATAGAGACAGTAGATGTAGCTGGTCTTTCAATATATAATAGAGACAGTAGATCTAGCTGGTCTGTCAGAATACAATAGAGACAGTAGATCTAGCTGGTCTGTCACAATATAATAGAGACAGTAGATCTAGCTGGTCTGTCATATTATAATAGAGACAGTAGATCTAGCTGGTCTGTCATATTATAATAGAGACAGTAGAAGTAGCTGGTCTGTCATAATATAATAGAGACAGTAGATCTAGCTGATCTGTCACAATACAAGAGAGACCGCAGATCTAGCTGGTCTGTCAGAATACAAGAGAGACATTAGATCTAGCTGGTCTGTCATAATATAATAGAGACATTAGATCTAGCTGGTCTGTCATATTATAATAGAGACCGCAGATCTAGCTGGTCTGTCATATTATGATAGAGACAGTACATCTAGCTGGTCTGTCATAATATAATAGAGACAGTAGATCTATCTGGTCTGTCATAATATAATAGAGAGAGTAGATCTAGCTGGTCTGTCATAATATAATAGAGACAGTAGATCCAGCTGGTCTGTTATAATATAATAGAGACAGTAGATCTAGCTGGTCTTTCATAATATAATAAAGACAGTAGATCTAGCTGGTCTGTCACAATATAATACAGACACAGAGACAGTAGATCTAGCTGGTCTGTCATATTATAATAGAGACAGTAGATCTAGCTGGTCTGTTATAATATAATAGAGACAGTAGATGTAGCTGGTCTTTCAATATATAATAGAGACAGTAGATCTAGCTGATCTGTCACAATACAAGAGAGACCGCAGATCTAGCTGGTCTGTCAGAATACAAGAGAGACATTAGATCTAGCTGGTCTGTCATAATATAATAGAGACATTAGATCTAGCTGGTCTGTCATATTATAATAGAGACCGCAGATCTAGCTGGTCTGTCATATTATAATAGAGAAAGTAGAAGTAGCTGGTCTGTCATATTATAATAGAGACAATAGATCGAGCTGGTCTGTCATAATATAATAGAGACAGTAGATCTAGCTGATCTGTCACAATACAAGAGAGACCGCAGATCTAGCTGGTCTGTCAGAATACAAGAGATACAGTAGATCTAGCTGGTCTGTCATAATATAATAGAGACATTAGATCTAGCTGGTCTGTCATATTATGATAGAGACAGTAGATCTAGCTGGTCTGTCATAATATAATAGAGACAGTAGATCTAGCTGGTCTGTCATATTATGATAGAGACAGTACATCTAGCTGGTCTGTCATAATATAATAGAGACAGTAGATCTATCTGGTCTGTCATATTATAATAGAGACAGTAGAAGTAGCTGGTCTGTCATAATATAATAGAGACAGTAGATCTAGCTGATCTGTCACAATACAAGAGAGACCGCAGATCTAGCTGGTCTGTCAGAATACAAGAGAGACATTAGATCTAGCTGGTCTGTCATAATATAATAGAGACATTAGATCTAGCTGGTCTGTCATATTATAATAGAGACCGCAGATCTAGCTGGTCTGTCATATTATGATAGAGACAGTAGATCTAGCTGGTCTGTCATAATATAATAGAGACAGTAGATCTAGCTGGTCTGTCATATTATGATAGAGACAGTACATCTAGCTGGTCTGTCATAATATAATAGAGACAGTAGATCTATCTGGTCTGTCATAATATAATAGAGAGAGTAGATCTAGCTGGTCTGTCATAATATAATAGAGACAGTAGATCCAGCTGGTCTGTCATATTATAATAGAGACAGTAGATCCAGCAGGTCTGTCATAATATAATAGAGACAGTAGATCTAGCTGGTCTGTCAAAATATAATACAGACACAGAGAAGGTAGATGTAGCTGGTCTGTCATATTATAATAGAGACAGTAGATCTAGCTGGTCTGTCATATTATAATAGAGACAGTAAATCTAGCTGGTCTGTCATAATATAATAGAGACAGTAGATCTAGCTGGTCTGTCATATTATAATAGAGACAGTAGATCTAGCTGGTCTGTCATATTATAATAGAGACAGTAGATCTAGCTGGTCTGTCATATTATAATAGAGACAGTAGATGTAGCTGGTCTGTCATATTATAATAGAGACAGTAGATCTAGCTGGTCTGTCATATTATAATAGAGACAGTAGATCTAGCTGGTCTGTCATAATTAAATAGAGACAGTAGATCTAGCTGGTCTGTCATATTATAATAGAGACAGTAGATCTAGCTGGTCTGTCATAATATAATAGCGACAGCAGATCTAGCTGGTCTGTCAGAATACAATAGAGACAGTAGATCTAGCTGGTCTGTCATATTATAATAGAGACAGTAGATCTAGCTGGCCTGTTATAATATAATAGAGACAGTAGATCTATCTGGTTTGTCATAATATAATAGAGACAGTAGATCTAGCTGGTCTGTCATATTATAATAGAGACAATAGATCTAGCTGGTCTGTTATAATGTAATAGAGACAGTAGATCTAGCTGGTCTTTCAATATATAATAGAGACAGTAGATCTAGCTGGTCTGTCACAATACAATAGAGACAGTAGATCTAGCTGGTCTGTCACAATATAATAGAGACAGTAGATCTAGCTGGTCTGTCATAATATAATAGAGACAGTAGATCTAGCTGGTCTGTCATATTATAATAGAGAAAGTAGAAGTAGCTGGTCTGTCATATTATAATAGAGACAATAGATCGAGCTGGTCTGTCATAATATAATAGAGACAGTAGATCTAGCTGATCTGTCACAATACAAGAGAGACCGCAGATCTAGCTGGTCTGTCAGAATACAAGAGATACAGTAGATCTAGCTGGTCTGTCATAATATAATAGAGACATTAGATCTAGCTGGTCTGTCATATTATGATAGAGACAGTAGATCTAGCTGGTCTGTCATAATATAATAGAGACAGTACATCTAGCTGGTCTGTCATAATATAATAGAGACAGTAGATCTATCTGGTCTGTCATAATATAATAGAGACAGTAGATCTAGCTGGTATGTCATAATATAATAGAGACAGTAGATCCAGCTGGTCTGTCATATTATAATAGAGACAGTAGATCCAGCAGGTCTGTCATAATTAAATAGAGACAGTAGATCTAGCTGGTCTGTCATATTATAATAGAGACAGTAGATCTAGCTGGTCTGTCAGAATACAATAGAGACAGTAGATCTAGCTGGTCTGTCATATTATAATAGAGACAGTAGATCTAGCTGGTCTGTTATAATATAATAGAGACAGTAGATCTATCTGGTTTGTCATAATATAATAGAGACAGTAGATCTAGCTGGTCTGTCATATTATAATAAAGACAATAGATCTAGCTGGTCTGTCATAGTACAATAGAGACAGTAGATCTAGCTGGTCTGTCACAATATAATAGAGACAGTAGATCTAGCTGGTCTGTCATAATATAATAGAGACAGTAGATCTAGCTGGTCTGTCATAATATAATAGCGACAGTAGATCTAGCTGGTCTGTCAGAATACAATAGAGACAGTAGATCTAGCTGGTCTGTCATATTATAATAGAGACAGTAGATCTAGCTGGTCTGTCATAATATAATAGAGACAGTAGATCCAGCTGGTCTGTCATATTATAATAGAGACAGTAGATCCAGCAGGTCTGTCATAATATAATAGAGACAGTAGATCTAGCTGGTCTGTCATAATATAATAGAGACAGTAGATCTACCTGGTCTGTCATATTATAATAGAGACAATAGATCTAGCTGGTCTGTCATAATATAATAGAAACAGTAGATCTAGCTGGTCTGTCAGAATACAATAGAGACAGTAGATCTAGCTGGTCTGTCATATTATAATATAGACAGTAGATCTAGCTGGTCTGTTATAATATAATAGAGACAGTAGATCTATCTGGTCTTTCATAATATAATAAAGACAGTAGATCTAGCTGGTCTGTCACAATATAATACAGACACAGAGACAGTAGATCTAGCTGGTCTGTCATATTATAATAGAGACAGTAGATCTAGCTGGTCTGTTATAATATAATAGAGACAGTAGATGTAGCTGGTCTTTCAATATATAATAGAGACAGTAGATCTAGCTGGTCTGTCAGAATACAATAGAGACAGTAGATCTAGCTGGTCTGTCACAATATAATAGAGACAGTAGATCTAGCTGGTCTGTCATAATATAATAGAGACAGTAGATCTAGCTGGTCTGTCATATTATAATAGAGACAGTAGAAGTAGCTGGTCTGTCATAATATAATAGAGACAGTAGATCTAGCTGATCTGTCACAATACAAGAGAGACCGCAGATCTAGCTGGTCTGTCAGAATACAAGAGAGACATTAGATCTAGCTGGTCTGTCATAATATAATAGAGACATTAGATCTAGCTGGTCTGTCATATTATAATAGAGACCGCAGATCTAGCTGGTCTGTCATATTATGATAGAGACAGTAGATCTAGCTGGTCTGTCATAATATAATAGAGACAGTAGATCTAGCTGGTCTGTCATATTATGATAGAGACAGTACATCTAGCTGGTCTGTCATAATATAATAGAGACAGTAGATCTATCTGGTCTGTCATAATATAATAGAGAGAGTAGATCTAGCTGGTCTGTCATAATATAATAGAGACAGTAGATCCAGCTGGTCTGTCATATTATAATAGAGACAGTAGATCCAGCAGGTCTGTCATAATATAATAGAGACAGTAGATCTAGCTGGTCTGTCAAAATATAATACAGACACAGAGAAGGTAGATGTAGCTGGTCTGTCATATTATAATAGAGACAGTAGATCTAGCTGGTCTGTCATATTATAATAGAGACAGTAAATCTAGCTGGTCTGTCATAATATAATATAGACAGTAGATCTAGCTGGTCTGTCATATTATAATAGAGACAGTAGATCTAGCTGGTCTGTCATATTATAATAGAGACAGTAGATCTAGCTGGTCTGTCATATTATAATAGAGACAGTAGATGTAGCTGGTCTGTCATATTATAATAGAGACAGTAGATCTAGCTGGTCTGTCATATTATAATAGAGACAGTAGATCTAGCTGGTCTGTCATAATTAAATAGAGACAGTAGATCTAGCTGGTCTGTCATATTATAATAGAGACAGTAGATCTAGCTGGTCTGTCATAATATAATAGCGACAGCAGATCTAGCTGGTCTGTCAGAATACAATAGAGACAGTAGATCTAGCTGGTCTGTCATATTATAATAGAGACAGTAGATCTAGCTGGCCTGTTATAATATAATAGAGACAGTAGATCTATCTGGTTTGTCATAATATAATAGAGACAGTAGATCTAGCTGGTCTGTCATATTATAATAGAGACAATAGATCTAGCTGGTCTGTTATAATGTAATAGAGACAGTAGATCTAGCTGGTCTTTCAATATATAATAGAGACAGTAGATCTAGCTGGTCTGTCACAATACAATAGAGACAGTAGATCTAGCTGGTCTGTCACAATATAATAGAGACAGTAGATCTAGCTGGTCTGTCATAATATAATAGAGACAGTAGATCTAGCTGGTCTGTCATATTATAATAGAGAAAGTAGAAGTAGCTGGTCTGTCATATTATAATAGAGACAATAGATCGAGCTGGTCTGTCATAATATAATAGAGACAGTAGATCTAGCTGATCTGTCACAATACAAGAGAGACCGCAGATCTAGCTGGTCTGTCAGAATACAAGAGAGACAGTAGATCTAGCTGGTCTGTCATATTATAATAGAGACAGTAGATCCAGCTGGTCTGTCATAATATAATAGAGACAGTAGATCTATCTGGTCTGTCATAATATAATAGAGACAGTAGATCTAGCTGGTCTGTCATATTATAATAGAGACAGTAGATCTAGCTGGTCTGTCATAATTAAATAGAGACAGTAGATCTAGCTGGTCTGTCATATTATAATAGAGACAGTAGATCTAGCTGGTCTGTCAGAATACAATAGAGACAGTAGATCTAGCTGGTCTGTCATATTATAATAGAGACAGTAGATCTAGCTGGTCTGTTATAATATAATAGAGACAGTAGATCTATCTGGTTTGTCATAATATAATAGAGACAGTAGATCTAGCTGGTCTGTCATATTATAATAAAGACAATAGATCTAGCTGGTCTGTCATAGTATAATAGAGACAGTAGGTCTCGCTGGTGTGTCATATTATAATAGAGACAGTAGATCTAGCTGGTCTGTTATAATACAATAGAGACAGTAGATCTAGCTGGTCTTTCAATATATAATAGAGACAGTAGATCTAGCTGGTCTGTCACAATACAATAGAGACAGTAGATCTAGCTGGTCTGTCACAATATAATAGAGACAGTAGATCTAGCTGGTCTGTCATAATATAATAGAGACAGTAGATCTAGCTGGTCTGTCATATTATAATAGAGAAAGTAGAAGTAGCTGGTCTGTCATATTATAATAGAGACAATAGATCGAGCTGGTCTGTCATAATATAATAGAGACAGTAGATCTAGCTGATCTGTCACAATACAAGAGAGACCGCAGATCTAGCTGGTCTGTCAGAATACAAGAGAGACAGTAGATCTAGCTGGTCTGTCATAATATAATAGAGACATTAGATCTAGCTGGTCTGTCATATTATAATAGAGACAGTAGATCTAGCTGGTCTGTCATATTATGATAGAGACAGTAGATCTAGCTGGTCTGTCATAATATAATAGAGACAGTAGATCTAGCTGGTCTGTCATATTATGATAGAGACAGTACATCTAGCTGGTCTGTCATAATATAATAGAGACAGTAGATCTATCTGGTCTGTCATAATATAATAGAGACAGTAGATCTAGCTGGTCTGTCATAATATAATAGAGACAGAAGATCCAGCTGGTCTGTCATATTATAATAGAGACAGTAGATCCAGCAGGTCTGTCATAATATAATAGAGACAGTAGATCTAGCTGGTCTGTCAAAATATAATACAGACACAGAGAAGGTAGATGTAGCTGGTCTGTCATATTATAATAGAGACAGTAGATCTAGCTGGTCTGTCATAATATAATAGAGACAGTAGATCTAGCTGGTCTGTCATATAATAATAGAGACAGTAGATCTAGCTGGTCTGTCATAATATAATAGAGACAGTAGATCTACCTGGTCTGTCATATTATAATAGAGACAATAGATCTTGCTGGTCTGTCATAATATAATAGAAACAGTAGATCTAGCTGGTCTGTCAGAATACAATAGAGACAGTAGATCTAGCTGGTCTGTCATATTATAATATAGACAGTAGATCTAGCTGGTCTGTTATAATATAATAGAGACAGTAGATCTAGCTGGTCTTTCATAATATAATAAAGACAGTAGATCTACTTGGTCTGTCAAAATATAATACAGACACAGAGACATCAGATCTAGCTGGTCTGTCATATTATAATAGAGACAGTAGATCTAGCTGGTCTGTTATAATATAATAGAGACAGTAGATCTAGCTGGTCTTTCAATATATAATAGAGACAGTAGATCTAGCTGGTCTGTCAGAATACAATAGAGACAGTAGATCTAGCTGGTCTGTCAAAATATAATAGAGACAGTAGATCTAGCTGGTCTGTCATAATATAATAGAGACAGTAGATCTAGCTGGTCTGTCATATTATAATAGAGACAGTAGAAGTAGCTGGTCTGTCATATTATAATAGAGACAATAGATCGAGCTGGTCTGTCATAATATAATAGAGACAGTAGATCTAGCTGATCTGTCACAATACAAGAGAGACCGCAGATCTAGCTGGTCTGTCAGAATACAAGAGAGACAGTAGATCTAGCTGGTCTGTCATAATATAATAGAGACATTAGATCTAGCTGGTCTGTCATATTATGATAGAGACAATAGATCTAGCTGGTCTGTCATAATATAATAGAGACAGTAGATCTAGCTGGTCTGTCATATTATGATAGAGACAGTACATCTAGCTGGTCTGTCATAATATAATAGAGACAGTAGATCTATCTGGTCTGTCATAATATAATAGAGACAGTAGATCTAGCTGGTCTGTCATAATATAATAGAGACAGTAGATCCAGCTGGTCTGTCATATTATAATAGAACAGTAGATCCAGCAGGTCTGTCATAATATAATAGAGACAGTAGATCTAGCTGGTCTGTCAAAATATAATACAGACACAGAGAAGGTAGATGTAGCTGGTCTGTCATATTATAATAGAGACAGTAGATCTAGCTGGTCTGTCATATTATAATAGAGACAGTAGATCTAGCTGGTCTGTCATAATTAAATAGAGACAGTAGATCTAGCTGGTCTGTCATATTATAATAGAGACAGTAGATCTAGCTGGTCTGTCATAATATAATAGCGACAGCAGATCTAGCTGGTCTGTCAGAATACAATAGAGACAGTAGATCTAGCTGGTCTGTCATATTATAATAGAGACAGTAGATCTAGCTGTTCTGTTATAATATAATAGAGACAGTAGATCTAGCTGGTTTGTCATAATATAATAGAGACAGTAGATCTAGCTGGTCTGTCATATTATAATAGAGACAATAGATCTAGCTGGTCTGTCATAGTATAATAGAGACAGTAGGTCTCGCTGGTCTGTCATATTATAATAGAGACAGTAGATCTAGCTGGTCTGTTATAATATAATAGAGACAGTAGATCTAGCTGGTCTTTCAATATATAATAGAGACAGTAGATCTAGCTGGTCTGTCACAATACAATAGAGACAGTAGATCTAGCTGGTCTGTCACAATATAATAGAGACAGTAGATCTAGCTGGTCTGTCATAATATAATAGAGACATTAGATCTAGCTGGTCTGTCATATTATAATAGAGAAAGTAGAAGTAGCTGGTCTGTCATATTATAATAGAGACAATAGATCGAGCTGGTCTGTCATAATATAATAGAGACAGTAGATCTAGCTGATCTGTCACAATACAAGAGAGACCGCAGATCTAGCTGGTCTGTCAGAATACAAGAGAGACAGTAGATCTAGCTGGTCTGTCATAATATAATAGAGACATTAGATCTAGATGGTCTGTCATAATATAATAGAGACAGTAGATCTATCTGGTCTGTCATAATATAATAGAGACAGTAGATCTAGCTGGTCTGTCATAATATAATAGAGACAGAAGATCCAGCTGGTCTGTCATATTATAATAGAGACAGTAGATCCAGCAGGTCTGTCATAATATAATAGAGACAGTAGATCTAGCTGGTCTGTCAAAATATAATACAGACACAGAGAAGGTAGATGTAGCTGGTCTGTCATATTATAATAGAGACAGTAGATCTAGCTGGTCTGTCATAATATAATAGAGACAGTAGATCTAGCTGGTCTGTCAAAATATAATACAGACATAGAGAAGGTAGATGTAGCTGGTCTGTCATATTATAATAGAGACAGTAGATCTAGCTGGTCTGTCATAATATAATAGAGACAGTAGATCTAGCTGGTCTGTCATATAATAATAGAGACAGTAGATCTAGCTGGTCTGTCATAATATAATAGAGACAGTAGATCTACCTGGTCTGTCATATTATAATAGAGACAATAGATCTAGCTGGTCTGTCATAATATAATAGAAACAGTAGATCTAGCTGGTCTGTCAGAATACAATAGAGACAGTAGATCTAGCTGGTCTGTCATATTATAATATAGACAGTAGATCTAGCTGGTCTGTTATAATATAATAGAGACAGTAGATCTAGCTGGTCTTTCATAATATAATAAAGACAGTAGATCTACTTGGTCTGTCAAAATATAATACAGACACAGAGACATCAGATCTAGCTGGTCTGTCATATTATAATAGAGACAGTAGATCTAGCTGGTCTGTTATAATATAATAGAGACAGTAGATCTAGCTGGTCTTTCAATATATAATAGAGACAGTAGATCTAGCTGGTCTGTCAGAATACAATAGAGACAGTAGATCTAGCTGGTCTGTCAAAATATAATAGAGACAGTAGATCTAGCTGGTCTGTCATAATATAATAGAGACAGTAGATCTAGCTGGTCTGTCATATTATAATAGAGACAGTAGAAGTAGCTGGTCTGTCATATTATAATAGAGACAATAGATCGAGCTGGTCTGTCATAATATAATAGAGACAGTAGATCTAGCTGATCTGTCACAATACAAGAGAGACCGCAGATCTAGCTGGTCTGTCAGAATACAAGAGAGACAGTAGATCTAGCTGGTCTGTCATAATATAATAGAGACATTAGATCTAGCTGGTCTGTCATATTATGATAGAGACAATAGATCTAGCTGGTCTGTCATAATATAATAGAGACAGTAGATCTAGCTGGTCTGTCATATTATGATAGAGACAGTACATCTAGTTGGTCTGTCATAATATAATAGAGACAGTAGATCTATCTGGTCTGTCATAATATAATAGAGACAGTAGATCTAGCTGGTCTGTCATAATATAATAGAGACAGTAGATCCAGCTGGTCTGTCATATTATAATTGAACAGTAGATCCAGCAGGTCTGTCATAATATAATAGAGACAGTAGATCTAGCTGGTCTGTCAAAATATAATACAGACACAGAGAAGGTAGATGTAGCTGGTCTGTCATATTATAATAGAGACAGTAGATCTAGCTGGTCTGTCATAATATAATAGCGACAGCAGATCTAGCTGGTCTGTCAGAATACAATAGAGACAGTAGATCTAGCTGGTCTGTCATATTATAATAGAGACAGTAGATCTAGCTGTTCTGTTATAATATAATAGAGACAGTAGATCTAGCTGGTTTGTCATAATATAATAGAGACAGTAGATCTAGCTGGTCTGTCATATTATAATAGAGACAATAGATCTAGCTGGTCTGTCATAGTATAATAGAGACAGTAGGTCTCGCTGGTCTGTCATATTATAATAGAGACAGTAGATCTAGCTGGTCTGTTATAATATAATAGAGACAGTAGATCTAGCTGGTCTTTCAATATATAATAGAGACAGTAGATCTAGCTGGTCTGTCACAATACAATAGAGACAGTAGATCTAGCTGGTCTGTCACAATATAATAGAGACAGTAGATCTAGCTGGTCTGTCATAATATAATAGAGACATTAGATCTAGCTGGTCTGTCATATTATAATAGAGAAAGTAGAAGTAGCTGGTCTGTCATATTATAATAGAGACAATAGATCGAGCTGGTCTGTCATAATATAATAGAGACAGTAGATCTAGCTGATCTGTCACAATACAAGAGAGACCGCAGATCTAGCTGGTCTGTCAGAATACAAGAGAGACAGTAGATCTAGCTGGTCTGTCATAATATAATAGAGACATTAGATCTAGCTGGTCTGTCATATTATGATAGAGACAATAGATCTAGCTGGTCTGTCATAATATAATAGAGACAGTAGATCTAGCTGGTCTGTCATATTATGATAGAGACAGTACATCTAGCTGGTCTGTCATAATATAATAGAGACAGTAGATCTATCTGGTCTGTCATAATATAATAGAGACAGTAGATTTAGCTGGTCTGTCATAATATAATAGAGACAGTAGATCCAGCTGGTCTGTCATATTATAATAGAACAGTAGATCCAGCAGGTCTGTCATAATATAATAGAGACAGTAGATCTAGCTGGTCTGTCAAAATATAATACAGACACAGAGAAGGTAGATGTAGCTGGTCTGTCATAATATAATAGAGACAGTAGATCTAGCTGGTCTGTCATATTATAATAGAGACAGTAGATCTAGCTGGTCTGTCATAATTAAATAGAGACAGTAGATCTAGCTGGTCTGTCATATTATAATAGAGACAGTAGATCTAGCTGGTCTGTCATAATATAATAGCGACAGCAGATCTAGCTGGTCTGTCAGAATACAATAGAGACAGTAGATCTAGCTGGTCTGTCATATTATAATAGAGACAGTAGATCTAGCTGTTCTGTTATAATATAATAGAGACAGTAGATCTAGCTGGTTTGTCATAATATAATAGAGACAGTAGATCTAGCTGGTCTGTCATAGTATAATAGAGACAGTAGGTCTCGCTGGTCTGTCATATTATAATAGAGACAGTAGATCTAGCTGGTCTGTTATAATATAATAGAGACAGTAGATCTAGCTGGTCTTTCAATATATAATAGAGACAGTAGATCTAGCTGGTCTGTCACAATACAATAGAGACAGTAGATCTAGCTGGTCTGTCACAATATAATAGAGACAGTAGATCTAGCTGGTCTGTCATAATATAATAGAGACAGTAGATCTAGCTGGTCTGTCATATTATAATAGAGAAAGTAGAAGTAGCTGGTCTGTCATATTATAATAGAGACAATAGATCGAGCTGGTCTGTCATAATATAATAGAGACAGTAGATCTAGCTGATCTGTCACAATACAAGAGAGACCGCAGATCTATCTGGTCTGTCATAATATAATAGAGACAGTAGATCTAGCTGGTCTGTCATAATATAATAGAGACAGTAGATCCAGCTGGTCTGTCATATTATAATAGAGACAGTAGATCCAGCAGGTCTGTCATAATATAATAGAGACAGTAGATCTAGCTGGTCTGTCATATTATAATAGAGACAGTAGATCTAGCTGGTCTGTCATATTATAATAGAGACAGTAAATCTAGCTGGTCTGTCATAATATAATAGAGACAGTAGATCTAGCTGGTCTGTCATATTATAATAGAGACAGTAGATCTAGCTGGTCTGTCATATTATAATAGAGACAGTAGATCTAGCTGGTCTGTCATATTATAATAGAGACAGTAGATCTAGCTGGTCTGTCATATTATAATAGAGACAGTAGATCTAGCTGGTCTGTCATATTATGATAGAGACAGTAGATCTAGCTGGTCTGTCAAAATATAATACAGACACAGAGAAGGTAGATGTAGCTGGTCTGTCATATTATAATAGAGACAGTAGATCTAGCTGGTCTGTCATAATTAAATAGAGACAGTAGATCTAGCTGGTCTGTCATATTATAATAGAGACAGTAGATCTAGCTGGTCTGTCATATTATAATAGAGACAGTAGATCTAGCTGGTCTGTCATATTATGATAGAGACAGTAGATCTAGCTGGTCTGTCATAATATAATAGAGACAGTAGATCTAGCTGGTCTGTCATATTATGATAGAGACAGTACATCTAGCTGGTCTGTCATAATATAATAGAGACAGTAGATCTATCTGGTCTGTCATAATATAATAGAGACAGTAGATCTAGCTGGTCTGTCATAATATAATAGAGACAGTAGATCTAGCTGGTCTGTCAAAATATAATACAGACACAGAGAAGGTAGATGTAGCTGGTCTGTCATATTATAATAGAGACAGTAGATCTAGCTGGTCTGTCATAATTAAATAGAGACAGTAGATCTAGCTGGTCTGTCATATTATAATAGAGACAGTAGATCTAGCTGGTCTGTCATAATATAATAGCGACAGCAGATCTAGCTGGTCTGTCAGAATACAATAGAGACAGTAGATCTAGCTGGTCTGTCATATTATAATAGAGACAGTAGATCTAGCTGGCCTGTTATAATATAATAGAGACAGTAGATCTATCTGGTTTGTCATAATATAATAGAGACAGTAGATCTAGCTGGTCTGTCATATTATAATAGAGAAAGTAGAAGTAGCTGGTCTGTCATATTATAATAGAGACAATAGATCGAGCTGGTCTGTCATAATATAATAGAGACAGTAGATCTAGCTGATCTGTCACAATACAAGAGAGACCGCAGATCTAGCTGGTCTGTCAGAATACAAGAGAGACAGTAGATCTAGCTGGTCTGTCATAATATAATAGAGACATTAGATCTAGCTGGTCTGTCATAATATAATAGAGACAGTAGATCTATCTGGTCTGTCATAATATAATAGAGACAGTAGATCTAGCTGGTCTGTCATAATATAATAGAGACAGAAGATCCAGCTGGTCTGTCATATTATAATAGAGACAGTAGATCCAGCAGGTCTGTCATAATATAATAGAGACAGTAGATCTAGCTGGTCTGTCAAAATATAATACAGACACAGAGAAGGTAGATGTAGCTGGTCTGTCATATTATAATAGAGACAGTAGATCTAGCTGGTCTGTCATAATATAATAGAGACAGTAGATCTAGCTGGTCTGTCAAAATATAATACAGACATAGAGAAGGTAGATGTAGCTGGTCTGTCATATTATAATAGAGACAGTAGATCTAGCTGGTCTGTCATAATATAATAGAGACAGTAGATCTAGCTGGTCTGTCATATAATAATAGAGACAGTAGATCTAGCTGGTCTGTCATAATATAATAGAGACAGTAGATCTACCTGGTCTGTCATATTATAATAGAGACAATAGATCTAGCTGGTCTGTCATAATATAATAGAAACAGTAGATCTAGCTGGTCTGTCAGAATACAATAGAGACAGTAGATCTAGCTGGTCTGTCATATTATAATATAGACAGTAGATCTAGCTGGTCTGTTATAATATAATAGAGACAGTAGATCTAGCTGGTCTTTCATAATATAATAAAGACAGTAGATCTACTTGGTCTGTCAAAATATAATACAGACACAGAGACATCAGATCTAGCTGGTCTGTCATATTATAATAGAGACAGTAGATCTAGCTGGTCTGTTATAATATAATAGAGACAGTAGATCTAGCTGGTCTTTCAATATATAATAGAGACAGTAGATCTAGCTGGTCTGTCAGAATACAATAGAGACAGTAGATCTAGCTGGTCTGTCAAAATATAATAGAGACAGTAGATCTAGCTGGTCTGTCATAATATAATAGAGACAGTAGATCTAGCTGGTCTGTCATATTATAATAGAGACAGTAGAAGTAGCTGGTCTGTCATATTATAATAGAGACAATAGATCGAGCTGGTCTGTCATAATATAATAGAGACAGTAGATCTAGCTGATCTGTCACAATACAAGAGAGACCGCAGATCTAGCTGGTCTGTCAGAATACAAGAGAGACAGTAGATCTAGCTGGTCTATCATAATATAATAGAGACATTAGATCTAGCTGGTCTGTCATATTATGATAGAGACAATAGATCTAGCTGGTCTGTCATAATATAATAGAGACAGTAGATCTAGCTGGTCTGTCATATTATGATAGAGACAGTACATCTAGTTGGTCTGTCATAATATAATAGAGACAGTAGATCTATCTGGTCTGTCATAATATAATAGAGACAGTAGATCTAGCTGGTCTGTCATAATATAATAGAGACAGTAGATCCAGCTGGTCTGTCATATTATAATTGAACAGTAGATCCAGCAGGTCTGTCATAATATAATAGAGACAGTAGATCTAGCTGGTCTGTCAAAATATAATACAGACACAGAGAAGGTAGATGTAGCTGGTCTGTCATATTATAATAGAGACAGTAGATCTAGCTGGTCTGTCATAATATAATAGCGACAGCAGATCTAGCTGGTCTGTCAGAATACAATAGAGACAGTAGATCTAGCTGGTCTGTCATATTATAATAGAGACAGTAGATCTAGCTGTTCTGTTATAATATAATAGAGACAGTAGATCTAGCTGGTTTGTCATAATATAATAGAGACAGTAGATCTAGCTGGTCTGTCATATTATAATAGAGACAATAGATCTAGCTGGTCTGTCATAGTATAATAGAGACAGTAGGTCTCGCTGGTCTGTCATATTATAATAGAGACAGTAGATCTAGCTGGTCTGTTATAATATAATAGAGACAGTAGATCTAGCTGGTCTTTCAATATATAATAGAGACAGTAGATCTAGCTGGTCTGTCACAATACAATAGAGACAGTAGATCTAGCTGGTCTGTCACAATATAATAGAGACAGTAGATCTAGCTGGTCTGTCATAATATAATAGAGACATTAGATCTAGCTGGTCTGTCATATTATAATAGAGAAAGTAGAAGTAGCTGGTCTGTCATATTATAATAGAGACAATAGATCGAGCTGGTCTGTCATAATATAATAGAGACAGTAGATCTAGCTGATCTGTCACAATACAAGAGAGACCGCAGATCTAGCTGGTCTGTCAGAATACAAGAGAGACAGTAGATCTAGCTGGTCTGTCATAATATAATAGAGACATTAGATCTAGCTGGTCTGTCATATTATGATAGAGACAATAGATCTAGCTGGTCTGTCATAATATAATAGAGACAGTAGATCTAGCTGGTCTGTCATATTATGATAGAGACAGTACATCTAGCTGGTCTGTCATAATATAATAGAGACAGTAGATCTATCTGGTCTGTCATAATATAATAGAGACAGTAGATTTAGCTGGTCTGTCATAATATAATAGAGACAGTAGATCCAGCTGGTCTGTCATATTATAATAGAACAGTAGATCCAGCAGGTCTGTCATAATATAATAGAGACAGTAGATCTAGCTGGTCTGTCAAAATATAATACAGACACAGAGAAGGTAGATGTAGCTGGTCTGTCATAATATAATAGAGACAGTAGATCTAGCTGGTCTGTCATATTATAATAGAGACAGTAGATCTAGCTGGTCTGTCATAATTAAATAGAGACAGTAGATCTAGCTGGTCTGTCATATTATAATAGAGACAGTAGATCTAGCTGGTCTGTCATAATATAATAGCGACAGCAGATCTAGCTGGTCTGTCAGAATACAATAGAGACAGTAGATCTAGCTGGTCTGTCATATTATAATAGAGACAGTAGATCTAGCTGTTCTGTTATAATATAATAGAGACAGTAGATCTAGCTGGTTTGTCATAATATAATAGAGACAGTAGATCTAGCTGGTCTGTCATATTATAATAGAGACAATAGATCTAGCTGGTCTGTCATAGTATAATAGAGACAGTAGGTCTCGCTGGTCTGTCATATTATAATAGAGACAGTAGATCTAGCTGGTCTGTTATAATATAATAGAGACAGTAGATCTAGCTGGTCTTTCAATATATAATAGAGACAGTAGATCTAGCTGGTCTGTCACAATACAATAGAGACAGTAGATCTAGCTGGTCTGTCACAATATAATAGAGACAGTAGATCTAGCTGGTCTGTCATAATATAATAGAGACAGTAGATCTAGCTGGTCTGTCATATTATAATAGAGAAAGTAGAAGTAGCTGGTCTGTCATATTATAATAGAGACAATAGATCGAGCTGGTCTGTCATAATATAATAGAGACAGTAGATCTAGCTGATCTGTCACAATACAAGAGAGACCGCAGATCTATCTGGTCTGTCATAATATAATAGAGACAGTAGATCTAGCTGGTCTGTCATAATATAATAGAGACAGTAGATCCAGCTGGTCTGTCATATTATAATAGAGACAGTAGATCCAGCAGGTCTGTCATAATATAATAGAGACAGTAGATCTAGCTGGTCTGTCATATTATAATAGAGACAGTAGATCTAGCTGGTCTGTCATATTATAATAGAGACAGTAAATCTAGCTGGTCTGTCATAATATAATAGAGACAGTAGATCTAGCTGGTCTGTCATATTATAATAGAGACAGTAGATCTAGCTGGTCTGTCATATTATAATAGAGACAGTAGATCTAGCTGGTCTGTCATATTATAATAGAGACAGTAGATCTAGCTGGTCTGTCATATTATAATAGAGACAGTAGATCTAGCTGGTCTGTCATATTATGATAGAGACAGTAGATCTAGCTGGTCTGTCATAATATAATAGAGACAGTAGATCTAGCTGGTCTGTCATATTATGATAGAGACAGTACATCTAGCTGGTCTGTCATAATATAATAGAGACAGTAGATCTATCTGGTCTGTCATAATATAATAGAGACAGTAGATCTAGCTGGTCTGTCATAATATAATAGAGACAGTAGATCTAGCTGGTCTGTCAAAATATAATACAGACACAGAGAAGGTAGATGTAGCTGGTCTGTCATATTATAATAGAGACAGTAGATCTAGCTGGTCTGTCATAATTAAATAGAGACAGTAGATCTAGCTGGTCTGTCATATTATAATAGAGACAGTAGATCTAGCTGGTCTGTCATAATATAATAGCGACAGCAGATCTAGCTGGTCTGTCAGAATACAATAGAGACAGTAGATCTAGCTGGTCTGTCATATTATAATAGAGACAGTAGATCTAGCTGGCCTGTTATAATATAATAGAGACAGTAGATCTATCTGGTTTGTCATAATATAATAGAGACAGTAGATCTAGCTGGTCTGTCATATTATAATAGAGACAATAGATCTAGCTGGTCTGTCATAGTATAATAGAGACAGTAGGTCTCGCTGGTCTGTCATATTATAATAGAGACAGTAGATCTAGCTGGTCTGTTATAATATAATAGAGACAGTAGATCTAGCTGGTCTTTCAATATATAATAGAGACAGTAGATCTAGCTGGTCTGTCATAATATAATAGAGACAGTAGATCTAGCTGGTCTGTCATAATATAATAGAGACAGTAGATCTAGCTGGTCTGTCATAATATAATAGAGACAGTAGATCCAGCTGGTCTGTCATATTATAATAGAGACAGTAGATCCAGCAGGTCTGTCATAATATAATAGAGACAGTAGATCTAGCTGGTCTGTCATATTATAATAGAGACAGTAGATCGAGCTGGTCTGTCATAATATAATAGAGACAGTAGATCTAGCTGATCTGTCACAATACAAGAGAGACCGCAGATCTATCTGGTCTGTCATAATATAATAGAGACAGTAGATCTAGCTGGTCTGTCATAATATAATAGAGACAGTAGATCCAGCTGGTCTGTCATATTATAATAGAGACAGTAGATCTAGCTGGTCTGTCATATTATAATAGAGACAGTAGATCTAGCTGGTCTGTCATATTATAATAGAGACAGTAAATCTAGCTGGTCTGTCATAATATAATAGAGACAGTAGATCTAGCTGGTCTGTCATATTATAATAGAGACAGTAGATCTAGCTGGTCTGTCATATTATAATAGAGACAGTAGATCTAGCTGGTCTGTCATATTATAATAGAGACAGTAGATCTAGCTGGTCTGTCATATTATAATAGAGACAGTAGATCTAGCTGGTCTGTCATATTATGATAGAGACAGTAGATCTAGCTGGTCTGTCATAATATAATAGAGACAGTAGATCTAGCTGGTCTGTCATATTATGATAGAGACAGTACATCTAGCTGGTCTGTCATAATATAATAGAGACAGTAGATCTATCTGGTCTGTCATAATATAATAGAGACAGTAGATCTAGCTGGACTGTCATAATATAATAGAGACAGTAGATCTAGCTGGTCTGTCAAAATATAATACAGACACAGAGAAGGTAGATGTAGCTGGTCTGTCATATTATAATAGAGACAGTAGATCTAGCTGGTCTGTCATAATTAAATAGAGACAGTAGATTTAGCTGGTCTGTCATATTATAATAGAGACAGTAGATCTAGCTGGTCTGTCATAATATAATAGCGACAGCAGATCTAGCTGGTCTGTCAGAATACAATAGAGACAGTAGATCTAGCTGGTCTGTCATATTATAATAGAGACAGTAGATCTAGCTGGCCTGTTATAATATAATAGAGACAGTAGATCTATCTGGTTTGTCATAATATAATAGAGACAGTAGATCTAGCTGGTCTGTCATATTATAATAGAGACAATAGATCTAGCTGGTCTGTCATAGTATAATAGAGACAGTAGGTCTCGCTGGTCTGTCATATTATAATAGAGACAGTAGATCTAGCTGGTCTGTTATAATATAATAGAGACAGTAGATCTAGCTGGTCTTTCAATATATAATAGAGACAGTAGATCTAGCTGGTCTGTCATAATATAATAGAGACAGTAGATCTAGCTGGTCTGTCATATTATAACAGAGACAGTAGATCTAGCTGGTCTGTCATATTATAATAGAGACAGTAGATCTAGCTGGTCTGTCATATTATAATAGAGACAGTAGATCTAGCTGGTCTGTCATATTATAATAGAGACAGTAGATCTAGCTGGTCTGTCATATTATGATAGAGACAGTAGATCTAGCTGGTCTGTCATATTATGATAGAGACAGTACATCTAGCTGGTCTGTCATAATATAATAGAGACAGTAGATCTATCTGGTCTGTCATAATATAATAGAGACAGTAGATCTAGCTGGTCTGTCATAATATAATAGAGACAGTAGATCTAGCTGGTCTGTCAAAATATAATACAGACACAGAGAAGGTAGATGTAGCTGGTCTGTCATATTATAATAGAGACAGTAGATCTAGCTGGTCTGTCATATTATAATAGAGACAGTAGATCTAGCTGGTCTGTCATAATTAAATAGAGACAGTAGATCTAGCTGGTCTGTCATATTATAATAGAGACAGTAGATCTAGCTGGTCTGTCATAATATAATAGCGACAGCAGATCTAGCTGGTCTGTCAGAATACAATAGAGACAGTAGATCTAGCTGGTCTGTCATATTATAATAGAGACAGTAGATCTAGCTGGCCTGTTATAATATAATAGAGACAGTAGATCTATCTGGTTTGTCATAATATAATAGAGACAGTAGATCTAGCTGGTCTGTCATATTATAATAGAGACAATAGATCTAGCTGGTCTGTCATAGTATAATAGAGACAGTAGGTCTCGCTGGTCTGTCATATTATAATAGAGACAGTAGATCTAGCTGGTCTGTTATAATATAATAGAGACAGTAGATCTAGCTGGTCTTTCAATATATAATAGAGACAGTAGATCTAGCTGGTCTGTCACAATACAATAGAGACAGTAGATCTAGCTGGTCTGTCACAATATAATAGAGACAGTAGATCTAGCTGGTCTGTCATAATATAATAGAGAAAGTAGAAGTAGCTGGTCTGTCATATTATAATAGAGACAATAGATCGAGCTGGTCTGTCATAATATAATAGAGACAGTAGATCTAGTTGATCTGTCACAATACAAGAGAGACCGCAGATCTATCTGGTCTGTCATAATATAATAGAGACAGTAGATCTAGCTGGTCTGTCATAATATAATAGAGACAGTAGATCCAGCTGGTCTGTCATATTATAATAGAGACAGTAGATCCAGCAGGTCTGTCATAATATAATAGAGACAGTAGATCTAGCTGGTCTGTCAAAATATAATACAGACACAGAGAAGGTAGATGTAGCTGGTCTGTCATATTATAATAGAGACAGTAGATCTAGCTGGTCTGTCATATTATAATAGAGACAGTAAATCTAGCTGGTCTGTCATAATATAATAGAGACAGTATTTCTAGCTGGTCTGTCATAATATAATAGAGACAGTAAATCTAGCTGGTCTGTCATAATATAATAGAGACAGTATTTCTAGCTGGTCTGTCATATTATAATAGAGACAGTAGATCTAGCTGGTCTGTCATATTATAATAGAGACAGTAGATCTAGCTGGTCTGTCATATTATAATAGAGACAGTAGATCTAGCTGGTCTGTCATATTATAATAGAGACAGTAGATCTAGCTGGTCTGTCATATTATGATAGAGACAGTAGATCTAGCTGGTCTGTCATAATATAATAGAGACAGTAGATCTAGCTGGTCTGTCATATTATGATAGAGACAGTACATCTAGCTGGTCTGTCATAATATAATAGAGACAGTAGATCTATCTGGTCTGTCATAATATAATAGAGACAGTAGATCTAGCTGGTCTGTCATTATATAATAGAGACAGTAGATCTAGCTGGTCTGTCAAAATATAATACAGACACAGAGAAGGTAGATGTAGCTGGTCTGTCATATTATAATAGAGACAGTAGATCTAGCTGGTCTGTCATATTATAATAGAGACAGTAGATCTAGCTGGTCTGTCATAATTAAATAGAGACAGTAGATCTAGCTGGTCTGTCATATTATAATAGAGACAGTAGATCTAGCTGGTCTGTCATAATATAATAGCGACAGCAGATCTAGCTGGTCTGTCAGAATACAATAGAGACAGTAGATCTAGCTGGTCTGTCATATTATAATAGAGACAGTAGATCTAGCTGGTCTGTCATATTATAATAGAGACAGTAGATCTAGCTGGTCTGTCATATTATAATAGAGACAGTAGATCTAGCTGGTCTGTCATATTATAATAGAGACAGTAGATCTAGCTGGTCTGTCAAAATATAATACAGACACAGAGAAGGTAGATGTAGCTGGTCTGTCATAATATAATAGAGACAGTAGATCTAGCTGGTCTGTCATATTATGATAGAGACAGTACATCTAGCTGGTCTGTCATAATATAATAGAGACAGTAGATCTATCTGGTCTGTCATAATATAATAGAGACAGTAGATCTAGCTGGTCTGTCATTATATAATAGAGACAGTAGATCTAGCTGGTCTGTCAAAATATAATACAGACACAGAGAAGGTAGATGTAGCTGGTCTGTCATATTATAATAGAGACAGTAGATCTAGCTGGTCTGTCATATTATAATAGAGACAGTAGATCTAGCTGGTCTGTCATAATTAAATAGAGACAGTAGATCTAGCTGGTCTGTCATATTATAATAGAGACAGTAGATCTAGCTGGTCTGTCATAATATAATAGCGACAGCAGATCTAGCTGGTCTGTCAGAATACAATAGAGACAGTAGATCTAGCTGGTCTGTCATATTATAATAGAGACAGTAGATCTAGCTGGTCTGTCATATTATAATAGAGACAGTAGATCTAGCTGGTCTGTCATATTATAATAGAGACAGTAGATCTAGCTGGTCTGTCATATTATAATAGAGACAGTAGATCTAGCTGGTCTGTCAAAATATAATACAGACACAGAGAAGGTAGATGTAGCTGGTCTGTCATATTATAATAGAGACAGTAGATCTAGCTGGTCTGTCATATTATAATAGAGACAGTAGATCTAGCTGGCCTGTTATAATATAATAGAGACAGTAGATCTATCTGGTTTGTCATAATATAATAGAGACAGTAGATCTAGCTGGTCTGTCATATTATAAAAGAGACAATAGATCTAGCTGGTCTGTCATAGTATAATAGAGACAGTAGGTCTCGCTGGTCTGTCATATTATAATAGAGACAGTAGATCTAGCTGGTCTGTTATAATATAATAGAGACAGTAGATCTAGCTGGTCTTTCAATATATAATAGAGACAGTAGATCTAGCTGGTCTGTCACAATACAATAGAGACAGTAGATCTAGCTGGTCTGTCATAATATAATAGCGACAGCAGATCTAGCTGGTCTGTCAGAATACAATAGAGACAGTAGATCTAGCTGGTCTGTCATATTATAATAGAGACAGTAGATCTAGCTGGCCTGTTATAATATAATAGAGACAGTAGATCTATCTGGTTTGTCATAATATAATAGAGACAGTAGATCTAGCTGGTCTGTCATATTATAATAGAGACAATAGATCTAGCTGGTCTGTCATAGTATAATAGAGACAGTAGGTCTCGCTGGTCTGTCATATTATAATAGAGACAGTAGATCTAGCTGGTCTGTTATAATATAATAGAGACAGTAGATCTAGCTGGTCTTTCAATATATAATAGAGACAGTAGATCTAGCTGGTCTGTCACAATACAATAGAGACAGTAGATCTAGCTGGTCTGTCACAATATAATAGAGACAGTAGATCTAGCTGGTCTGTCATAATATAATAGAGAAAGTAGAAGTAGCTGGTCTGTCATATTATAATAGAGACAATAGATCGAGCTGGTCTGTCATAATATAATAGAGACAGTAGATCTAGTTGATCTGTCACAATACAAGAGAGACCGCAGATCTATCTGGTCTGTCATAATATAATAGAGACAGTAGATCTAGCTGGTCTGTCATAATATAATAGAGACAGTAGATCCAGCTGGTCTGTCATATTATAATAGAGACAGTAGATCCAGCAGGTCTGTCATAATATAATAGAGACAGTAGATCTAGCTGGTCTGTCAAAATATAATACAGACACAGAGAAGGTAGATGTAGCTGGTCTGTCATATTATAATAGAGACAGTAGATCTAGCTGGTCTGTCATATTATAATAGAGACAGTAAATCTAGCTGGTCTGTCATAATATAATAGAGACAGTATTTCTAGCTGGTCTGTCATAATATAATAGAGACAGTAAATCTAGCTGGTCTGTCATAATATAATAGAGACAGTATTTCTAGCTGGTCTGTCATATTATAATAGAGACAGTAGATCTAGCTGGTCTGTCATATTATAATAGAGACAGTAGATCTAGCTGGTCTGTCATATTATAATAGAGACAGTAGATCTAGCTGGTCTGTCATATTATAATAGAGACAGTAGATCTAGCTGGTCTGTCATATTATGATAGAGACAGTAGATCTAGCTGGTCTGTCATAATATAATAGAGACAGTAGATCTAGCTGGTCTGTCATATTATGATAGAGACAGTACATCTAGCTGGTCTGTCATAATATAATAGAGACAGTAGATCTATCTGGTCTGTCATAATATAATAGAGACAGTAGATCTAGCTGGTCTGTCATTATATAATAGAGACAGTAGATCTAGCTGGTCTGTCAAAATATAATACAGACACAGAGAAGGTAGATGTAGCTGGTCTGTCATATTATAATAGAGACAGTAGATCTAGCTGGTCTGTCATATTATAATAGAGACAGTAGATCTAGCTGGTCTGTCATAATTAAATAGAGACAGTAGATCTAGCTGGTCTGTCATATTATAATAGAGACAGTAGATCTAGCTGGTCTGTCATAATATAATAGCGACAGCAGATCTAGCTGGTCTGTCAGAATACAATAGAGACAGTAGATCTAGCTGGTCTGTCATATTATAATAGAGACAGTAGATCTAGCTGGTCTGTCATATTATAATAGAGACAGTAGATCTAGCTGGTCTGTCATATTATAATAGAGACAGTAGATCTAGCTGGTCTGTCATATTATAATAGAGACAGTAGATCTAGCTGGTCTGTCAAAATATAATACAGACACAGAGAAGGTAGATGTAGCTGGTCTGTCATATTATAATAGAGACAGTAGATCTAGCTGGTCTGTCATATTATAATAGAGACAGTAGATCTAGCTGGCCTGTTATAATATAATAGAGACAGTAGATCTATCTGGTTTGTCATAATATAATAGAGACAGTAGATCTAGCTGGTCTGTCATATTATAAAAGAGACAATAGATCTAGCTGGTCTGTCATAGTATAATAGAGACAGTAGGTCTCGCTGGTCTGTCATATTATAATAGAGACAGTAGATCTAGCTGGTCTGTTATAATATAATAGAGACAGTAGATCTAGCTGGTCTTTCAATATATAATAGAGACAGTAGATCTAGCTGGTCTGTCACAATACAATAGAGACAGTAGATCTAGCTGGTCTGTCACAATATAATAGAGACAGTAGATCTAGCTGGTCTGTCATAATATAATAGAGACAGTAGATCTAGCTGGTCTGTCATATTATAATAGAGAAAGTAGAAGTAGCTGGTCTGTCATATTATAATAGAGACAATAGATCGAGCTGGTCTGTCATAATATAATAGAGACAGTAGATCTAGCTGATCTGTCACAATACAAGAGAGACCGCAGATCTAGCTGGTCTGTCAGAATACAAGAGAGACAGTAGATCTAGCTGGTCTGTCATAATATAATAGAGACATTAGATCTAGCTGGTCTGTCATATTATGATAGAGACAGTAGATCTAGCTGGTCTGTCATAATATAATAGAGACAGTAGATCTAGCTGGTCTGTCATATTATGATAGAGACAGTACATCTAGCTGGTCTGTCATAATATAATAGAGACAGTAGATCTATCTGGTCTGTCATAATATAATAGAGACAGTAGATCTAGCTGTTCTGTCATAATATAATAGAGACAGTAGATCCAGCTGGTCTGTCATATTATAATAGAGACAGTAGATCCAGCAGGTCTGTCATAATATAATAGAGACAGTAGATCTAGCTGGTCTGTCAAAATATAATACAGACACAGAGAAGATAGATGTAGCTGGTCTGTCATATTATAATAGAGACAGTAGATCTAGCTGGTCTGTCATATTATAATAGAGACAGTAGATCTAGCTGGTCTGTCATAATTAAATAGAGACAGTAGATCTAGCTGGTCTGTCATATTATAATAGAGACAGTAGATCTAGCTGGTCTGTCATAATATAATAGCGACAGCAGATCTAGCTGGTCTGTCAGAATACAATAGAGACAGTAGATCTAGCTGGTCTGTCATATTATAATAGAGACAGTAGATCTAGCTGGTCTGTTATAATATAATAGAGACAGTAGATCTATCTGGTTTGTCATAATATAATAGAGAGAGTAGATCTAGCTGGTCTGTCATATTATAATAGAGACAATAGATCTAGCTGGTCTGTCATAGTATAATAGAGACAGTAGGTCTCGCTGGTCTGTCATATTATAATAGAGACAGTAGATCTAGCTGGTCTGTTATAATATAATAGAGACAGTAGATCTAGCTGGTCTTTCAATATATAATAGAGACAGTAGATCTAGCTGGTCTGTCACAATACAATAGAGACAGTAGATCTAGCTGGTCTGTCACAATATAATAGAGACAGTAGATCTAGCTGGTCTGTCATAATATAATAGAGACAGTAGATCTAGCAGGTCTGTCATATTATAATAGAGAAAGTAGAAGTAGCTGGTCTGTCATATTATAATAGAGACAATAGATCGAGCTGGTCTGTCATAATATAATAGAGACAGTAGATCTAGCTGATCTGTCACAATACAAGAGAGACCGCAGATCTAGCTGGTCTGTCAGAATACAAGAGAGACAGCAGATCTAGCTGGTCTGTCATAATATAATAGAGACATTAGATCTAGCTGGTCTGTCATAATATAATAGAGACAGTAGATCTAGCTGGTCTGTCATATTATGATAGAGACAGTAGATCTAGCTGGTCTGTCATAATATAATAGAGACAGTAGATCTAGCTGGTCTGTCATATTATGATAGAGACAGTACATCTAGCTGGTCTGTCATAATATAATAGAGACAGTAGATCTATCTGGTCTGTCATAATATAATAGAGACAGTAGATCTAGCTGGTCTGTCATAATATAATAGAGACAGTAGATCCAGCTGGTCTGTCATATTATAATAGAGACAGTAGATCCAGCAGGTCTGTCATAATATAATAGAGACAGTAGATCTAGCTGGTCTGTCAAAATATAATACAGACACAGAGAAGGTAGATGTAGCTGGTCTGTCATATTATAATAGAGACAGTAGATCTAGCTGGTCTGTCATAATATAATAGAGACAGTAGATCTAGCTGGTCTGTCAAAATATAATACAGATATAGAGAAGGTAGATGTAGCTGGTCTGTCATATTATAATAGAGACAGTAGATCTAGCTGGTCTGTCATAATATAATAGAGACAGTAGATCTAGCTGGTCTGTCATATAATAATAGAGACAGTAGATCTAGCTGGTCTGTCATAATATAATAGAGACAGTAGATCTACCTGGTCTGTCATATTATAATAGAGACAATAGATCTAGCTGGTCTGTCATAATATAATAGAAACAGTAGATCTAGCTGGTCTGTCAGAATACAATAGAGACAGTAGATCTAGCTGGTCTGTCATATTATAATATAGACAGTAGATCTAGCTGGTCTGATATAATATAATAGAGACAGTAGATCTATCTGGTCTTTCATAATATAATAAAGACAGTAGATCTACTTGGTCTGTCACAATATAATACAGACACAGAGACAGTAGATCTAGCTGGTCTGTCATATTATAATAGAGACAGTAGATCTAGCTGGTCTGTTATAATATAATAGAGACAGTAGATCTAGCTGGTCTTTCAATATATAATAGAGACAGTAGATCTAGCTGGTCTGTCACAATACAATAGAGACAGTAGATCTAGCTGGTCTGTCACAATATAATAGAGACAGTAGATCTAGCTGGTCTGTCATAATATAATAGAGACAGTAGATCTAGCTGGTCTGTCATATTATAATAGAGAAAGTAGAAGTAGCTGGTCTGTCATATTATAATAGAGACAATAGATCGAGCTGGTCTGTCATAATATAATAGAGACAGTAGATCTAGCTGATCTGTCACAATACAAGAGAGACCGCAGATCTAGCTGGTCTGTCAGAATACAAGAGAGACAGTAGATCTAGCTGGTCTGTCATAATATAATAGAGACATTAGATCTAGCTGGTCTGTCATATTATGATAGAGACAGTAGATCTAGCTGGTCTGTCATAATATAATAGAGACAGTAGATCTAGCTGGTCTGTCATATTATGATAGAGACAGTACATCTAGCTGGTCTGTCATAATATAATAGAGACAGTAGATCTATCTGGTCTGTCATAATATAATAGAGACAGTAGATCTAGCTGGTCTGTCATAATATAATAGAGACAGTAGATCCAGCTGGTCTGTCATATTATAATAGAGACAGTAGATCCAGCAGGTCTGTCATAATATAATAGAGACAGTAGATCTAGCTGGTCTGTCAAAATATAATACAGACACAGAGAAGATAGATGTAGCTGGTCTGTCATATTATAATAGAGACAGTAGATCTAGCTGGTCTGTCATATTATAATAGAGACAGTAGATCTAGCTGGTCTGTCATATTATAATAGAGACAGTAGATCTAGCTGGTCTGTCATAATATAATAGCGACAGCAGATCTAGCTGGTCTGTCAGAATACAATAGAGACAGTAGATCTAGCTGGTCTGTCATATTATAATAGAGAAAGTAGATCTAGCTGATCTGTTATAATATAATAGAGACAGTAGATCTATCTGGTTTGTCATATTATAATAGAGACAGTAGATCTAGCTGGTCTGTCATATTATAATAGAGACAATAGATCTAGCTGGTCTGTCATAGTATAATAGAGACAGTAGGTCTCGCTGGTCTGTCATAATCTAATAGTGACAGTAGATCTAGCTGGTCTGTTATAATATAATAGAGACAGTAGATCTAGCTGGTCTTTCAATATATAATAGAGACAGTAGATCTAGCTGGTCTGTCACAATACAATAGAGACAGTAGATCTAGCTGGTCTGTCACAATATAATAGAGACAGTAGATCTAGCTGGTCTGTCATAATATAATAGAGACAGTAGATCTAGCTGGTCTGTCATATTATAATAGAGAAAGTAGAAGTAGCTGGTCTGTCATATTATAATAGAGACAATAGATCGAGCTGGTCTGTCATAATATAAGAGAGACAGTAGATCTAGCTGATCTGTCACAATACAAGAGAGACCGCAGATCTAGCTGGTCTGTCAGAATACAAGAGAGACAGTAGATCTAGCTGGTCTGTCATAATATAATAGAGACATTAGATCTAGCTGGTCTGTCATAATATAATAGAGACAGTAGATCTAGCTGGTCTGTCATATTATGATAGAGACAGTAGATCTAGCTGGTCTGTCATAATATAATAGAGACAGTAGATCTAGCTGGTCTGTCATATTATGATAGAGACAGTACATCTAGCTGGTCTGTCATAATATAATAGAGACAGTAGATCTATCTGGTCTGTCATAATATAATAGAGACAGTAGATCTAGCTGGTCTGTCATAATATAATAGAGACAGTAGATCCAGCTGGTCTGTCATATTATAATAGAGACAGTAGATCCAGCAGGTCTGTCATAATATAATAGAGACAGTAGATCTAGCTGGTCTGTCAAAATATAATACAGACACAGAGAAGGTAGATGTAGCTGGTCTGTCATATTATAATAGAGACAGTAGATCTAGCTGGTCTGTCATAATATAATAGAGACCGTAGATCTAGCTGGTCTGTCAAAATATAATACAGATACAGAGAAGGTAGATGTAGCTGTTCTGTCATATTATAATAGAGACAGTAGATCTAGCTGGTCTGTCATATTATAATAGAGACAGTAGATCTAGCTGGTCTGTCATATAATAATAGAGACAGTAGATCTAGCTGGTCTGTCATAATATAATAGAGACAGTAGATCTACCTGGTCTGTCATATTATAATAGAGACAATAGATCTAGCTGGTCTGTCATAATATAATAGAAACAGTAGATCTAGCTGGTCTGTCAGAATACAATAGAGACAGTAGATCTAGCTGGTCTGTCATATTATAATATAGACAGTAGATCTAGCTGGTCTGTTATAATATAATAGAGACAGTAGATCTATCTGGTCTTTCATAATATAATAAAGACAGTAGATCTACTTGGTCTGTCACAATATAATACAGACACAGAGACAGTAGATCTAGCTGGTCTGTCATATTATAATAGAGACAGTAGATCTAGCTGGTCTGTTATAATATAATAGAGACAGTAGATCTAGCTGGTCTTTCAATATATAATAGAGACAGTAGATCTAGCTGGTCTGTCAGAATACAATAGAGACAGTAGATCTAGCTGGTCTGTCACAATATAATAGAGACAGTAGATCTAGCTGGTCTGTCATAATATAATAGAGACAGTAGATCTAGCTGGTCTGTCATATTATAATAGAGACAGTAGAAGTAGCTGGTCTGTCATATTATAATAGAGACAATAGATCGAGCTGGTCTGTCATAATATAATAGAGACAGTAGATCTAGCTGATCTGTCACAATACAAGAGAGACCGCAGATCTAGCTGGTCTGTCAGAATACAAGAGAGACAGTAGATCTAGCTGGTCTGTCATAATATAATAGAGACAGTAGATCTAGCTGGTCTGTCATATTATGATAGAGACAGTAGATCTATCTGGTCTGTCATAATATAATAGAGACAGTAGATCTAGCTGGTCTGTCATAATATAATAGAGACAGTAGATCCAGCTGGTCTGTCATATTATAATAGAGACAGTAGATCCAGCAGGTCTGTCATAATATAATAGAGACAGTAGATCTAGCTGGTCTGTCAAAATATAATACAGACACAGAGAAGGTAGATGTAGCTGGTCTGTCATATTATAATAGAGACAGTAGATCTAGCTGGTCTGTCATATTATAATAGAGACAGTAAATCTAGCAGGTCTGTCATAATATAATAGAGACAGTAGATCTAGCTGGTCTGTCATATTATAATAGAGACAGTAGATCTAGCTGGTCTGTCATATTATAATAGAGACAGTAGATCTAGCTGGTCTGTCATATTATAATAGAGACAGTAGATCTAGCTGGTCTGTCATATTATAATAGAGACAGTAGATCTAGCTGGTCTGTCATATTATAATAGAGACAGTAGATCTAGCTGGTCTGTCATATTATAATAGAGACAGTAGATCCAGCTGGTCTGTCATAATATAATAGCGACAGCAGATCTAGCTGGTCTGTCAGAATACAATAGAGACAGTAGATCTAGCTGGTCTGTCATATTATAATAGAGACAGTAGATCTAGCTGGTCTGTCATATTATAATAGAGACAATAGATCTAGCTGGTCTGTCATAGTATAATAGAGACAGTAGGTCTCGCTGGTCTGTCATATTATATATAATAGAGACAGTAGATCTAGCTGGTCTGTCAGAATACAATAGAGACAGTAGATCTAGCTGGTCTGTCATATTATAATATAGACAGTAGATCTAGCTGGTCTGTTATAATATAATAGAGACAGTAGATCTAGCTGGTCTTTCATAATATAATAAAGACAGTAGATCTAGCTGGTCTGTCACAATATAATACAGACACAGAGACAGTAGATCTAGCTGGTCTGTCATATTATAATAGAGACAGTAGATCTAGCTGGTCTGTTATAATATAATAGAGACAGTAGATCTAGCTGGTCTTTCAATATATAATAGAGACAGTAGATCTAGCTGGTCTGTCACAATACAATAGAGACAGTAGATCTAGCTGGTCTGTCACAATATAATAGAGACAGTAGATCTAGCTGGTCTGTCATATTATAATAGAGGAAGTAGAAGTAGCTGGTCTGTCATATTATAATAGAGACAATAGATCGAGCTGGTCTGTCATAATATAATAGAGACAGTAGATCTAGCTGATCTGTCACAATACAAGAGAGACCGCAGATCTAGCTGGTCTGTCAGAATACAAGAGAGACAGTAGATCTAGCTGGTCTGTCATAATATAATAGAGACATTAGATCTAGCTGGTCTGTCATATTATAATAGAGACAGTAGATCTAGCTGGTCTGTCATATTATGATAGAGACTGTAGATCTAGCTGGTCTGTCATAATATAATAGAGACAGTAGATCTAGCTGGTCTGTCATATTATGATAGAGACAGTACATCTAGCTGGTCTGTCATAATATAATAGAGACAGTAGATCTATCTGGTCTGTCATAATATAATAGAGACAGTAGATCTAGCTGGTCTGTCATAATATAATAGAGACAGTAGATCCAGCTGGTCTGTCATATTATAATAGAGACAGTAGATCCAGCAGGTCTGTCATAATATAATAGAGACAGTAGATCTAGCTGGTCTGTCAAAATATAATACAGACACAGAGAAGGTAGATGTAGCTGGTCTGTCATATTATAATAGAGACAGTAGATCTAGCTGGTCTGTCATAATATAATAGAGACAGTAGATCTAGCTGGTCTGTCAAAATATAATACAGACATAGAGAAGGTAGATGTAGCTGGTCTGTCATATTATAATAGAGACAGTAGATCTGGCAGGTCTGTCATAATATAATAGAGACAGTAGATCTAGCTGGTCTGTCATATAATAATAGAGACAGTAGATCTAGCTGGTCTGTCATAATATAATAGAGACAGTAAAGACAGTAGATCTAGCTGGTCTGTCACAATATAATACAGACACAGAGACAGTAGATCTAGCTGGTCTGTCATATTATAATAGAGACAGTAGATCTAGCTGGTCTGTTATAATATAATAGAGACAGTAGATCTAGCTGGTCTGTCATATTATAATAGAGACAGTAGATCTAGCTGGTCTGTTATAATATAATAGAGACAGTAGATCTAGCTGGTCTTTCAATATATAATAGAGACAGTAGATCTAGCTGGTCTGTCAGAATACAATAGAGACAGTAGATCTAGCTGGTCTGTCACAATATAATAGAGACAGTAGATCTAGCTGGTCTGTCATAATATAATAGAGACAGTAGATCTAGCTGGTCTGTCATATTATAATAGAGACAGTAGAAGTAGCTGGTCTGTCATATTATAATAGAGACAATAGATCGAGCTGGTCTGTCATAATATAATAGAGACAGTAGATCTAGCTGATCTGTCACAATACAAGAGAGACCGCAGATCTAGCTGGTCTGTCAGAATACAAGAGAGACAGTAGATCTAGCTGGTCTGTCATAATATAATAGAGACATTAGATCTAGCTGGTCTGTCATATTATAACAGAGACAGTAGATCTAGCTGGTCTGTCATATTATGATAGAGACATTAGATCTAGCTGGTCTGTCATAATATAATAGAGACAGTAGATCTAGCTGGTCTGTCATATTATGATAGAGACAGTAGATCTATCTGGTCTGTCATAATATAATAGAGACAGTAGATCTAGCTGGTCTGTCATAATATAATAGAGACAGTAGATCCAGCTGGTCTGTCATATTATAATAGAGACAGTAGATCCAGCAGGTCTGTCATAATATAATAGAGACAGTAGATCTAGCTGGTCTGTCAAAATATAATACAGACACAGAGAAGGTAGATGTAGCTGGTCTGTCATATTATAATAGAGACAGTAGATCTAGCTGGTCTGTCATATTATAATAGAGACAGTAAATCTAGCAGGTCTGTCATAATATAATAGAGACAGTAGATCTAGCTGGTCTGTCATATTATAATAGAGACAGTAGATCTAGCTGGTCTGTCATATTATAATAGAGACAGTAGATCTAGCTGGTCTGTCATATTATAATAGAGACAGTAGATCTAGCTGGTCTGTCATATTATAATAGAGACAGTAGATCTAGCTGGTCTGTCATATTATAATAGAGACAGTAGATCTAGCTGGTCTGTCATATTATAATAGAGACAGTAGATCCAGCTGGTCTGTCATAATATAATAGCGACAGCAGATCTAGCTGGTCTGTCAGAATACAATAGAGACAGTAGATCTAGCTGGTCTGTCATATTATATATAATAGAGACAGTAGATCTAGCTGGTCTGTTATAATATAATAGAGACAGTAGATCTAGCTGGTCTTTCAATATACAATAGAGACAGTAGATCTAGCTGGTCTGTCACAATACAATAGAGACAGTAGATCTAGCTGGTCTGTCACAATATAATAGAGACAGTAGATCTAGCTGGTCTGTCATAATATAATAGAGACAGTAGTTTTAGCTGGTCTGTCATATTATAATAGAGAAAGTAGAAGTAGCTGGTCTGTCATATTATAATAGAGAAAGTAGAAGTAGCTGGTCTGTCATATTATAATAGAGACAATAGATCGAGCTGGTCTGTCATAATATAATAGAAACAGTAGATCTTGCTGATCTGTCACAATACAAGAGAGACCGCAGATCTAGCTGGTCTGTCAGAGTACAAGAGAGACAGTAGATCTTGCTGGTCTGTCATAATATAATAGAGACATTAGATCTAGCTGGTCTGTCATATTATAATAGAGACAGTAGATCTAGCTGGTCTGTCATATTATGATAGAGACAGTAGATCTAGCAGGGCTGTCATAATATAATAGAGACAGTAGATCTAGCTGGTCTGTCATATTATGAAAGAGACAGTACATCTAGCTGGTCTGTCATAATATAATAGAGACAGTAGATCTATCTGGTCTGTCATAATATAATAGAGACAGTAGATCTAGCTGGTCTGTCATAATATAATAGATACAGTAGATCCAGCTGGTCTGTCATATTATAATAGAGACAGTAGATCCATCAGGTCAGTCATAATATAATAGAGACAGTAGATCTAGCTGGTCTGTGAAAATATAATACAGACACAGAGAAGGTAGATGTAGCTGGTCTGTCATAATATAATAGAGACAGTAGATCTAGCTGGTCTGTCATATTATAATAGAGACAGTAGAAGTAGCTGGTCTGTCATATTATAATAGAGACAATAGATCGAGCTGGTCTGTCATAATATAATAGAGACAGTAGATCTAGCTGATCTGTCACAATACAAGAGAGACCGCAGATCTAGCTGGTCTGTCAGAATACAAGAGAGACAGTAGATCTAGCTGGTCTGTCATAATATAATAGAGACATTAGATCAAGCTGGTCTGTCATATTATAACAGAGACAGTAGATCTAGCTGGTCTGTCATATTATGATAGAGACATTAGATCTAGCTGGTCTGTCATAATATAATAGAGACAGTAGATCTAGCTGGTCTGTCATATTATGATAGAGACAGTAGATCTATCTGGTCTGTCATAATATAATAGAGACAGTAGATCCAGCTGGTCTGTCATATTATGATAGAGACAGTAGATCCAGCAGGTCTGTCATAATATAATAGAGACAGTAGATCTAGCTGGTCTGTCAAAATATAATACAGACACAGAGAAGGTAGATGTAGCTGGTCTGTCATATTATAATAGAGACAGTAGATCTAGCTGGTCTGTCATATTATAATAGAGACAGTAAATCTAGCTGGTCTGTCATAATATAATAGAGACAGTAGATCTAGCTGGTCTGTCATATTATAATAGAGACAGTAGATCTAGCTGGTCTGTCATATTATAATAGAGACAGTAGATCTAGCTGGTCTGTCATATTATAATAGAGACAGTAGATCTAGCTGGTCTGTCATATTATAATAGAGACCGTAGATCTAGCTGGTCTTTCATATTATAATAGAGACAGTAGATCTAGCTGGTCTGTCATATTATGATAGAGACAGTAGATCTAGCTGGTCTGTCATAATGTAATAGAGACAGTAGATCTAGCTGGTCTGTCATATTATGATAGAGAAAGTACATCTAGCTGGTCTGTCATAATATAATAGAGACAGTAGATCTATCTGGTCTGTCATAATATAATAGAGACAGTAGATCTAGCTGGTCTGTCATAATATAATAGAGACAGTAGATCCAGCTGGTCTGTCATATTATAATAGAGACAGTAGATCCAGCAGGTCTGTCATAATATAATAGAGACAGTAGATCTAGCTGGTCTGTCAAAATATATTACAGACACAGAGAAGGTAGATGTAGCTGGTCTGTCATATTATAATAGAGACAGTAGATCTAGCTGGTCTGTCATATTATAATAGAGACAGTAGATCTAGCTGGTCTGTCATAATTAAATAGAGACAGTAGATCTATCTGGTCTGTCATATTATAATAGAGACAGTAGATCTAGCTGGTCTGTCATAATATAATAGCGACAGCAGATCTAGCTGGTCTGTCAGAATACAATAGAGACAGTAGATCTAGCTGGTCTGTCATATTATAATAGAGACAGTAGATCTAGCTGGTCTGTTATAATATAATAGAGACAGTAGATCTATCTGGTTTGTCATAATATAATAGAGACAGTAGATCTAGCTGGTCTGTCATATTATAATAGAGACAATAGATCTAGCTGGTCTGTCATAGTATAATAGAGACAGTAGGTCTCGCTGGTCTGTCATATTATAATAGAGACAGTAGATCTAGCTGGTCTGTTATAATATAATAGAGACAGTAGATCTAGCTGGTCTTTCAATATATAATAGAGACAGTAGATCTAGGCGGTCTGTCACAATACAATAGAGACAGTAGATCTAGCTGGTCTGTCACAATATAATAGAGACAGTAGATCTAGCTGGTATGTCATAATATAATAGAGACAGTAGATCTAGCTGGTCTGTCATATTATAATAGAGAAAGTAGAAGTAGCTGGTCTGTCATATTATAATAGAGACAATAGATCGAGCTGGTCTGTCATAATATAATAGAGACAGTAGATCTAGCTTATCTGTCACAATATAATAGAGACAGTAGATCTATCTGGTCTGTCATAATATAATAGAGACAGTAGATCTAGCTGGTCTGTCATAATATAATAGAGACAGTAGATCCAGCTGGTCTGTCATATTATAATAGAGACAGTAGATCCAGCAGGTCTGTCATAATATAATAGAGACAGTAGATCTAGCTGGTCTGTCAAAATATATTACAGACACAGAGAAGGTAGATGTAGCTGGTCTGTCATATTATAATAGAGACAGTAGATCTAGCTGGTCTGTCATATTATAATAGAGACAGTAGATCTAGCTGGTCTGTCATAATTAAATAGAGACAGTAGATATATCTGGTCTGTCATATTATAATAGAGACAGTAGATCTAGCTGGTCTGTCATAATATAATAGCGACAGCAGATCTAGCTGGTCTGTCAGAATACAATAGAGACAGTAGATCTAGCTGGTCTGTCATATTATAATAGAGACAGTAGATCTAGCTGGTCTGTTATAATATAATAGAGACAGTAGATCTATCTGGTTTGTCATAATATAATAGAGACAGTAGATCTAGCTGGTCTGTCATATTATAATAGAGACAATAGATCTAGCTGGTCTGTCATAGTATAATAGAGACAGTAGGTCTCGCTGGTCTGTCATATTATAATAGAGACAGTAGATCTAGCTGGTCTGTTATAATATAATAGAGACAGTAGATCTAGCTGGTCTTTCAATATATAATAGAGACAGTAGATCTAGGCGGTCTGTCACAATACAATAGAGACAGTAGATCTAGCTGGTCTGTCACAATATAATAGAGACAGTAGATCTAGCTGGTATGTCATAATATAATAGAGACAGTAGATCTAGCTGGTCTGTCATATTATAATAGAGAAAGTAGAAGTAGCTGGTCTGTCATATTATAATAGAGACAATAGATCGAGCTGGTCTGTCATAATATAATAGAGACAGTAGATCTAGCTTATCTGTCACAATACAAGAGAGACCGCAGATCTAGCTGGTCTGTCAGAATACAAGAGAGACTGTAGATCTAGCTGGTCTGTCATAATATAATAGAGACATTAGATCTAGCTGGTCTGTCATATTATGATAGAGACAGTAGATCTAGCTGGTCTGTCATAATATAATAGAGACAGTAGATCTAGCTGGTCTGTCATATTATGATAGAGACAGTACATCTAGCTGGTCTGTCATAATATAATAGAGACAGTAGATCTATCTGGTCTGTCATAATATAATAGAGACAGTAGATCTAGCTGGTCTGTCATAATATAATAGAGACAGTAGATCCAGCTGGTCAGTCATATTATAATAGAGACAGTAGATCCAGCAGGTCTGTCATAATATAATAGAGACAGTAGATCTAGCTGGTCTGTCAAAATATAATACAGACACAGAGAAGGTAGATGTAGCTGGTCTGTCATATTATAATAGAGACAGTAGATCTAGCTGGTCTGTCATATTATAATAGAGACAGTAGATCTAGCTGGTCTGTCATAATTAAATAGAGACAGTAGATCTAGCTGGTCTGTCATATTATAATAGAGACAGTAGATCTAGCTGGTCTGTCATAATATAATAGCGACAGCAGATCTAGCTGGTCTGTCAGAATACAGTAGAGACAGTAGATCTAGCTGGTCTGTCATATTATAATAGAGCCAGTAGATCTAGCTGGTCTGTCATATTATAATAGAGACAGTAGATCTAGCTGGTCTGTCATAATATAATAGCGACAGCAGATCTAGCTGGTCTGTCAGAATACAGTAGAGACAGTAGATCTAGCTGGTCTGTCATAGTATAATAGAGACAGTAGGTCTCGCTGGTCTGTCATATTATATATAATAGAGACAGTAGATCTAGCTGGTCTGTTATAATATAATAGAGACAGTAGATCTAGCTGGTCTTTCAATATATAATAGAGACAGTAGATCTAGCTGGTCTGTCACAATACAATAGAGACAGTAGATCTAGCTGGTCTGTCACAATATAATAGAGACAGTAGATCTAGCTGGTCTGTCATAATATAATAGAGACAGTAGATCTAGCTGGCCTGTCATATTATAATAGAGAAAGTAGAAGTAGCTGGTCTGTCATATTATAATAGAGACAATAGATCGAGCTGGTCTGTCATAATATAATAGAGACATTAGATCTTGCTGATCTGTCACAATACAAGAGAGACCGCAGATCTAGCTGGTCTGTCAGAGTACAAGAGAGACAGTAGATCTAGCTGGTCTGTCATAATATAATAGAGACATTAGATCTAGCTGGTCTGTCATATTATAATAGAGACAGTAGATCTAGCTGGTCTGTCATATTATGATAGAGACAGTAGATCTAGCTGGTCTGTCATAATATAATAGAGACAGTAGATCTAGCTGGTCTGTCATATTATGAAAGAGACAGTACATCTAGCTGGTCTGTCATAATATAATAGAGACAGTAGATCTAGCTGATCTGTCACAATACAAGAGAGACCGCAGATCTAGCTGGTCTGTCAGAATACAAGAGAGACAGTAGATCTAGCTGGTCTGTCATAATATAATAGAGACATTAGATCTAGCTGGTCTGTCATATTATAACAGAGACAGTAGATCTAGCTGGTCTGTCATATTATGATAGAGACATTAGATCTAGCTGGTCTGTCATAATATAATAGAGACAGTAGATCTAGCTGGTCTGTCATATTATGATAGAGACAGTAGATCTATCTGGTCTGTCATAATATAATAGAGACAGTAGATCCAGCTGGTCTGTCATAATTAAATAGAGACAGTAGATCTAGCTGGTCTGTCATATTATAATAGAGACAGTAGATCTACCTGGTCTGTCATATTATAATAGAGACAGCAGATCTAGCTGGTCTGTCAGAATACAATAGAGACAGTAGATCTAGCTGGTCTGTCATATTATAATAGAGACAGTAGATCTAGCTGGTCTGTTATAATATAATAGAGACGGTAGATCTATCTGGTTTGTCATAATATAATCGAGACAGTAGATCTAGCTGGTCTGTCATATTATAATAGAGACAATAGATCTAGCTGGTCTGTCATAGTATAATAGAGACAGTAGGTCTCGCTGGTCTGTCATATTATATATAATAGAGACAGTAGATCTAGCTGGTCTGTTATAATATAATAGAGACAGTAGATCTAGCTGGTCTTTCAATATATAATAGAGACAGTAGATCTAGCTGGTCTGTCACAATACAATAGAGACAGTAGATCTAGCTGGTCTGTCACAATATAATAGAGACAGTAGATCTAGCTGGTCTGTCATAATATAATAGAGACAGTAGATCTAGCTGGCCTGTCATATTATAATAGAGGAAGTAGAAGTAGCTGGTCTGTCATATTATAATAGAGACAATAGATCGAGCTGGTCTGTCATAATATAATAGAGACAGTAGATCTTGCTGATCTGTCACAATACAAGAGAGACCGCAGATCTAGCTGGTCTGTCAGAGTACAAGAGAGACAGTAGATCTAGCTGGTCTGTCATAATATAATAGAGACAGATCTAGCTGGTCTGTCATATTATAATAGAGACAGTAGATCTAGCTGGTCTGTCATATTATGATAGAGACAGTAGATCTAGCTGGTCTGTCATAATATAATAGAGACAGTAGATCTAGCTGGTCTGTCATATTATGAAAGAGACAGTACATCTAGCTGGTCTGTCATAATATAATAGAGACAGTAGATCTAGCTGATCTGTCACAATACAAGAGAGACCGCAGATCTAGCTGGTCTGTCAGAATACAAGAGAGACAGTAGATCTAGCTGGTCTGTCATAATATAATAGAGACATTAGATCTAGCTGGTCTGTCATATTATAACAGAGACAGTAGATCTAGCTGGTCTGTCATATTATGATAGAGACATTAGATCTAGCTGGTCTGTCATAATATAATAGAGACAGTAGATCTAGCTGGTCTGTCATATTATGATAGAGACAGTAGATCTATCTGGTCTGTCATAATATAATAGAGACAGTAGATCCAGCTGGTCTGTCATATTATAATAGAGACAGTAGATCCAGCAGGTCTGTCATAATATAATAGAGACAGTAGATCTAGATGGTCTGTCAAAATATAATACAGACACAGAGACAGTAGATCTAGCTGGTCTGTCATATTATAATAGAGACAGTAGATCTAGCTGGTCTGTCATATTATAATAGAGACAGTAAATCTAGCTGGTCTGTCATAATATAATAGAGACAGTAGATCTAGCTGGTCTGTCATATTATAATAGAGACAGTAGATCTAGCTGGTCTGTCATATTATAATAGAGACAGTAGATCTAGCTGGTCTGTCATATTATAATAGAGACAGTAGATCTAGCTGGTCTGTCATATTATAATAGAGACAGTAGATCTAAGCTGGTCTGTCATATTATAATAGAGACAGTAGATCTAGCTGGTCTGTCATATTATGATAGAGACAGTAGATCTAGCTGGTCTGTCATAATATAATAGAGACAGTAGATCTAGCTGGTCTGTCATATTATGATAGAGACAGTACATCTAGCTGGTCTGTCATAATATAATAGAGACAGTAGATCTATCTGGTCTGTCATAATATAATAGAGACAGTAGATCTAGCTGGTCTGTCATAATATAATAGAGACAGTAGATCCAGCTGGTCTGTCATATTATAATAGAGACAGTAGATCCAGCAGGTCTGTCATAATATAATAGAGACAGTAGATCTAGCTGGTCTGTCAAAATATAATACAGACACAGAGAAGGTAGATGTAGCTGGTCTGTCATATTATAATAGAGACAGTAGATCTAGCTGGTCTGTCATATTATGATAGAGACAGTAGATCTAGCTGGTCTGTCATAATTAAATAGAGACAGTAGATCTAGCTGGTCTGTCATATTATAATAGAGACAGTAGATCTAGCTGGTCTGTCATTTTATAATAGAGACAGTAAATCTAGCTGGTCTGTCATAATATAATAGAGACAGTAGATCTAGCTGGTCTGTCATAATATAATAGAGACAGTAGATCCAGCTGGTCTGTCATATTATAATAGAATTAGTAGATCCAGCAGGTCTGTCATAATATAATAGAGACAGTATATCTAGCTGGTCTGTCAAAATATAATACAGACACAGAGAAGGTAGATGTAGCTGGTCTGTCATATTATAATAGAGACAGTAGATCTAGCTGGTCTGTCATATTATAATAGAGACAGTAGATCTAGCTGGTCTGTCATAATTAAATAGAGACAGTAGATCTAGCTGGTCTGTCATATTATAATAGAGACAGTAGATCTAGCTGGTCTGTCATAATATAATAGCGACAGCAGATCTAGCTGGTCTGTCAGAATACAATAGAGACAGTAGATCTAGCTGGTCTGTCATATTATAATGGAGACAGTAGATCTAGCTGGTCTGTTATAATATAATAGAGACAGTAGATCTATCTGGTTTGTCATAATATAATAGAGACAGTAGATCTAGCTGGTCTGTCATATTATAATAGAGACAATAGATCTAGCTGGTCTGTCATAGTATAATAGAGACAGTAGGTCTCGCTGGTCTGTCATATTATATATAATAGAGACAGTAGATCTAGCTGGTCTGTTATAATATAATAGAGACAGTAGATCTAGCTGGTCTTTCAATATATAATAGAGACAGTAGATCTAGCTGGTCTGTCACAATACAATAGAGACAGTAGATCTAGCTGGTCTGTCATAATATAATAGAGACAGTAGATCTAGCTGGTCTGTCATATTATAATAGAGAAAGTAGAAGTAGCTGGTCTGTCATATTATAATAGAGACAATAGATCGAGCTGGTCTGTCATAATATAATAGAGACAGTAGATCTAGCTGATCTGTCACAATACAAGAGAGACCGCAGATCTAGCTGGTCTGTCAGAATACAAGAGAGACAGTAGATCTAGTTGGTCTGTCATAATATAATAGAGACATTAGATCTAGCTGGTCTGTCATATTATGATAGAGACAGTAGATCTAGCTGGTCTGTCATAATATAATAGAGACAGTAGATCTAGCTGGTCTGTCATATTATGATAGAGACAGTACATCTAGCTGGTCTGTCATAATATAATAGAGACAGTAGATCTATCTGGTCTGTCATAATATAATAGAGACAGTAGATCTAGCTGGTCTGTCATAATATAATAGAGACAGTAGATCCAGCTGGTCAGTCATATTATAATAGAGACAGTAGATCCAGCAGGTCTGTCATAATATAATAGAGACAGTAGATCTAGCTGGTCTGTCAAAATATAATACAGACACAGAGAAGGTAGATGTAGCTGGTCTGTCATATTATAATAGAGACAGTAGATCTAGCTGGTCTGTCATATTATAATAGAGACAGTAGATCTAGCTGGTCTTTCATAATTAAATAGAGACAGTAGATCTAGCTGGTCTGTCATATTATAATAGAGACAGTAGATCTAGCTGGTCTGTCATAATATAATAGCGACAGCAGATCTAGCTGGTCTGTCAGAATACAGTAGAGACAGTAGATCTAGCTGGTCTGTCATATTATAATAGAGCCAGTAGATCTAGCTGGTCTGTTATAATATATTAGAGACGGTAGATCTATCTGGTTTGTCATAATATAATAGAGACAGTAGATCTAGCTGGTCTGTCATATTATAATAGAGACAATAGATCTAGCTGGTCTGTCATAGTATAATAGAGACAGTAGGTCTCGCTGGTCTGTCATATTATATATAATAGAGACAGTAGATCTAGCTGGTCTGTTATAATATAATAGAGACAGTAGATCTAGTTGGTCTTTCAATATATAATAGAGACAGTAGATCTAGCTGGTCTGTCACAATACAATAGAGACAGTAGATCTAGCTGGTCTGTCACAATATAATAGAGACAGTAGATCTAGCTGGTCTGTCATAATATAATAGAGACAGTAGATCTAGCTGGCCTGTCATATTATAATAGAGAAAGTAGAAGTAGCTGGTCTGTCATATTATAATAGAGACAATAGATCGAGCTGGTCTGTCATAATATAATAGAGACATTAGATCTTGCTGATCTGTCACAATACAAGAGAGACCGCAGATCTAGCTGGTCTGTCAGAGTACAAGAGAGACAGTAGATCTAGCTGGTCTGTCATAATATAATAGAGACATTAGATCTAGCTGGTCTGTCATATTATAATAGAGACAGTAGATCTAGCTGGTCTGTCATATTATGATAGAGACAGTAGATCTAGCTGGTCTGTCATAATATAATAGAGACAGTAGATCTAGCTGGTCTGTCATATTATGAAAGAGACAGTACATCTAGCTGGTCTGTCATAATATAATAGAGACAGTAGATCTAGCTGATCTGTCACAATACAAGAGAGACCGCAGATCTAGCTGGTCTGTCAGAATACAAGAGAGACAGTAGATCTAGCTGGTCTGTCATAATATAATAGAGACATTAGATCTAGCTGGTCTGTCATATTATAACAGAGACAGTAGATCTAGCTGGTCTGTCATATTATGATAGAGACATTAGATCTAGCTGGTCTGTCATAATATAATAGAGACAGTAGATCTAGCTGGTCTGTCATATTATGATAGAGACAGTAGATCTATCTGGTCTGTCATAATATAATAGAGACAGTAGATCCAGCTGGTCTGTCATAATTAAATAGAGACAGTAGATCTAGCTGGTCTGTCATATTATAATAGAGACAGTAGATCTACCTGGTCTGTCATATTATAATAGAGACAGCAGATCTAGCTGGTCTGTCAGAATACCATAGAGACAGTAGATCTAGCTGGTCTGTCATATTATAATAGAGACAGTAGATCTAGCTGGTCTGTTATAATATAATAGAGACGGTAGATCTATCTGGTTTGTCATAATATAATCGAGACAGTAGATCTAGCTGGTCTGTCATATTATAATAGAGACAATAGATCTAGCTGGTCTGTCATAGTATAATAGAGACAGTAGGTCTCGCTGGTCTGTCATATTATATATAATAGAGACAGTAGATCTAGCTGGTCTGTTATAATATAATACAGACAGTAGATCTAGCTGGTCTTTCAATATATAATAGAGACAGTAGATCTAGCTGGTCTGTCACAATACAATAGAGACAGTAGATCTAGCTGGTCTGTCACAATATAATAGAGACAGTAGATCTAGCTGGTCTGTCATAATATAATAGAGACAGTAGATCTAGCTGGCCTGTCATATTATAATAGAGAAAGTAGAAGTAGCTGGTCTGTCATATTATAATAGAGACAATAGATCGAGCTGGTCTGTCATAATATAATAGAGACAGTAGATCTTGCTGATCTGTCACAATACAAGAGAGACCGCAGATCTAGCTGGTCTGTCAGAGTACAAGAGAGACAGTAGATCTAGCTGGTTGTCATAATATAATAGAGACAGATCTAGCTGGTCTGTCATATTATAATAGAGACAGTAGATCTAGCTGGTCTGTCATATTATGATAGAGACAGTAGATCTAGCTGGTCTGTCATAATATAATAGAGACAGTAGATCTAGCTGGTCTGTCATATTATGAAAGAGACAGTACATCTAGCTGGTCTGTCATAATATAATAGAGACAGTAGATCTAGCTGATCTGTCACAATACAAGAGAGACCGCAGATCTAGCTGGTCTGTCAGAATTACAAGAGAGACAGTAGATCTAGCTGGTCTGTCATATTATAACAGAGACAGTAGATCTAGCTGGTCTGTCATATTATGATAGAGACATTAGATCTAGCTGGTCTGTCATAATATAATAGAGACAGTAGATCTAGCTGGTCTGTCATATTATGATAGAGACAGTAGATCTATCTGGTCTGTCATAATATAATAGAGACAGTAGATCCAGCTGGTCTGTCATATTATAATAGAGACAGTAGATCCAGCAGGTCTGTCATAATATAATAGAGACAGTAGATCTAGCTGGTCTGTCAAAATATAATACAGACACAGAGACAGTAGATCTAGCTGGTCTGTCATATTATAATAGAGACAGTAGATCTAGCTGGTCTGTCATATTATAATAGAGACAGTAAATCTAGCTGGTCTGTCATAATATAATAGAGACAGTAGATCTAGCTGGTCTGTCATATTATAATAGAGACAGTAGATCTAGCTGGTCTGTCATATTATAATAGAGACAGTAGATCTAGCTGGTCTGTCATATTATAATAGAGACAGTAGATCTAGCTGGTCTGTCATATTATAATAGAGACAGTAGATCTAGCTGGTCTGTCATATTATAATAGAGACAGTAGATCTAGCTGGTCTGTCATATTATGATAGAGACAGTAGATCTAGCTGGTCTGTCATAATATAATAGAGACAGTAGATCTAGCTGGTCTGTCATATTATGATAGAGACAGTACATCTAGCTGGTCTGTCATAATATAATAGAGACAGTAGATCTATCTGGTCTGTCATAATATAATAGAGACAGTAGATCTAGCTGGTCTGTCATAATATAATAGAGACAGTAGATCCAGCTGGTCTGTCATATTATAATAGAGACAGTAGATCCAGCAGGTCTGTCATAATATAATAGAGACAGTAGATCTAGCTGGTCTGTCAAAATATAATACAGACACAGAGAAGGTAGATGTAGCTGGTCTGTCATATTATAATAGAGACAGTAGATCTAGCTGGTCTGTCATATTATGATAGAGACAGTAGATCTAGCTGGTCTGTCATAATTAAATAGAGACAGTAGATCTAGCTGGTCTGTCATATTATAATAGAGACAGTAGATCTAGCTGGTCTGTCATATTATGATAGAGACATTAGATCTAGCTGGTCTGTCATAATATAATAGAGACAGTAGATCTAGCTGGTCTGTCATATTATGATAGAGACAGTAGATCTATCTGGTCTGTCATAATATAATAGAGACAGTAGATCCAGCTGGTCTGTCATATTATAATAGAGACAGTAGATCCAGCAGGTCTGTCATAATATAATAGAGACAGTAGATCTAGCTGGTCTGTCAAAATATAATACAGACACAGAGACAGTAGATCTAGCTGGTCTGTCATATTATAATAGAGACAGTAGATCTAGCTGGTCTGTCATATTATAATAGAGACAGTAAATCTAGCTGGTCTGTCATAATATAATAGAGACAGTAGATCTAGCTGGTCTGTCATAATATAATAGAGACAGTAGATCCAGCTGGTCTGTCATATTATAATAGAGACAGTAGATCCAGCAGGTCTGTCATAATATAATAGAGACAGTAGATCTAGCTGGTCTGTCAAAATATAATACAGACACAGAGAAGGTAGATGTAGCTGGTCTGTCATATTATAATAGAGACAGTAGATCTAGCTGGTCTGTCATATTATAATAGAGACAGTAGATATAGCTGGTCTGTCATAATTAAATAGAGACAGTAGATCTAGCTGGTCTGTCATATTATAATAGAGACAGTAGATCTAGCTGGTCTGTCATAATATAATAGCGACAGCAGATCTAGCTGGTCTGTCAGAATACAATAGAGACAGTAGATCTAGCTGGTCTGTCATATTATAATAGAGACAGTAGATCTAGCTGGTCTGTTATAATATAATAGAGACAGTAGATCTATCTGGTTTGTCATAATATAATAGAGACAGTAGATCTAGCTGGTCTGTCATATTATAATAGAGACAATAGATCTAGCTGGTCTGTCATAGTATAATAGAGACAGTAGGTCTCGCTGGTCTGTCATATTATATATAATAGAGACAGTAGATCTAGCTGGTCTGTTATAATATAATAGAGACAGTAGATCTAGCTGGTCTTTCAATATATAATAGAGACAGTAGATCTAGCTGGTCTGTCACAATACAATAGAGACAGTAGATCTAGCTGGTCTGTCATAATATAATAGAGACAGTAGATCTAGCTGGTCTGTCATATTATAATAGAGAAAGTAGAAGTAGCTGGTCTGTCATATTATAATAGAGACAATAGATCGAGCTGGTCTGTCATAATATAATAGAGACAGTAGATCTAGCTGATCTGTCACAATACAAGAGAGACCGCAGATCTAGCTGGTCTGTCAGAATACAAGAGAGACAGTAGATCTAGCTGGTCTGTCATAATATAATAGAGACATTAGATCTAGCTGGTCTGTCATATTATGATAGAGACAGTAGATCTAGCTGGTCTGTCATAATATAATAGAGACAGTAGATCTAGCTGGTCTGTCATATTATGATAGAGACAGTACATCTAGCTGGTCTGTCATAATATAATAGAGACAGTAGATCTATCTGGTCTGTCATAATATAATAGAGACAGTAGATCTAGCTGGTCTGTCATAATATAATAGAGACAGTAGATCCAGCTGGTCAGTCATATTATAATAGAGACAGTAGATCCAGCAGGTCTGTCATAATATAATAGAGACAGTAGATCTAGCTGGTCTGTCAAAATATAATACAGACACAGAGAAGGTAGATGTAGCTGGTCTGTCATATTATAATAGAGACAGTAGATCTAGCTGGTCTGTCATATTATAATAGAGACAGTAGATCTAGCTGGTCTGTCATAATTAAATAGAGACAGTAGATCTAGCTGGTCTGTCATATTATAATAGAGACAGTAGATCTAGCTGGTCTGTCATAATATAATAGCGACAGCAGATCTAGCTGGTCTGTCAGAATACAATAGAGACAGTAGATCTAGCTGGTCTGTCATATTATAATAGAGACAGTAGATCTATCTGGTTTGTCATAATATAATAGAGACAGTAGATCTAGCTGGTCTGTCATATTATAATAGAGACAATAGATCTAGCTGGTCTGTCATAGTATAATAGAGACAGTAGGTCTCGCTGGTCTGTCATATTATATATAATAGAGACAGTAGATCTAGCTGGTCTGTTATAATATAATAGAGACAGTAGATCTAGCTGGTCTTTCAATATATAATAGAGACAGTAGATCTAGCTGGTCTGTCACAATACAATAGAGACAGTAGATCTAGCTGGTCTGTCACAATATAATAGAGTCAGTAGATCTAGCTGGTCTGTCATAATATAATAGAGACAGTAGATCTAGCTGGCCTGTCATATTATAATAGAGAAAGTAGAAGTAGCTGGTCTGTCATATTATAATAGAGACAATAGATCGAGCTGGTCTGTCATAATATAATAGAGACAGTAGATCTTGCTGATCTGTCACAATACAAGAGAGACCGCAGATCTAGCTGGTCTGTCAGAGTACAAGAGAGACAGTAGATCTAGCTGGTCTGTCATAATATAATAGAGACATTAGATCTAGCTGGTCTGTCATATTATAATAGAGACAGTAGATCTAGCTGGTCTGTCATATTATGATAGAGACAGTAGATCTAGCTGGTCTGTCATAATATAATAGAGACAGTAGATCTAGCTGGTCTGTCATATTATGAAAGAGACAGTACATCTAGCTGGTCTGTCATAATATAATAGAGACAGTAGATCTATCTGGTCTGTCATAATATAATAGAGACAGTAGATCTAGCTGGTCTGTCATAATATAATAGATACAGTAGATCCAGCTGGTCTGTCATAATATAATAGAGACAGTAGATCCATCAGGTCTGTCATAATATAATAGAGACAGTAGATCTAGCTGGTCTGTGAAAATATAATACAGACACAGAGAAGGTAGATGTAGCTGGTCTGTCATATTATAATAGAGACAGTAGATCTAGCTGGTCTGTCATATTATAATAGAGACAGTAAATCTAGCTGGTCTGTCATAATATAATAGAGACAGTAGATCTAGCTGGTCTGTCATATTATAATAGAGACAATAGATCTAGCTGGTCTGTCATATTATAATAGAGACAGTAGATCTAGCTGGTCTGTCACAATATAATAGAGACAGTAGATCTAGCTGGTCTGTCATAATATAATAGAGACAGTAGATCTAGCTGGTCTGTCATATTATAATAGAGAAAGTAGAAGTAGCTGGTCTGTCATATTATAATAGAGACAATAGATCGAGCTGGTCTGTCATAATATAATAGAGACAGTAGATCTAGCTGATCTGTCACAATACAAGAGAGACCGCAGATCTAGCTGGTCTGTCAGAATACAAGAGAGACAGTAGATCTAGCTGGTCTGTCATAATATAATAGAGACATTAGATCTAGCTGGTCTGTCATATTATGATAGAGACAGTAGATCTAGCTGGTCTGTCATAATATAATAGAGACAGTAGATCTAGCTGGTCTGTCATATTATGATAGAGACAGTACATCTAGCTGGTCTGTCATAATATAATAGAGACAGTAGATCTATCTGGTCTGTCATAATATAATAGAGACAGTAGATCTAGCTGGTCTGTCACAATATAATAGAGACAGTAGATCTAGCTGGTCTGTCATAATATAATAGAGACAGTAGATCTAGCTGGTCTGTCATATAATAATAGAGACAGTAGAAGTAGCTGGTCTGTCATATTATAATAGAGACAATAGATCGAGCTGGTCTGTCATAATATAATAGAGACAGTAGATCTAGCTGATCTGTCACAATACAAGAGAGACCGCAGATCTAGCTGGTCTGTCAGAATACAAGAGAGACAGTAGATCTAGCTGGTCTGTCATAATATAATAGAGACATTAGATCTAGGTGGTCTGTCATATTATGATAGAGACAGTAGATCTAGCTGGTCTGTCATAATATAATAGAGACAGTAGATCTAGCTGGTCTGTCATATTATGATAGAGACAGTACATCTAGCTGGTCTGTCATAATATAATAGACACAGTAGATCTATCTGGTCTGTCATAATATAATAGAGACAGTAGATCTAGCTGGTCTGTCATAATATAATAGAGACAGTAGATCCAGCTGGTCTGTCATATTATAATAGAGACAGTAGATCTAGCTGGTCTGTCATATTATAATAGAGACAGTAGATCTAGCTGGTCTGTCATAATATAATAGCGACAGCAGATCTAGCTGGTCTGTCAGAATACAATAGAGACAGTAGATCTAGCTGGTCTGTCATATTATAATAGAGACAATAGATCGAGCTGGTCTGTCATAATATAATAGAGACAGTAGATCTAGCTGATCTGTCACAATACAAGAGAGACCGCAGATCTAGCTGGTCTGTCAGAATACAAGAGAGACAGTAGATCTAGCTGGTCTGTCATAATATAATAGAGACATTAGATCTAGCTGGTCTGTCATATTATGATAGAGACAGTAGATCTAGCTGGTCTGTCATAATATAATAGAGACAGTAGATCTAGCTGGTCTGTCATAATATAATAGAGACAGTAGATCCAGCTGGTCTGTCATATTATAATAGAGACAGTAGATCCAGCAGGTCTGTCATAATATAATAGAGACAGTAGTCTAGCTCTGTCATAATACAGACACAGAGAAGGTAGATAGAGACAGTAGATCTAGCTGGTCTGTCATATTAATATAATAGAGACACAGAGAAGGTAGATGTAGCTGGTCTGTCATATTATAATAGAGACAGTAGATCTAGCTGGTCTGTCATAATTAAATAGAGACAGTAGATATAGCTGGTCTGTCATAATATAATAGAGACAGTAGATCTAGCTGGTCTGTCATAATATAATAGAGACAGCAGATCTAGCTGGTCTGTCAGAATATAATAGCGACAGCAGATCTAGCTGGTCTGTCAGAATACAATAGAGACAGTAGATCTAGCTGGTATGTCATATTATAATAGAGACAGCTGGTCTGCTATAATATAATAGAGACAGTAGATCTATCTGGTTTGTCATAATATAATAGAGACAGTAGATCTAGCTGGTCTGTCATATTATAATAGAGACAATAGATCTAGCTGGTCTGTCATAGTATAATAGAGACAGTAGGTCTCGCTGGTCTGTCATATTATAATAGAGACAGTAGATCTAGCTGGTCTGTTATAATATAATATAGACAGTAGATCTAGCTGGTCTTTCAATATATAATAGAGACAGTAGATCTAGCTGGTCTGTCACAATACAATAGAGACAGTAGATCTAGCTGGTCTGTCACAATATAATAGAGACAGTAGATCTAGCTGGTCTGTCATAATATAATAGAGACAGTAGATCTAGCTGGTCTGTCATATTACAATAGAGAAAGTAGAAGTAGCTGGTCTGTCATATTATAATAGAGACAATAGATCGAGCTGGTCTGTCATAATATAATAGAGACAGTAGATCTAGCTGATCTGTCACAATACAAGAGAGACCGCAGATCTAGCTGGTCTGTCAGAATACAAGAGAGACAGTAGATCTAGCTGGTCTGTCATAATATAATAGAGACATTAGATCTAGCTGGTCTGTCATATTATGATAGAGACAGTAGATCTAGCTGGTCTGTCATAATATAATAGAGACAGTAGATCTAGCTGGTCTGTCATATTATGATAGAGACAGTACATCTAGCTGGTCTGTCATAATATAATAGAGACAGTAGATCTATCTGGTCTGTCATAATATAATAGAGACAGTAGATCTAGCTGGTCTGTCATAATATAATAGAGACAGTAGATCCAGCAGGTCTGTCATAATATAATAGAGACAGTAGATCTAGCTGGTCTGTCAAAATATAATACAGACACAGAGAAGGTAGATGTAGCTGGTCTGTCATATTATAATAGAGACATTAGATCTAGCTGGTCTGTCATATTATGATAGAGACAGTAGATCTAGCTGGTCTGTCATAATATAATAGAGACAGTAGATCTAGCTGGTCTGTCATATTATGATAGAGACAGTACATCTAGCTGGTCTGTCATAATATAATAGAGACAGTAGATCTATCTGGTCTGTCATAATATAATAGAGACAGTAGATCTAGCTGGTCTGTCACAATATAATAGAGACAGTAGATCTAGCTGGTCTGTCATAATATAATAGAGACAGTAGATCTAGCTGGTCTGTCATATTATAATAGAGACAGTAGAAGTAGCTGGTCTGTCATATTATAATAGAGACAATAGATCGAGCTGGTCTGTCATAATATAATAGAGACAGTAGATCTAGCTGATCTGTCACAATACAAGAGAGACCGCAGATCTAGCTGGTCTGTCAGAATACAAGAGAGACAGTAGATCTAGCTGGTCTGTCATAATATAATAGAGACAGTAGATCTAGCTGGTCTGTCATATTATGATAGAGACAGTACATCTAGCTGGTCTGTCATAATATAATAGACACAGTAGATCTATCTGGTCTGTCATAATATAATAGAGACAGTAGATCTAGCTGGTCTGTCATAATATAATAGAGACAGTAGATCCAGCTGGTCTGTCATATTATAATAGAGACAGTAGATCTAGCTGGTCTGTCATATTATAATAGAGACAGTAGATCTAGCTGGTCTGTCATAATATAATAGCGACAGCAGATCTAGCTGGTCTGTCAGAATACAATAGAGACAGTAGATCTAGCTGGTCTGTCATATTATAATAGAGACAATAGATCGAGCTGGTCTGTCATAATATAATAGAGACAGTAGATCTAGCTGATCTGTCACAATACAAGAGAGACCGCAGATCTAGCTGGTCTGTCAGAATACAAGAGAGACAGTAGATCTAGCTGGTCTGTCATAATATAATAGAGACATTAGATCTAGCTGGTCTGTCATATTATGATAGAGACAGTAGATCTAGCTGGTCTGTCATAATATAATAGAGACAGTAGATCTAGCTGGTCTGTCATATTATGATAGAGACAGTACATCTAGCTGGTCTGTCATAATATAATAGAGACAGTAGATCTATCTGGTCTGTCATAATATAATAGAGACAGTAGATCTAGCTGGTCTGTCATAATATAATAGAGACAGTAGATCCAGCTGGTCTGTCATATTATAATAGAGACAGTAGATCCAGCAGGTCTGTCATAATATAATAGAGACAGTAGATCTAGCTGGTCTGTCAAAATATAATACAGACACAGAGAAGGTAGATGTAGCTGGTCTGTCATATTATAATAGAGACAGTAGATCTAGCTGGTCTGTCATATTATAATAGAGACAGTAGATCTAGCTGGTCTGTCATAATTAAATAGAGACAGTAGATATAGCTGGTCTGTCATATTATAATAGAGACAGTAGATCTAGCTGGTCTGTCATAATATAATAGCGACAGCAGATCTAGCTGGTCTGTCAGAATACAATAGAGACAGTAGATCTAGCTGGTCTGTCATATTATAATAGAGACAGTAGATCTAGCTGGTCTGCTATAATATAATAGAGACAGTAGATCTATCTGGTTTGTCATAATATAATAGAGACAGTAGATCTAGCTGGTCTGTCATATTATAATAGAGACAATAGATCTAGCTGGTCTGTCATAGTATAATAGAGACAGTAGGTCTCGCTGGTCTGTCATATTATAATAGAGACAGTAGATCTAGCTGGTCTGTTATAATATAATATAGACAGTAGATCTAGCTGGTCTTTCAATATATAATAGAGACAGTAGATCTAGCTGGTCTGTCACAATACAATAGAGACAGTAGATCTAGCTGGTCTGTCACAATATAATAGAGACAGTAGATCTAGCTGGTCTGTCATAATATAATAGAGACAGTAGATCTAGCTGGTCTGTCATATTACAATAGAGAAAGTAGAAGTAGCTGGTCTGTCATATTATAATAGAGACAATAGATCGAGCTGGTCTGTCATAATATAATAGAGACAGTAGATCTAGCTGATCTGTCACAATACAAGAGAGACAGTAGATCTAGCTGGTCTGTCATAATATAATAGAGACAGTAGATCTAGCTGGTCTGTCATAATATAATAGAGACAGTAGATCTAGCTGGTCTGTCATATTATGATAGAGACAGTACATCTAGCTGGTCTGTCATAATATAATAGAGACAGTAGATCTATCTGGTCTGTCATAATATAATAGAGACAGTAGATCTAGCTGGTCTGTCATAATATAATAGAGACAGTAGATCCAGCAGGTCTGTCATAATATAATAGAGACAGTAGATCTAGCTGGTCTGTCAAAATATAATACAGACACAGAGAAGGTAGATGTAGCTGGTCTGTCATATTATAATAGAGACAGTAGATCTAGCTGGTCTGTCATATTATAATAGAGACAGTAGATCTAGCTGGTCTGTCATAATTAAATAGAGACAGTAGATCTAGCTGGTCTGTCATAATATAATAGAGACAGTAGATCTAGCTGGTCTGTCATATTATAATAGAGAAAGTAGAAGTAGCTGGTCTGTCATATTATAATAGAGACAATAGATCGAGCTGGTCTGTCATAATATAATAGAGACAGTAGATCTAGCTGATCTGTCACAATACAAGAGAGACCGCAGATCTAGCTGGTCTGTCAGAATACAAGAGAGACAGTAGATCTAGCTGGTCTGTCATAATATAATAGAGACAGTAGATCTAGCTGGTCTGTCATATTACAATAGAGAAAGTAGAAGTAGCTGGTCTGTCATATTATAATAGAGACAATAGATCGAGCTGGTCTGTCATAATATAATAGAGACAGTAGATCTAGCTGATCTGTCACAATACAAGAGAGACCGCAGATCTAGCTGGTCTGTCAGAATACAAGAGAGACAGTAGATCTAGCTGGTCTGTCATAATATAATAGAGACATTAGATCTAGCTGGTCTGTCATATTATGATAGAGACAGTAGATCTAGCTGGTCTGTCATAATATAATAGAGACAGTAGATCTAGCTGGTCTGTCATATTATGATAGAGACAGTACATCTAGCTGGTCTGTCATAATATAATAGAGACAGTAGATCTATCTGGTCTGTCATAATATAATAGAGACAGTAGATCTAGCTGGTCTGTCATAATATAATAGAGACAGTAGATCCAGCAGGTCTGTCATAATATAATAGAGACAGTAGATCTAGCTGGTCTGTCAAAATATAATACAGACACAGAGAAGGTAGATGTAGCTGGTCTGTCATATTATAATAGAGACATTAGATCTAGCTGGTCTGTCATATTATGATAGAGACAGTAGATCTAGCTGGTCTGTCATATTATGATAGAGACAGTACATCTAGCTGGTCTGTCATAATATAATAGAGACAGTAGATCTATCTGGTCTGTCATAATATAATAGAGACAGTAGATCTAGCTGGTCTGTCACAATATAATAGAGACAGTAGATCTAGCTGGTCTGTCATAATATAATAGAGACAGTAGATCTAGCTGGTCTGTCATATTATAATAGAGACAGTAGAAGTAGCTGGTCTGTCATATTATAATAGAGACAATAGATCGAGCTGGTCTGTCATAATATAATAGAGACATTAGATCTAGGTGGTCTGTCATATTATGATAGAGACAGTAGATCTAGCTGGTCTGTCATAATATAATAGAGACAGTAGATCTAGCTGGTCTGTCATATTATGATAGAGACAGTACATCTAGCTGGTCTGTCATAATATAATAGACACAGTAGATCTATCTGGTCTGTCATAATATAATAGAGACAGTAGATCTAGCTGGTCTGTCATAATATAATAGAGACAGTAGATCCAGCTGGTCTGTCATATTATAATAGAGACAGTAGATCTAGCTGGTCTGTCATATTATAATAGAGACAGTAGATCTAGCTGGTCTGTCATAATATAATAGCGACAGCAGATCTAGCTGGTCTGTCAGAATACAATAGAGACAGTAGATCTAGCTGGTCTGTCATATTATAATAGAGACAATAGATCGAGCTGGTCTGTCATAATATAATAGAGACAGTAGATCTAGCTGATCTGTCACAATACAAGAGAGACCGCAGATCTAGCTGGTCTGTCAGAATACAAGAGAGACAGTAGATCTAGCTGGTCTGTCATAATATAATAGAGACATTAGATCTAGCTGGTCTGTCATATTATGATAGAGACAGTAGATCTAGCTGGTCTGTCATAATATAATAGAGACAGTAGATCTAGCTGGTCTGTCATATTATGATAGAGACAGTACATCTAGCTGGTCTGTCATAATATAATAGAGACAGTAGATCTATCTGGTCTGTCATAATATAATAGAGACAGTAGATCTAGCTGGTCTGTCATAATATAATAGAGACAGTAGATCCAGCTGGTCTGTCATATTATAATAGAGACAGTAGATCCAGCAGGTCTGTCATAATATAATAGAGACAGTAGATCTAGCTGGTCTGTCATATTATAATAGAGACAGTAGATCTAGCTGGTCTGTCATAATTAAATAGAGACAGTAGATATAGCTGGTCTGTCATATTATAATAGAGACAGTAGATCTAGCTGGTCTGTCATAATATAATAGCGACAGCAGATCTAGCTGGTCTGTCAGAATACAATAGAGACAGTAGATCTAGCTGGTCTGTCATATTATAATAGAGACAGTAGATCTAGCTGGTCTGCTATAATATAATAGAGACATTAGATCTATCTGGTTTGTCATAATATAATAGAGACAGTAGATCTAGCTGGTCTGTCATATTATAATAGAGACAATAGATCTAGCTGGTCTGTCATAGTATAATAGAGACAGTAGGTCTCGCTGGTCTGTCATATTATAATAGAGACAGTAGATCTAGCTGGTCTGTTATAATATAATATAGACAGTAGATCTAGCTGGTCTTTCAATATATAATAGAGACAGTAGATCTAGCTGGTCTGTCACAATACAATAGAGACAGTAGATCTAGCTGGTCTGTCACAATATAATAGAGACAGTAGATCTAGCTGGTCTGTCATAATATAATAGAGACAGTAGATCTAGCTGGTCTGTCATATTACAATAGAGAAAGTAGAAGTAGCTGGTCTGTCATATTATAATAGAGACAATAGATCTAGCTGGTCTGTCATAATATAATAGAGACAGTAGATCTAGCTGATCTGTCACAATACAAGAGAGACCGCAGATCTAGCTGGTCTGTCAGAATACAAGAGAGACAGTAGATCTAGCTGGTCTGTCATAATATAATAGAGACATTAGATCTAGCTGGTCTGTCATATTATGATAGAGACAGTAGATCTAGCTGGTCTGTCATAATATAATAGAGACAGTAGATCTAGCTGGTCTGTCATATTATGATAGAGACAGTACATCTAGCTGGTCTGTCATAATATAATAGAGACAGTAGATCTATCTGGTCTGTCATAATATAATAGAGACAGTAGATCTAGCTGGTCTGTCATAATATAATAGAGACAGTAGATCCAGCAGGTCTGTCATAATATAATAGAGACAGTAGATCTAGCTGGTCTGTCAAAATATAATACAGACACAGAGAAGGTAGATGTAGCTGGTCTGTCATATTATAATAGAGACAGTAGATCTAGCTGGTCTGTCATATTATAATAGAGACAGTAGATCTAGCTGGTCTGTCATAATTAAATAGAGACAGTAGATCTAGCTGGTCTGTCATAATATAATAGAGACAGTAGATCTAGCTGGTCTGTCATATTATAATAGAGAAAGTAGAAGTAGCTGGTCTGTCATATTATAATAGAGACAATAGATCGAGCTGGTCTGTCATAATATAATAGAGACAGTAGATCTAGCTGATCTGTCACAATACAAGAGAGACCGCAGATCTAGCTGGTCTGTCAGAATACAAGAGAGACAGTAGATCTAGCTGGTCTGTCATAATATAATAGAGACATTAGATCTAGCTGGTCTGTCATATTATGATAGAGACAGTAGATCTAGCTGGTCTGTCATAATATAATAGAGACAGTAGATCTAGCTGGTCTGTCATATTATGATAGAGACAGTACATCTAGCTGGTCTGTCATAATATAATAGAGACAGTAGATCTATCTGGTCTGTCATAATATAATAGAGACAGTAGATCTAGCTGGTCTGTCATAATATAATAGAGACAGTAGATCCAGCTGGTCTGTCATATTATAATAGAGACAGTAGATCCAGCAGGTCTGTCATAATATAATAGAGACAGTAGATCTAGCTGGTCTGTCAAAATATAATACAGACACAGAGAAGGTAGATGTAGCTGGTCTGTCATATTATAATAGAGACAGTAGATCTAGCTGGTCTGTCATTTTATAATAGAGACAGTAGATCTAGCTGGTCTGTCATAATTAAATAGAGACAGTAGATCTAGCTGGTCTGTCATATTATAATAGAGACAGTAGATCTAGCTGGTCTGTCATAATATAATAGCGACAGCAGATCTAGCTGGTCTGTCAGAATACAATAGAGACAGTAGATCTAGCTGGTCTGTCATATTATAATAGAGACAGTAGATCTAGCTGGTCTGTTATAATATAATAGAGACAGTAGATCTATCTGGTTTGTCATAATATAATAGAGACAGTAGATCTAGCTGGTCTGTCATATTATAATAGAGACAATAGATCTAGCTGGTCTGTCATAGTATAATAGAGACAGTAGGTCTCGCTGGTCTGTCATATTATAATAGAGACAGTAGATCTAGCTGGTCTGTTATAATATAATATAGACAGTAGATCTAGCTGGTCTTTCAATATATAATAGAGACAGTAGATCTAGCTGGTCTGTCACAATACAATAGAGACAGTAGATCTAGCTGGTCTGTCACAATATAATAGAGACAGTAGGTCTCGCTGGTCTGTCATATTATAATAGAGACAGTAGATCTAGCTGGTCTGTCACAATACAATAGAGACAGTAGATCTAGCTGGTCTGTCACAATATAATAGAGACAGTAGATCTAGCTGGTCTGTCATAATATAATAGAGACAGTAGATCTAGCTGGTCTGTCATATTACAATAGAGAAAGTAGAAGTAGCTGGTCTGTCATATTATAATAGAGACAATAGATCGAGCTGGTCTGTCATAATATAATAGAGACAGTAGATCTAGCTGATCTGTCACAATACAAGAGAGACCGCAGATCTAGCTGGTCTGTCAAAATATAATAGAGACATTAGATCTAGCTGGTCTGTTATAATATAATAGAGACAGTAGATCTAGCTGGTCTTTCAATATATAATAGAGACAGTAGATCTAGCTGGTCTGTCACAATACAATAGAGACAGTAGATCTAGCTGGTCTGTCATAGTATAATAGAGACAGTAGGTCTCGCTGGTCTGTCATATTATAATAGAGACAGTAGATCTAGCTGGTCTGTTATAATATAATAGAGACAGTAGATCTAGCTGGTCTTTCAATATATAATAGAGACAGTAGATCTAGCTGGTCTGTCACAATACAATAGAGACAGTAGATCTAGCTGGTCTGTCACAATATAATAGAGACAGTAGATCTAGCTGGTCTGTCATAATATAATATAGACAGTAGATCTAGCTGGTCTGTCATATTATAATAGAGAAAGTAGAAGTAGCTGGTCTGTCATATTATAATAGAGACAATAGATCGAGCTGGTCTGTCATAATATAATAGAGACAGTAGATCTAGCTGATCTGTCACAATACAAGAGAGACCGCAGATCTAGCTGGTCTGTCAGAGTACAAGAGAGACAGTAGATCTAGCTGGTCTGTCATAATATAATAGAGACATTAGATCTAGCTGGTCTGTCATATTATAATAGAGACAGTAGATCTAGCTGGTCTGTCATATTATGATAGAGACAGTAGATCTAGCTGGTCTGTCATAATATAATAGAGACAGTAGATCTAGCTGGTCTGTCATATTATGATAGAGACAGTACATCTAGCTGGTCTGTCATAATTTAATAGAGACAGTAGATCTATCTGGTCTGTCATAATATAATAGAGACAGTAGATCTAGCTGGTCTGTCATAATATAATAGAGACAGTAGATCCAGCTGGTCTGTCATATTATAATAGAGACAGTAGATCCAGCAGGTCTGTCATAATATAATAGAGACAGTAGATCTACCGGTTCTGTGAAAATATAATACAGACACAGAGAAGGTAGATGTAGCTGGTCTGTCATATTATAATAGAGACAGTAGATCTAGCTGGTCTGTCATATTATAATAGAGACAGTAAATCTAGCTGGTCTGTCATAATATAATAGAGACAGTAGATCTAGCTGGTCTGTCATATTATAATAGAGACAATAGATCTAGCTGGTCTGTCATAACATAATAGAGACAGTAGATCTAGCTGGTCTGTCACAATATAATAGAGACAGTAGATCTAGCTGGTCTGTCATAATATAATAGAGACAGTAGATCTAGCTGGTCTGTCATATTATAATAGAGAAAGTAGAAGTAGCTGGTCTGTCATATTATAATAGAGACAATAGATCGAGCTGGTCTGTCATAATATAATAGAGACAGTAGATCTAGCTGATCTGTCACAATACAAGAGAGACCGCAGATCTAGCTGGTCTGTCAGAATACAAGAGAGACAGTAGATCTAGCTGGTCTGTCATAATATAATAGAGACATTAGATCTAGCTGGTCTGTCATATTATGATAGAGACAGTAGATCTAGCTGGTCTGTCATAATATAATAGAGACAGTAGATCTAGCTGGTCTGTCATATTATGATAGAGACAGTACATCTAGCTGGTCTGTCATAATATAATAGAGACAGTAGATCTATCTGGTCTGTCATAATATAATAGAGACAGTAGATCTAGCTGGTCTGTCATAATATAATAGAGACAGTAGATCCAGCTGGTCTGTCATATTATAATAGAGACAGTAGATCCAGCAGGTCTGTCATAATATAATAGAGACAGTAGATCTAGCTGGTCTGTCAAAATATAATACAGACACAGAGAAGGTAGATGTAGCTGGTCTGTCATATTATAATAGAGACAGTAGATCTAGCTGGTCTGTCATATTATAATAGAGACAGTAGATCTAGCTGGTCTGTCATAATTAAATAGAGACAGTAGATCTAGCTGGTCTGTCATATTATAATAGAGACAGTAGATCTAGCTGGTCTGTCATAATATAATAGCGACAGCAGATCTAGCTGGTCTGTCAGAATACAATAGAGACAGTAGATCTAGCATGTCTGTCATATTATAATAGAGACAGTAGATCTAGCTGGTCTGTCATAATATAATAGAGACAGTAGATCTAGCTGATCTGTCACAATACAAGAGAGACCGCAGATCTAGCTGGTCTGTCAGAGTACAAGAGAGACAGTAGATCTAGCTGGTCTGTCATAATATAATAGAGACATTAGATCTAGCTGGTCTGTCATATGATAATAGAGACAGTAGATCTAGCTGGTCTGTCATATTATGATAGAGACAGTAGATCTAGCTGGTCTGTCATAATATAATAGAGACAGTAGATCTAGCTGGTCTGTCATATTATGATAGAGACAGTACATCTAGCTGGTCTGTCATAATATAATAGAGACAGTAGATCTATCTGGTCTGTCATAATATAATAGAGACAGTAGATCTAGCTGGTCTGTCATAATATAATAGAGACAGTAGATCCAGCTGGTCTGTCATATTATAATAGAGACAGTAGATCCAGCAGGTCTGTCATAATATAATAGAGACAGTAGATCTACCGGTTCTGTGAAAATATAATACAGACACAGAGAAGGTAGATGTAGCTGGTCTGTCATAATATAATAGAGACATTAGATCTAGCTGGTCTGTCATATTATGATAGAGACAGTAGATCTAGCTGGTCTGTCATAATATAATAGAGACAGTAGATCTAGCTGGTCTGTCATATTATGATAGAGACAGTACATCTAGCTGGTCTGTCATAATATAATAGAGACAGTAGATCTATCTGGTCTGTCATAATATAATAGAGACAGTAGATCTAGCTGGTCTGTCATAATATAATAGAGACAGTAGATCCAGCTGGTCTGTCATATTATAATAGAGACAGTAGATCCAGCAGGTCTGTCATAATATAATAGAGACAGTAGATCTATCTGGTCTGTCATAATATAATAGAGACAGTAGATCTATCTGGTCTGTCATAATATAATAGAGACAGTAGATCCAGCAGGTCTGTCATAATATAATAGAGACAGTAGATCCAGCTGGTCTGTCATAATATAATAGAGACAGTAGATCTAGCTGGTCTGTCATATTATAATAGAGAAAGTAGAAGTAGCTGGTCTGTCATATTATAATAGAGACAATAGATCGAGCTGGTCTGTCATAATATAATAGAGACAGTAGATCTAGCTGATCTGTCACAATACAAGAGAGACCGCAGATCTAGCTGGTCTGTCAGAATACAAGAGAGACAGTAGATCTAGCTGGTCTGTCATAATATAATAGAGACATTAGATCTAGCTGGTCTGTCATATTATGATAGAGACAGTAGATCTAGCTGGTCTGTCATAATATAATAGAGACAGTAGATCTAGCTGGTCTGTCATATTATAATAGAGACAGTAGATCTAGCTGGTCTGTCATAATTAAATAGAGACAGTAGATCTAGCTGGTCTGTCATATTATAATAGAGACAGTAGATCTAGCTGGTCTGTCATAATATAATAGCGACAGCAGATCTAGCTGGTCTGTCAGAATACAATAGAGACAGTAGATCTAGCTGGTCTGTCATATTATAATAGAGACAGTAGATCTAGCTGGTCTGTTATAATATAATAGAAACAGTAGATCTATCTGGTTTGTCATAATATAATAGAGACAGTAGATCTAGATGGTCTGTCATATTATAATAGACACAATAGATCTAGCTGGTCTGTCATAGTATAATAGAGACAGTAGGTCTCGCTGGTCTGTCATATTATAATAGAGACAGTAGATCTAGCTGGTCTGTTATAATATAATAGAGACAGTAGATCTAGCTGGTCTTTCAATATATAATAGAGACAGTAGATCTAGCTGGTCTGTCACAATACAATAGAGACAGTAGATCTAGCTGGTCTGTCACAATATAATAGAGACAGTAGATCTAGCTGGTCTGTCATAATATAATAGAGACAGTAGATCTAGCTGGTCTGTCATATTATAATAGAGAAAGTAGAAGTAGCTGGTCTGTCATATTATAATAGAGACAATAGATCGAGCTGGTCTGTCATAATATAATAGAGACAGTAGATCTAGCTGATCTGTCACAATACAAGAGAGACCGTAGATCTAGCTAGTCTGTCAGAATACAAGAGAGACAGTAGATCTAGCTGGTCTGTCATATTATAATAGAGACAGTAGATCTAGCTGGTCTGTCATATTATGATAGAGACAGTAGATCTAGCTGGTCTGTCATAATATAATAGAGACAGTAGATCTAGCTGGTCTGTCATATTATGATAGAGACAGTACATCTAGCTGGTCTGTCATAATATAATAGAGACAGTAGATGTAGCTGGTCTGTCATAATATAATAGAGACAGTAGATCCAGCAGGTCTGTCATATTATAATAGAGACAGTAGATCCAGCAGGTCTGTCATAATATAATAGAGACAGTAGATCTAGCTGGTCTGTGAAAATATAATACAGACACAGAGAAGGTAGATGTAGCTGGTCTGTCATATTATAATAGAGACAGTAGATCTAGCTGGTCTGTCATATTATAAAAGAGACAGTAAATCTAGCTGGTCTGTCATAATATAATAGAGACAGTAGATCTAGCTGGTCTGTCATATTATAATAGAGACAATAGATCTAGCTGGTCTGTCATATTATAATAGAGACAGTAGATCTAGCTGGTCTGTCATATTATAATAGAGACAGTAGATCTAGCTGGTCTGTCATATTATAATAGAGACAGTAGATCTAGCTGGTCTGTTATAATATAATAGAGACAGTAGATCTATCTGGTCTGTCATAATATAATAGAGACAGTAGATCTAGCTGGTCTGTCATAATATAATAGAGACATTAGATCTAGCTGGTCTGTCATATTATAATAGAGACAGTAGATCTAGCTGGTCTGTCATAATATAATAGCGACAGTAGATCTAGCTGGTCTGTCAGAATACAATAGAGACAGTAGATCTAGCTGGTCTGTCATATTATAATAGAGACAGTAGATCTAGCTGGTCTGTTATAATATAATAGAGACAGTAGATCTAGCTGATCTGTCACAATACAAGAGAGACCGCAGATCTAGCTGGTCTGTCAGAATACAAGAGAGACAGTAGATCTAGCTGGTCTGTCATAATATAATAGAGACATTAGATCTAGCTGGTCTGTCATATTATGATAGAGACAGTAGATCTAGCTGGTCTGTCATAATATAATAGAGACAGTAGATCTAGCTGGTCTGTCATATTATGATAGAGACAGTACATCTAGCTGGTCTGTCATAATATAATAGAGACAGTAGATCTATCTGGTCTGTCATAATATAGTAGAGACAGTAGATCTAGCTGGTCTGTCATAATATAATAGAGACAGTAGATCCAGCTGGTCTGTCATATTATAATAGAGACAGTAGATCCAGCAGGTCTGTCATAATATAATAGAGACAGTAGATCTAGCTGGTCTGTCAAAATATAATACAGACACAGAGAAGGTAGATGTAGCTGGTCTGTCATATTATAATAGAGACAGTAGATCTAGCTGGTCTGTCATATTATAATAGAGACAGTAGATCTAGCTGGTCTGTCATAATTAAATAGAGACAGTAGATCTAGCTGGTCTGTCATATTATAATAGAGACAGTAGATCTAGCTGGTCTGTCATAATATAATAGCGACAGCAGATCTAGCTGGTCTGTCAGAATACAATAGAGACAGTAGATCTAGCATGTCTGTCATATTATAATAGAGACAGTAGATCTAGCTGGTCTGTCATAATATAATAGAGACAGTAGATCTAGCTGATCTGTCACAATACAAGAGAGACCGCAGATCTAGCTGGTCTGTCAGAGTACAAGAGAGACAGTAGATCTAGCTGGTCTGTCATAATATAATAGAGACATTAGATCTAGCTGGTCTGTCATATTATAATAGAGACAGTAGATCTAGCTGGTCTGTCATATTATGATAGAGACAGTAGATCTAGCTGGTCTGTCATAATATAATAGAGACAGTAGATCTAGCTGGTCTGTCATATTATGATAGAGACAGTACATCTAGCTGGTCTGTCATAATATAATAGAGACAGTAGATCTATCTGGTCTGTCATAATATAATAGAGACAGTAGATCTAGCTGGTCTGTCATAATATAATAGAGACAGTAGATCCAGCTGGTCTGTCAAATTATAATAGAGACAGTAGATCCAGCAGGTCTGTCATAATATAATAGAGACAGTAGATCTACCGGTTCTGTGAAAATATAATACAGACACAGAGAAGGTAGATGTAGCTGGTCTGTCATATTATAATAGAGACAGTAGATCTAGCTGGTCTGTCATATTATAATAGAGACAGTAAATCTAGCTGGTCTGTCATAATATAATAGAGACAGTAGATCTAGCTGGTCTGTCATATTATAATAGAGAAAGTAGAAGTAGCTGGTCTGTCATATTATAATAGAGACAATAGATCGAGCTGGTCTGTCAAAATATAATAGAGACAGTAGATCTAGCTGATCTGTCACAATACAAGAGAGACCGCAGATCTAGCTGGTCTGTCAGAATACAAGAGAGACAGTAGATCTAGCTGGTCTGTCATAATATAATAGAGACATTAGATCTAGCTGGTCTGTCATATTATGATAGAGACAGTAGATCTAGCTGGTCTGTCATAATATAATAGAGACAGTAGATCTAGCTGGTCTGTCATATTATAATAGAGACAGTAGATCTAGCTGGTCTGTCATAATTAAATAGAGACAGTAGATCTAGCTGGTCTGTCATATTATAATAGAGACAGTAGATCTAGCTGGTCTGTCATAATATAATAGCGACAGCAGATCTAGCTGGTCTGTCAGAATACAATAGAGACAGTAGATCTAGCTGGTCTGTGAAAATATAATACAGACACAGAGAAGGTAGATGTAGCTGGTCTGTCATATTATAATAGAGACAGTAGATCTAGCTGGTCTGTCATATTATAAAAGAGACAGTAAATCTAGCTGGTCTGTCATAATATAATAGAGACAGTAGATCTAGCTGGTCTGTCATATTATAATAGAGACAATAGATCTAGCTGGTCTGTCATATTATAATAGAGACAGTAGATCTAGCTGGTCTGTCATATTATAATAGAGACAGTAGATCTAGCTGGTCTGTCATATTATAATAGAGACAGTAGATCTAGCTGGTCTGTTATAATATAATAGAGACAGTAGATCTATCTGGTCTGTCATAATATAATAGAGACAGTAGATCTAGCTGGTCTGTCATAATATAATAGAGACATTAGATCTAGCTGGTCTGTCATATTATAATAGAGACAGTAGATCTAGCTGGTCTGTCATAATATAATAGCGACAGTAGATCTAGCTGGTCTGTCAGAATACAATAGAGACAGTAGATCTAGCTGGTCTGTCATATTATAATAGAGACAGTAGATCTAGCTGGTCTGTTATAATATAATAGAGACAGTAGATCTATCTGGATTGTCATAATATAATAGAGACAGTAGATCTAGCTGGTCTGTCATATTATAATAGAGACAATAGATCTAGCTGGTCTGTCATAGTATAATAGAGACAGTAGTTCTCGCTGGTCTGTCATATTATAATAGAGACAGTATATCTAGCTGGTCTGTAATATTATAATAGAGACACAGAGAAGGTAGATGTAGCTGGTCTGTCATATCATAATAGAGACAGTAGATCTAGCTGGTCTGTCATATTATAATAGAGACAGTAGATCTAGCTGGTCTGTCATATTATAATAGAGACAGTAGATCTAGCTGGTCTGTCATATTATAATAGAGACAGTAGATCTAGCTGGTCTGTCATAATATAATAGCGACAGTAGATCTAGCTGGTCTGTCAGAATACAATAGAGACAGTAGATCTAGCTGGTCTGTCATATTATAATAGAGACAGTAGATCTAGCTGGTCTGTCATATTATAATAGAGACAGTAGATCTAGCTGGTCTGTTATAATATAATAGAGACAGTAGATCTAGCTGATCTGTCACAATACAAGAGAGACCGCAGATCTAGCTGGTCTGTCAGAATACAAGAGAGACAGTAGATCTAGCTGGTCTGTCATAATATAATAGAGACATTAGATCTAGCTGGTCTGTCATATTATGATAGAGACAGTAGATCTAGCTGGTCTGTCATAATATAATAGAGACAGTAGATCTAGCTGGTCTGTCATATTATGATAGAGACAGTACATCTAGCTGGTCTGTCATAATATAATAGAGACAGTAGATCTATCTGGTCTGTCATAATATAGTAGAGACAGTAGATCTAGCTGGTCTGTCATAATATAATAGAGACAGTAGATCCAGCTGGTCTGTCATATTATAATAGAGACAGTAGATCCAGCAGGTCTGTCATAATATAATAGAGACAGTAGATCTAGCTGGTCTGTCAAAATATAATACAGACACAGAGAAGGTAGATGTAGCTGGTCTGTCATATTATAATAGAGACAGTAGATCTAGCTGGTCTGTCATATTATAATAGAGACAGTAGATCTAGCTGGTCTGTCATAATTAAATAGAGACAGTAGATCTAGCTGGTCTGTCATATTATAATAGAGACAGTAGATCTAGCTGGTCTGTCATAATATAATAGCGACAGCAGATCTAGCTGGTCTGTCAGAATACAATAGAGACAGTAGATCTAGCATGTCTGTCATATTATAATAGAGACAGTAGATCTAGCTGGTCTGTCATAATATAATAGAGACAGTAGATCTAGCTGATCTGTCACAATACAAGAGAGACCGCAGATCTAGCTGGTCTGTCAGAGTACAAGAGAGACAGTAGATCTAGCTGGTCTGTCATAATATAATAGAGACATTAGATCTAGCTGGTCTGTCATATTATAATAGAGACAGTAGATCTAGCTGGTCTGTCATATTATGATAGAGACAGTAGATCTAGCTGGTCTGTCATAATATAATAGAGACAGTAGATCTAGCTGGTCTGTCATATTATGATAGAGACAGTACATCTAGCTGGTCTGTCATAATATAATAGAGACAGTAGATCTATCTGGTCTGTCATAATATAATAGAGACAGTAGATCTAGCTGGTCTGTCATAATATAATAGAGACAGTAGATCCAGCTGGTCTGTCAAATTATAATAGAGACAGTAGATCCAGCAGGTCTGTCATAATATAATAGAGACAGTAGATCTACCGGTTCTGTGAAAATATAATACAGACACAGAGAAGGTAGATGTAGCTGGTCTGTCATATTATAATAGAGACAGTAGATCTAGCTGGTCTGTCATATTATAATAGAGACAGTAAATCTAGCTGGTCTGTCATAATATAATAGAGACAGTAGATCTAGCTGGTCTGTCATATTATAATAGAGACAATAGATCTAGCTGGTCTGTCATAACATAATAGAGACAGTAGATCTAGCTGGTCTGTCACAATATAATAGAGACAGTAGATCTAGCTGGTCTGTCATAATATAATAGAGACAGTAGATCTAGCTGGTCTGTCATATTATAATAGAGAAAGTAGAAGTAGCTGGTCTGTCATATTATAATAGAGACAATAGATCGAGCTGGTCTGTCAAAATATAATAGAGACAGTAGATCTAGCTGATCTGTCACAATACAAGAGAGACCGCAGATCTAGCTGGTCTGTCAGAATACAAGAGAGACAGTAGATCTAGCTGGTCTGTCATAATATAATAGAGACATTAGATCTAGCTGGTCTGTCATATTATGATAGAGACAGTAGATCTAGCTGGTCTGTCATAATATAATAGAGACAGTAGATCTAGCTGGTCTGTCATATTATAATAGAGACAGTAGATCTAGCTGGTCTGTCATAATTAAATAGAGACAGTAGATCTAGCTGGTCTGTCATATTATAATAGAGACAGTAGATCTAGCTGGTCTGTCATAATATAATAGCGACAGCAGATCTAGCTGGTCTGTCAGAATACAATAGAGACAGTAGATCTAGCTGGTCTGTGAAAATATAATACAGACACAGAGAAGGTAGATGTAGCTGGTCTGTCATATTATAATAGAGACAGTAGATCTAGCTGGTCTGTCATATTATAAAAGAGACAGTAAATCTAGCTGGTCTGTCATAATATAATAGAGACAGTAGATCTAGCTGGTCTGTCATATTATAATAGAGACAATAGATCTAGCTGGTCTGTCATATTATAATAGAGACAGTAGATCTAGCTGGTCTGTTATAATATAATAGAGACAGTAGATCTATCTGGTCTGTCATAATATAATAGAGACAGTAGATCTAGCTGGTCTGTCATAATATAATAGAGACATTAGATCTAGCTGGTCTGTCATATTATAATAGAGACAGTAGATCTAGCTGGTCTGTCATAATATAATAGCGACAGTAGATCTAGCTGGTCTGTCAGAATACAATAGAGACAGTAGATCTAGCTGGTCTGTCATATTATAATAGAGACAGTAGATCTAGCTGGTCTGTTATAATATAATAGAGACAGTAGATCTATCTGGATTGTCATAATATAATAGAGACAGTAGATCTAGCTGGTCTGTCATATTATAATAGAGACAATAGATCTAGCTGGTCTGTCATAGTATAATAGAGACAGTAGTTCTCGCTGGTCTGTCATATTATAATAGAGACAGTATATCTAGCTGGTCTGTAATATTATAATAGAGACACAGAGAAGGTAGATGTAGCTGGTCTGTCATATCATAATAGAGACAGTAGATCTAGCTGGTCTGTCATATTACAATAGAGACAGTAGATCTAGCTGGTCTGTCATATTATAATAGAGACAGTAGATCTAGCTGGTCTGTCATATTATAATAGAGACAGTAGATCTAGCTGGTCTGTCATAATATAATAGCGACAGTAGATCTAGCTGGTCTGTCAGAATACAATAGAGACAGTAGATCTAGCTGGTCTGTCATATTATAATAGAGACAGTAGATCTAGCTGGTCTGTCATATTATGATAGAGACAGTAGATCTAGCTGGTCTGTCATAATATAATAGAGACAGTAGATCTAGCTGGTCTGTCATATTATGATAGAGACAGTACATCTAGCTGGTCTGTCATAATATAATAGAGACAGTAGATCTATCTGGTCTGTCATAATATAATAGAGACAGTAGATCTAGCTGGTCTGTCATAATATAATAGAGACAGTAGATCCAGCTGGTCTGTCATATTATAATAGAGACAGTAGATCCAGCAGGTCTGTCATAATATAATAGAGACAGTAGATCTAGCTGGTCTGTCAAAATATAATACAGACACAGAGAAGGTAGATGTAGCTGGTCTGTCATATTATAATAGAGACAGTAGATCTAGCTGGTCTGTCATATTATAATAGAGACAGTAGATCTAGCTGGTCTGTCATAATTAAATAGAGACAGTAGATCTAGCTGGTCTGTCATATTATAATAGAGACAGTAGATCTAGCTGGTCTGTCATAATATAATAGCGACAGCAGATCTAGCTGGTCTGTCAGAATACAATAGAGACAGTAGATCTAGCTGGTCTGTCATATTATAATAGAGACAGTAGATCTAGCTTGTCTGTTATAATATAATAGAAACAGTAGATCTATCTGGTTTGTCATAATATAATAGAGACAGTAGATCTAGCTGGTCTGTCATATTATAATAGAGACAATAGATCTAGCTGGTCTGTCATAGTATAATAGAGACAGTAGGTCTCGCTGGTCTGTCACAATACAATAGAGACAGTAGATCTAGCTGGTCTGTCACAATATAATAGAGACAGTAGATCTAGCTGGTCTTTCAATATATAATAGAGACAGTAGATCTAGCTGGTCTGTCACAATACAATAGAGACAGTAGATCTAGCTGGTCTGTCACAATATAATAGAGACAGTAGATCTAGCTGGTCTGTCATAATATAATAGAGACAGTAGATCTAGCTGGTCTGTCATATTATAATAGAGAAAGTAGAAGTAGCTGGTCTGTCATATTATACAAGAGACAATAGATCGAGCTGGTCTGTCATAATATAATAGAGACAGTAGATCTAGCTGATCTGTCACAATACAAGAGAGACCGCAGATCTAGCTGGTCTGTCAGAATACAAGAGAGACAGTAGATCTAGCTGGTCTGTCATAATATAATAGAGACATTAGATCTAGCTGGTCTGTCATATTATAATAGAGACAGTAGATCTAGCTGGTCTGTCATATTATGATAGAGACAGTAGATCTAGCTGGTCTGTCATAATATAATAGAGACAGTAGATCTAGCTGGTCTGTCATATTATGATAGAGACAGTACATCTAGCTGGTCTGTCATAATATAATAGAGACAGTAGATCTATCTGGTCTGTCATAATATAATAGAGACAGTAGATGTAGCTGGTCTGTCATAATATAATAGAGACAGTAGATCCAGCTGGTCTGTCATATTATAATAGAGACAGTAGATCCAGCAGGTCTGTCATAATATAATAGAGACAGTAGATCTAGCTGGTCTGTGAAAATATAATACAGACACAGAGAAGGTAGATGTAGCTGGTCTGTCATATTATAATAGAGACAGTAGATCTAGCTGGTCTGTCATATTATAATAGAGACAGTAAATCTAGCTGGTCTGTCATATAATAGAGACAGTAGATCTAGCTGGTCTGTCATATTATAATAGAGACAATAGATCTAGCTGGTCTGTCATATTAGAATAGAGACAGTAGATCTAGCTGGTCTGTCATATTATAATAGAGACAGTAGATCTAGCTGGTCTGTCATATTATAATAGAGACAGTAGATCTAGCTGGTCTGTTATAATATAATAGAGACAGTAGATCTATCTGGTCTGTCATAATATAATAGAGACAGTAGATCTAGCTGGTCTGTCATAATATAATAGAGACATTAGATCTAGCTGGTCTGTCATATTATAATGGAGACAGTAGATCTAGCTGGTCTGTCATAATATAATAGCGACAGTAGATCTAGCTGGTCTGTCAGAATACAATAGAGACAGTAGATCTAGCTGGTCTGTCATATTATAATAGAGACAGTAGATCTAGCTGGTCTGTTATAATATAATAGAGACAGTAGATCTATCTGGATTGTCATAATATAATAGAGACAGTAGATCTAGCTGGTCTGTCATATTATAATAGAGACAATAGATCTAGCTGGTCTGTCATAGTATAATAGAGACAGTAGATCTAGCTGGTCTGTCATATTATAATAGAGACAGTATATCTAGCTGGTCTGTCATATTATAATAGAGACAGTAGATCTAGCTGGTCTGTCATATTATAATAGAGACAGTAGATCTAGCTGGTCTGTCATATTATAATAGAGACAGTAGATCTAGCTGGTCTGTCATATTATAATAGAGACAGTAGATCTAGCTGGTCTGTTATAATATAATAGAGACAGTAGATCTATCTGGTCTGTCATAATATAATAGAGACAGTAGATCTAGCTGGTCTGTCATAATATAATAGAGACATTAGATCTAGCTGGTCTGTCATATTATAATAGAGACAGTAGATCTAGCTGGTCTGTCATAATATAATAGCGACAGTAGATCTAGCTGGTCTCTCAGAATACAATAGAGACAGTAGATCTAGCTGGTCTGTCATATTATAATAGAGACAGTAGATCTAGCTGGTCTGTCATATTATAATAGAGACAATAGATCTAGCTGGTCTGTCATAGTATAATAGAGACAGTAGGTCTCGCTGGTCTGTCACAATACAATAGAGACAGTAGATCTAGCTGGTCTGTCACAATATAATAGAGACAGTAGATCTAGCTGGTCTTTCAATATATAATAGAGACAGTAGATCTAGCTGGTCTGTCACAATACAATAGAGACAGTAGATCTAGCTGGTCTGTCACAATATAATAGAGACAGTAGATCTAGCTGGTCTGTCATAATATAATAGAGACAGTAGATCTAGCTGGTCTGTCATATTATAATAGAGAAAGTAGAAGTAGCTGGTCTGTCATATTATACAAGAGACAATAGATCGAGCTGGTCTGTCATAATATAATAGAGACAGTAGATCTAGCTGATCTGTCACAATACAAGAGAGACCGCAGATCTAGCTGGTCTGTCAGAATACAAGAGAGACAGTAGATCTAGCTGGTCTGTCATAATATAATAGAGACATTAGATCTAGCTGGTCTGTCATATTATAATAGAGACAGTAGATCTAGCTGGTCTGTCATATTATGATAGAGACAGTAGATCTAGCTGGTCTGTCATAATATAATAGAGACAGTAGATCTAGCTGGTCTGTCATATTATGATAGAGACAGTGCATCTAGCTGGTCTGTCATAATATAATAGAGACAGTAGATCTATCTGGTCTGTCATAATATAATAGAGACAGTAGATGTAGCTGGTCTGTCATAATATAATAGAGACAGTAGATCCAGCTGGTCTGTCATATTATAATAGAGACAGTAGATCCAGCAGGTCTGTCATAATATAATAGAGACAGTAGATCTAGCTGGTCTGTGAAAATATAATACAGACACAGAGAAGGTAGATGTAGCTGGTCTGTCATATTATAATAGAGACAGTAGATCTAGCTGGTCTGTCATATTATAATAGAGACAGTAAATCTAGCTGGTCTGTCATAATATAATAGAGACAGTAGATCTAGCTGGTCTGTCATATTATAATAGAGACAATCGATCTAGCTGGTCTGTCATATTATAATAGAGACAGTAGATCTAGCTGGTCTGTCATATTATAATAGAGACAGTAGATCTAGCTGGTCTGTCATATTATAATAGAGACAGTAGATCTAGCTGGTCTGTTATAATATAATAGAGACAGTAGATCTATCTGGTCTGTCATAATATAATAGAGACAGTAGATCTAGCTGGTCTGTCATAATATAATAGAGACATTAGATCTAGCTGGTCTGTCATATTATAATAGAGACAGTAGATCTAGCTGGTCTGTCATAATATAATAGCGACAGTAGATCTAGCTGGTCTGTCAGAATACAATAGAGACAGTAGATCTAGCTGGTCTGTCATATTATAATAGAGACAGTAGATCTAGCTGGTCTGTTATAATATAATAGAGACAGTAGATCTATCTGGATTGTCATAATATAATAGAGACAGTAGATCTAGCTGGTCTGTCATATTATAATAGAGACAATAGATCTAGCTGGTCTGTCATAGTATAATAGAGACAGTAGTTCTCGCTGGTCTGTCATATTATAATAGAGACAGTATATCTAGCTGGTCTGTCATATTATAATAGAGACACAGAGAAGGTAGATGAAGCTGGTCTGTCATATCATAATAGCGACAGTAGATCTAGCTGGTCTGTCATATTATAATAGAGACAGTAGGTCTCGCTGGTCTGTCACAATACAATAGAGACAGTAGATCTAGCTGGTCTGTCACAATATAATAGAGACAGTAGATCTAGCTGGTCTTTCAATATATAATAGAGACAGTATATCTAGCTGGTCTGTCACAGTACAATAGAGACAGTAGATCTAGCTGGTCTGTCACAATATAATAGAGACAGTAGATCTAGCTGGTCTGTCATAAAATAATAGAGACAGTAGATCTAGCTGGTCTGTCATATTATAATAGAGAAAGTAGAAGTAGCTGGTCTGTCATATTATACAAGAGACAATAGATCGAGCTGGTCTGTCATAATATAATAGAGACAGTAGATCTAGCTGATCTGTCACAATACAAGAGAGACCGCAGATCTAGCTGGTCTGTCAGAATACAAGAGAGACAGTAGATCTAGCTGGTCTGTCATAATATAATAGAGACATTAGATCTAGCTGGTCTGTCATATTATAATAGAGACAGTAGATCTAGCTGGTCTGTCATATTATGATAGAGACAGTAGATCTAGCTGGTCTGTCATAATATAATAGAGACAGTAGATCTAGCTGGTCTGTCATATTATGATAGAGACAGTACATCTAGCTGGTCTGTCATAATATAATAGAGACAGTAGATCTATCTGGTCTGTCATAATATAATAGAGACAGTAGATGTAGCTGGTCTGTCATAATATAATAGAGACAGTAGATCCAGCTGGTCTGTCATATTATAATAGAGACAGTAGATCCAGCAGGTCTGTCATAATATAATAGAGACAGTAGATCTAGCTGGTCTGTGAAAATATAATACAGACACAGAGAAGGTAGATGTAGCTGGTCTGTCATATTATAATAGAGACAGTAGATCTAGCTGGTCTGTCATATTATAATGGAGACAGTAAATCTAGCTGGTCTGTCATAATATAATAGAGACAGTAGATCTAGCTGGTCTGTCACATTATAATAGAGACAATAGATCTAGCTGGTCTATCATATTATAATAGAGACAGTAGATCTAGCTGGTCTGTCATATTATAATAGAGACAGTAGATCTAGCTGGTCTGTCATATTATAATAGAGACAGTAGATCTAGCTGGTCTGTTATAATATAATAGAGACAGTAGATCTATCTGGCCTGTCATAATATAATAGAGACAGTAGATCTAGCTGGTCTGTCATAATATAATAGAGACATTAGATCTAGCTGGTCTGTCATATTATAATAGAGACAGTAGATCTAGCTGGTCTGTCATAATATAATAGCGACAGTAGATCTAGCTGGTCTGTCAGAATACAATAGAGACAGTAGATCTAGCTGGTCTGTCATATTATAATAGAGACAGTAGATCTAGCTGGTCTGTTATAATATAATAGAGACAGTAGATCTATCTGGATTGTCATAATATAATAGAGACAGTAGATCTAGCTGGTCTGTCATATTATAATAGAGACAATAGATCTAGCTGGTCTGTCATAGTATAATAGAGACAGTAGTTCTCGCTGGTCTGTCATATTATAATAGAGACAGTATATCTAGCTGGTCTGTCATATTATAATAGAGACACAGAGAAGGTAGATGAAGCTGGTCTGTCATATCATAATAGAGACAGTAGATCTAGCTGGTCTGTCATATTATAATAGAGACAGTAGATCTAGCTGGTCTGTCATATTATAATAGAGACAGTAGATCTAGCTGGTCTGTCATATTATAATAGAGACAGTAGATCTAGCTGGTCTGTCATAATATAATAGCGACAGTAGATCTAGCTGGTCTGTCAGAATACAATAGAGACAGTAGATCCAGCTGGTCTGTCATATTATAATAGAGACAGTAGATCTAGCTGGTCTGTCATATTATAATAGAGACAGTAGATCTAGCTGGTCTGTCATATTATAATAGAGACAGTAGATCTAGCTGGTCTGTCATAATTAAATAGAGACAGTAGATCTAGCTGGTCTGTCATATTATAATAGAGACAGTAGATCTAGCTGGTCTGTCATAATATAATAGCGACAGTAGATCTAGCTGGTCTGTCAGAATACAATAGAGACAGTAGATCTAGCTGGTCTGTCATATTATAATAGAGACAGTAGATCTAGCTGGTCTGTTATAATATAATATAGACAGTAGATCTATCTGGTCTGTCATAATATAATAGAGACAGTAGATCTAGCTGGTCTGTCATATTATAATAGAGACAGTAGATCCAGCAGGTCTGTCATAATATAATAGAGACAGTAGATCTAGCTGGTCTGTCAAAATATAATACAGACACAGAGAAGGTAGATGTAGCTGGTCTAGATCTAACTGGTCTGTCATAATATAATAGAGACAGTAGATCTAGCTGGTCTGTTATAATATAATAGAGACAGTAGATCTATCTGGTCTGTCATAATATAATAGAGACAGTAGATCTAGCTGGTCTGTCATAATATAATAGAGACATTAGATCTAGCTGGTCTGTCATATTATAATAGAGACAGTAGATCTAGCTGGTCTGTCATAATATAATAGCGACAGTAGATCTAGCTGGTCTGTCAGAATACAATAGAGACAGTAGATCTAGCTGGTCTGTCATATTATAATAGAGACAGTAGATCTAGCTGGTCTGTTATAATATAATAGAGACAGTAGATCTATCTGGATTGTCATAATATAATAGAGACAGTAGATCTAGCTGGTCTGTCATATTATAATAGAGACAATAGATCTAGCTGGTCTGTCATAGTATAATAGAGACAGTAGTTCTCGCTGGTCTGTCATATTATAATAGAGACAGTATATCTAGCTGGTCTGTCATATTATAATAGAGACACAGAGAAGGTAGATGAAGCTGGTCTGTCATATCATAATAGAGACAGTAGATCTAGCTGGTCTGTCATACTATAATAGAGACAGTAGATCTAGCTGGTCTGTCATATTATAATAGAGACAGTAGATCTAGCTGGTCTGTCATATTATAATAGAGACAGTAGATCTAGCTGGTCTGTCATAATATAATAGCGACAGTAGATCTAGCTGGTCTGTCAGAATACAATAGAGACAGTAGATCCAGCTGGTCTGTCATATTATAATAGAGACAGTAGATCTAGCTGGTCTGTCATATTATAATAGAGACAGTAGATCTAGCTGGTCTGTCATATTATAATAGAGACAGTAGATCTAGCTGGTCTGTCATAATTAAATAGAGACAGTAGATCTAGCTGGTCTGTCATATTATAATAGAGACAGTAGATCTAGCTGGTCTGTCATAATATAATAGCGACAGTAGATCTAGCTGGTCTGTCAGAATACAATAGAGACAGTAGATCTAGCTGGTCTGTCATATTATAATAGACAGTAGATCTAGCTGGTCTGTTATAATATAATAGAGACAGTAGATCTATCTGGTCTGTCATAATATAATAGAGACAGTTGATCTAGCTGGTCTGTCATATTATAATAGAGACAGTAGATCCAGCAGGTCTGTCATAATATAATAGAGACAGTAGATCTAGCTGGTCTGTCAAAATATAATACAGACACAGAGAAGGTAGATGTAGCTGGTCTAGATCTAACTGGTCTGTCATAATATAATAGAGACAGTAGATCTAGCTGGTCTGTCATATAATAATAGAGACAGTAGATCTAGATGGTCTGTCATAATATAATAGAGACAGTAGATCTACCTGGTCTGTCATATTATAATAGAGACAATAGATCTAGCTGGTCTGTCATAATATAATAGAGACAGTAGATCTAGCTGGTCTGTCAGAATACAATAGAGACAGTAGATCTAGCTGGTCTGTCATAATACAATAGAGACAGTAGATCTAGCTGGTCTGTCATAATTAAATAGAGACAGTAGATCTAGCTGATCTGTCATATTATAATAGAGACAGTAGATCTAGCAGGTCTGTCATAATATAATAGCGACAGTAGAAGTAGCTGATCTGTCAGAATACAATAGAGACAATAGATCGAGCTGGTCTGTCATAATATAATTGAGACAGTAGATCTAGCTGGTCTGTCACAATACAAGAGAGACAGCAGATCTAGCTGGTCTGTCAGAATACAATAGAGATAGTAGATCTAGCTGGTCTGTCATAATATAATAGAGACAGTAGATCTAGCTGGTCTGTCATAATATAATAGAGACAGTAGATCTAGCTGGTCTGTCATATTATGATAGAGACAGTACATCTAGCTGGTCTGTCATAATATAATAGAGACAGTAGATCTATCTGGTCTGTCATAATATAATAGAGACAGTAGATCTAGCTGTTCTGTCATATTATAATAGAGACAGTAGAAGTAGCTGGTCTGTCATAATTTAATAGAGACAGTAGATCTAGCTGGTCTGTCAGAATACAATAGAGACAGTAGATCTAGCTGGTATTTCATATTATAATAGAGACAGTAGAGCTAGCTGGTTGTCACAATACAAGATTGAGTGTAGATCTAGCTGGTCTGTCATAATATAATAGAGACAGTAGATCTAGCTGGTCTGTCATATTATAATAGAGACAGTAGATCTAGCTGGTCTGTCATAATACAATAGAGACAGTAGATCTAGCAGGTCTGTCATATTATAATAGAGACAGTAGATCCAGCAGGTCTGTCATAATATAATAGAGACAGTAGATCTAGCTGGTCTGTCAAAATATAATACAGACACAGTGAAGGTAGATGTAGCTGGTCTGTCATATTATAATAGAGACAATAGATCTAGCTGGTCTGTCATAATATAATAGAGACAGTAGATCTAGCTGGTCTGTCATATTATAATAGAGACAGTAGATCTAGCTGGTCTGTCATAATATAATAGAGACAGTAGATCTAGCAGGTCTGTCAGAATACACTAGAGACAGTAGATCTAGCTGGTCTGTCATATTATAATAGAGACAGTAGATCTAACTGGTCTGTCATAATATAATAGAGACAGTAGATCTAGCTGGTCTGTCATGTAATAATAGAGACAGTAGATTAGCTGGTCTGTCATAATATAATAGAGACAGTAGATCTACCTGGTCTGTCATATTATAATAGAGACAATAGATCTAGCTGGTCTGTCATAATATAATAGAGACAGTAGATCTAGCTGGTCTGTCAGAATACAATAGAGACAGTAGATCTAGCTGGTCTGTCATATTATAATAGAGACAGTAGATCTAGCTGGTCTGTTATAATATAATAGAGACAGTAGATCTAGCTGGTCTTTCAATATATAATAGAGACAGTAGATCTAGCTGGTCTTTCATAATACAATAAAGACAGTAGATCTAGCTGGTCTGTCACAATATAATACAGACACAGAGACAGTAGATATAGCTCGTCTGTCACAATATAATAGAGACAGTAGATCTAGCTGGTCTGTCATAATATAATAGAGACAGTAGATCTAGCTGGTCTTTCAATATATAATAGAGACAGTAGATCTAGCTGGTCTTTCATAATACAATAAAGACAGTAGATCTAGCTGGTCTGTCACAATATAATACAGACACAGAGACAGTAGATATAGCTCGTCTGTCACAATATAATAGAGACAGTAGATATAGCTGGTCTGTCATAATATAATTGAGACAGTAGATCTAGCTGGTCTGTCACAATACAAGAGAGACAGCAGATCTAGCTGGTCTGTCAGAATACAAGAGAGACAGTAGATCTAGCTGGTCTGTCATAATACAATAGAGACAGTAGATCTAGCTGGTCTGTCATAATTAAATAGAGACAGTAGATCTAGCTGGTCTGTCATATTATAATAGAGACAGTAGATCTAGCTGGTCTGTCATAATATAATAGCGACAGTAGAAGTAGCTGATCTGTCAGAATACAATAGAGACAATAGATCGAGCTGGTGTGTCATAATATAATTGAGACAGTAGATCTAGCTGGTCTGTCACAATACAATAGAGACAGTAGATCTAGCTGGTCTGTCATATTATAATAGAGACAGTAGATCTAGCTGGTCTGTTATAATATAATAGAGACAGTAGATCTAGCTGGTCTTTCAATATATAATAGAGACAGTAGATCTAGCTGGTCTTTCATAATACAATAAAGACAGTAGATCTAGCTGGTCTGTCACAATATAATACAGACACAGAGACAGTAGATATAGCTCGTCTGTCACAATATAATAGAGACAGTAGATCTAGCTGGTCTGTCATAATATAATAGAGACAGTAGATCTAGCTGGTCTTTCAATATATAATAGAGACAGTAGATCTAGCTGGTCTTTCATAATACAATAAAGACAGTAGATCTAGCTGGTCTGTCACAATATAATACAGACACAGAGACAGTAGATATAGCTCGTCTGTCACAATATAATAGAGACAGTAGATATAGCTGGTCTGTCATAATATAATTGAGACAGTAGATCTAGCTGGTCTGTCACAATACAAGAGAGACAGCAGATCTAGCTGGTCTGTCAGAATACAAGAGAGACAGTAGATCTAGCTGGTCTGTCATAATACAATAGAGACAGTAGATCTAGCTGGTCTGTCATAATTAAATAGAGACAGTAGATCTAGCTGGTCTGTCATATTATAATAGAGACAGTAGATCTAGCTGGTCTGTCATAATATAATAGCGACAGTAGAAGTAGCTGATCTGTCAGAATACAATAGAGACAATAGATCGAGCTGGTGTGTCATAATATAATTGAGACAGTAGATCTAGCTGGTCTGTCACAATACAAGAGAGACAGCAGATCTAGCTGGTCTGTCAGAATACAAGAGAGACAGTAGATCTAGCTGGTCTGTCATAATACAATAGAGACAGTAGATCTAGCTGGTCTGTCATAATATAATAGAGACAGTAGATCTAGCTGGTCTGTCAGAATACAATAGAGACAGTAGATCTAGCTGGTCTGTCATATTATAATAGAGACAGTAGAAGTAGCTGGTCTGTCATAATTTAATAGAGACAGTAGATCTAGCTGTTCTGTCATATTATAATAGAGAAAATAGTTCTAGCTGGTCTCTCATAGTATATTAGAGACAGTAGTTCTCGCTGGTCTGTCATATTATAATAGAGACAGTAGATCTATCTGGTCTGTCACAAAACAAGAGAGACAGTAGATCTAGCTGGTCTGTCATAATACAATAGAGAAAGTAGATCTAGCAGGTCTGTCATAATATAATAGAGACAGTAGATCAAGCTGGTCTGTCATAATATAATAGAGACAGTAAATCTAGCTGGTCTGTCATAATACAATAGAGAAAGTAGATCTAGCAGGTCTGTCATAATATAATAGAGACAGTAGATCAAGCTGGTCTTTCATATTATATAAGAGAGTGTAGATCTAGCTGGTCTGTCATAATATAATAGAGAAAGTAGATCTGGCTGGTCTGTCATAATATAATAGAGACAGTAGATCTAGCTGGTCTGTCATAATACAATAGAGAAAGTAGATCTAGCTGGTCTGTCATAATATAATAGAGACAGTAGATCTAGCTGGTCTGTCATAATACAATAGAGAAAGTAGATCTGGCTGGTCTGTCATAATATAATAGAGACAGTAGATCTAGCTGGTCTGTCATAATACAATAGAGAAAGTAGATCTAGCTGGTCTGTCATAATATAATAGAGACATTAGATCTACCTGGACTGTCATATTATAATAGAGACAATAGATCTAGCTGGTCTGTCATAATATAATAGAGACAGTAGATCTAGCTGGTCTGTCAAGATATAATGCAGACACAGATACGGTAGATCTAGCTGGTCTGTCATTTTATAATAGAGACAGTAGAAGTAGCTGGTCTGTCATAATTTAATAGAGACAGTAGATCTAGCAGGTCTGTCAGAATACAATAGAGACAGTAGATCTAGCTGGTCTTTCATATTATAATAGAGACAGTAGATCTAGCAGGTCTGTCATAATATAATAGAGACAGTAGATCTAGCTGGTCTGTCAAAATATAATACAGACACAGTGAAGGTAGATGTAGCTGGTCTGTCATATTATAATAGAGACAGTAGATCTAGCTGGTCTGTCATAATATAATAGCGACAGTAGATTTAGCTGGTCTGTCAGAATACAATAGAGACAGTAGATCTAGCTGGTCTGACATATTATAATAGAGACAGTAGATCTAGCTGGTCTGTTATAATATAATAGAGACAGTAGATCTATCTGGTCTGTCATAATATAATAGAGACAGTAGATCTAGCTGGTCTGTCATAATATAATAGCGACAGTAGATCTAGCTGGTCTGTCAGAATACAATAGAGACAGTAGATCTAGCTGGTCTGTCATAATTAAATAGAGACAGTAGATCTAGCTGGTCTGTCATATTATAATAGAGACAGTAGATCTAGCTGGTCTGTCATAATATAATAGAGACAGTAGATCTAGCTGGTCTGTCATATAATAATAGAGACAGTAGATTAGCTGGTCTGTCATAATATAATAGAGACAGTAGATCTACCTGGTCTTTCATATTATAATAGAGACAATAGATCTAGCTGGTCTGTCATAATATAATAGAGACAGTAGATCTAGCTGGTCTGTCATAATACAATAGAGACAGTAGATCTAGCTGGTCTGTCATATTATAATAGAGACAGTAGATCTAGCTGGTCTGTCATAATTAAATAGAGACAGTAGATCTAGCTGGTCTGTCATATTATAACAGAGACAGTAGATCTAGCTGGTCTGTTATAATTAAATAGAGACAGTAGATCTAGCTGGTCTGTCATATTATAATAGAGACAGTAGATCTAGCTGGTCTGTCAAGATATAATGCAGACACAGATACGGTAGATCTAGCTGGTCTGTCATTTTATAATAGAGACAGTAGAAGTAGCTGGTCTGTCATAATTTAATAGAGACAGTAGATCTAGCAGGTCTGTCAGAATACAATAGAGACAGTAGATCTAGCTGGTCTTTCATATTATAATAGAGACAGTAGATCTAGCAGGTCTGTCATAATATAATAGAGACAGTAGATCTAGCTGGTCTGTCAAAATATAATACAGACACAGTGAAGGTAGATGTAGCTGGTCTGTCATATTATAATAGAGACAGTAGATCTAGCTGGTCTGTCATAATATAATAGCGACAGTAGATTTAGCTGGTCTGTCAGAATACAATAGAGACAGTAGATCTAGCTGGTCTGACATATTATAATAGAGACAGTAGATCTAGCTGGTCTGTTATAATATAATAGAGACAGTAGATCTATCTGGTCTGTCATAATATAATAGAGACAGTAGATCTAGCTGGTCTGTCATAATATAATAGCGACAGTAGATCTAGCTGGTCTGTCAGAATACAATAGAGACAGTAGATCTAGCTGGTCTGTCATAATTAAATAGAGACAGTAGATCTAGCTGGTCTGTCATATTATAATAGAGACAGTAGATCTAGCTGGTCTGTCATAATATAATAGAGACAGTAGATCTAGCTGGTCTGTCATATAATAATAGAGACAGTAGATTAGCTGGTCTGTCATAATATAATAGAGACAGTAGATCTACCTGGTCTTTCATATTATAATAGAGACAATAGATCTAGCTGGTCTGTCATAATATAATAGAGACAGTAGATCTAGCTGGTCTGTCATAATACAATAGAGACAGTAGATCTAGCTGGTCTGTCATATTATAATAGAGACAGTAGATCTAGCTGGTCTGTCATAATTAAATAGAGACAGTAGATCTAGCTGGTCTGTCATATTATAACAGAGACAGTAGATCTAGCTGGTCTGTTATAATTAAATAGAGACAGTAGATCTAGCTGGTCTGTCATAATTTAATAGAGACAGTAGATCTAGCTGTTCTGTCATATTATAATAGAGAAAATAGTTCTAGCTGGTCTCTCATAGTATAATAGAGACAGTAGTTCTCGCTGGTCTGTCATATTATAATAGAGACAGTAGATCTATCTGGTCTGTCACAAAACAAGAGAGACAGTAGATCTAGCTGGTCTGTCATAATACAATAGAGAAAGTAGATCTAGCAGGTCTGTCATAATATAATAGAGACAGTAGATCAAGCTGGTCTGTCATAATATAATAGAGACAGTAAATCTAGCTGGTCTGTCATAATACAATAGAGAAAGTAGATCTAGCAGGTCTGTCATAATATAATAGAGACAGTAGATCAAGCTGGTCTTTCATATTATATAAGAGAGTGTAGATCTAGCTGGTCTGTCATAATATAATAGAGAAAGTAGATCTGGCTGGTCTGTCATAATATAATAGAGACAGTAGATCTAGCTGGTCTGTCATAATACAATAGAGAAAGTAGATCTAGCTGGTCTGTCATAATATAATAGAGACAGTAGATCTAGCTGGTCTGTCATAATACAATAGAGAAAGTAGATCTGGCTGGTCTGTCATAATATAATAGAGACAGTAGATCTAGCTGGTCTGTCATAATACAATAGAGAAAGTAGATCTAGCTGGTCTGTCATAATATAATAGAGACATTAGATCTACCTGGACTGTCATATTATAATAGAGACAATAGATCTAGCTGGTCTGTCATAATATAATAGAGACAGTAGATCTAGCTGGTCTGTCAAGATATAATGCAGACACAGATACGGTAGATCTAGCTGGTCTGTCATTTTATAATAGAGACAGTAGAAGTAGCTGGTCTGTCATAATTTAATAGAGACAGTAGATCTAGCAGGTCTGTCAGAATACAATAGAGACAGTAGATCTAGCTGGTCTTTCATATTATAATAGAGACAGTAGATCTAGCAGGTCTGTCATAATATAATAGAGACAGTAGATCTAGCTGGTCTGTCAAAATATAATACAGACACAGTGAAGGTAGATGTAGCTGGTCTGTCATATTATAATAGAGACAGTAGATCTAGCTGGTCTGTCATAATATAATAGCGACAGTAGATTTAGCTGGTCTGTCAGAATACAATAGAGACAGTAGATCTAGCTGGTCTGACATATTATAATAGAGACAGTAGATCTAGCTGGTCTGTTATAATATAATAGAGACAGTAGATCTATCTGGTCTGTCATAATATAATAGAGACAGTAGATCTAGCTGGTCTGTCATAATATAATAGCGACAGTAGATCTAGCTGGTCTGTCAGAATACAATAGAGACAGTAGATCTAGCTGGTCTGTCATAATTAAATAGAGACAGTAGATCTAGCTGGTCTGTCATATTATAATAGAGACAGTAGATCTAGCTGGTCTGTCATAATATAATAGAGACAGTAGATCTAGCTGGTCTGTCATATAATAATAGAGACAGTAGATTAGCTGGTCTGTCATAATATAATAGAGACAGTAGATCTACCTGGTCTTTCATATTATAATAGAGACAATAGATCTAGCTGGTCTGTCATAATATAATAGAGACAGTAGATCTAGCTGGTCTGTCATAATACAATAGAGACAGTAGATCTAGCTGGTCTGTCATATTATAATAGAGACAGTAGATCTAGCTGGTCTGTCATAATTAAATAGAGACAGTAGATCTAGCTGGTCTGTCATATTATAACAGAGACAGTAGATCTAGCTGGTCTGTTATAATTAAATAGAGACAGTAGATCTAGCTGGTCTGTCATATTATAATAGAGACAGTAGATCTAGCTGGTCTGTCATAATATAATAGCGACAGTAGATCTAGCTGGTCTGTCAGAATACAATAGAGACAGTAGATCTAGCTGGTCTGTCATATTATAACAGAGACAGTAGATCTAGCTGGTCTGTCAGAATACAATAGAGACAGTAGATCTAGCTGGTCTGTCATAGTATAATAGAGACAGTAGTTCTCGCTGGTATGTCATATTATAATAGAGACAGTAGATCTAGCTGGTCTGTCATATTATAATAGAGACAGTAGATCTAGCTGGTCTGTCAGAATACAATAGAGACAGTAGATCTAGCTGGTCTGACATATTATAATAGAGACAGTAGATCTAGCTGGTCTGTTGTAATATAATAGAGACAGTAGATCTATCTGGTCTGTCATAATATAATAGAGACAGTAGATCTAGCTGGTCTGTCATAATATAATAGCAACAGTAGATCTAGCTGGTCTGTCAGAATACAATAGAGACAGTAGATCTAGCTGGTCTGTCATATTATAATAGAGACAGTAGATCTAGCTGGTCTGTTATAATATAATAGAGACAGTAGATCTATCTGGTCTGTCATAATATAATAGAGACAGTAGATCTAGCTGGTCTGTCATATTATAATAGAGACAATAGATCTAGCTGGTCTGTCAGAGTATAATAGAGACAGTAGTTCTCGCTGGTCTGTCATATTATAATAGAGACAGTAGATCTAGCTGGTCTGTCATAATATAATAGCGACAGTAGATCTAGCTGGTCTGTCATAGTATAATAGAGACAGTAGTTCTCGCTGGTCTGTCATATTATAATAGAGACATTAGATCTAGCTGGTCTGTCATATTATAATAGAGACACAGAGAAGGTAGATGTAGCTCGTCTGTCATATTATAATAGAGACAGTCGATCTAGCTGGTCTGTCATATTATAATAGAGACAGTAGATCTAGCTGGTCTGTCATAATTAAATAGAGACAGTAGATCTAGCTGGTCTGTCATATTATAATAGAGACAGTAGATCTAGCTGGTCTGTCATAATATAATAGAGACAGTAGATCTAGCTGGTCTGTCATATAATAATAGAGACAGTAGATTAGCTGGTCTGTCATAATATAATAGAGACAGTAGATCTACCTGGTCTGTCATATTATAATAGAGACAATAGATCTAGCTGGTCTGTCATAATATAATAGAGACAGTAGATCTAGCTGGTCTGTCATAATACAATAGAGACAGTAGATCTAGCTGGTCTGTCATATTATAATAGAGACAGTAGATCTAGCTGGTCTGTCATAATTAAATAGAGACAGTAGATCTATCTGGTCTGTCATAATATAATAGAGACAGTAGATCTAGCTGGTCTGTCATATTATAATAGAGACAATAGATCTAGCTGGTCTGTCAGAGTATAATAGAGACAGTAGTTCTCGCTGGTCTGTCATATTATAATAGAGACAGTAGATCTAGCTGGTCTGTCATATTATAATAGAGACACAGAGAAGGTAGATGTAGCTGGTCTGTCATATTATAATAGAGACAGTAGATCTAGCTGGTCTGTCATATTATAATAGAGACAGTAGATCTAGCTGGTGTGTCATAATTAAATAGAGACAGTAGATCTAGCTGGTCTGTCATATTATAATAGAGACAGTAGATCTAGCTGGTCTGTCATAATATAATAGCGACAGTAGATCTAGCTGGTCTGTCATAGTATAATAGAGACAGTAGTTGTCGCTGGTCTGTTATAATATAATAGAGACAGTAGATCTAGCTGGTCTTTCAATATATAATAGAGACAGTAGATCTAGCTGGTCTTTCATAATATAATAAAGACAGTAGATCTAGCTGGTCTGTCACAATATAATACAGACACAGAGACAGTAGATATAGCTCGTCTGTCACAATATAATAGAGACAGTAGATCTAGCTGGTCTGTCATAATATAATAGAGACAGTAGATCTAGTTGGTCTGTCAAAATATAATACAGACACAGAGAAGTTAGATGTAGCTGGTCTGTCATATTATAATAGAGACAGCAGATCTAGCTGGTCTGTCAAAATATAATACAGACACAGAGAAGGTAGATGTAGCTGGTCTGTCATATTATAATAGAGACAGTAGATCCAGCAGGTCTGTCATAATATAATAGAGACAGTAGATTTGGCTGGTCTGTCAAAATATAATACAGACACAGAGAAGGTAGATGTAGCTGGTCTGTCATATTATAATATAGACAGTAGATCTAGCTGGTCTGTCATATTATAATAGAGACAGTAGATCTAGCTGGTCTGTCATAATATAATAGCGACAGTAGATCTAGCTGGTCTGTCAGAATACAATAGAGACAGTAGATCTAGCTGGTCTGTCATATTATAATAGAGACAGTAGATCTAGCTGGTCTGTTATAATATAATAGAGACAGTATATCTATCTGGTCTGTCATAATATAATAGAGACAGTAGATCTATTTGGTCTGTCATAATATAATAGAGACAGTAGATCCAGCTGGTCTGTCATATTATAATAGAGACAGTAGATCCAGCAGGTCTGTCATAATATAATAGAGACAGTAGATCTAGCTGGTCTGTCAAAATATAATACAGACACAGAGAAGGTAGATGTAGCTGGTCTGTCATATTATAATAGAGACAGTAGATCTAGCTGGTCTGTCAAAATATAATACAGACACAGAGAAGGTAGATGTAGCTGGTCTGTCATATTATAATAGAGACAGTAGATCTAGCTGGTCTGACATAATTAAATAGAGACCGTAGATCTAGCTGGTCTGTCATATTATAATAGAGAGAGTAGATCTAGCTGGTCTGTCATAATATAATAGAGACAGTAGATCTAGCTGGTCTGTCAGAATACAATAGAGACAGTAGATCTATCTGGTCTGTCATAATATAATAGAGACGGTAGATCCAGCTGGTCTGTCATATTATAATAGAGACAGTAGATCCAGCAGGTCTGTCATAATATAATAGAGACAGTAGATGTAGCTGGTGTGTCAAAATATAATACAGACACAGAGAAGGTAGATGTAGCTGGTCTGTCATATTATAATAGAGACAGTAGATCTAGCTGGTCTGTCATATTATAATACAGACAGTAGATCTAGCTGGCCTGTCATATTATAATAGAGACAGTAGATCTAGCTGGTCTGTCATAATATAATAGAGACAGTAGATCTAGCTGGTCTGTCATAATATAATAGAGACAGTAGATCTAGCTGGTCTGTCATAATATAATAGAGACAGTAGATCTAGCTGGTCTGTCACAATACAATAGAGACAGTAGATCTAGCTGGTCTGTCAGAATACAAGAGAGACAGTAGATCTAGCTGGTCTGTCATAATACAATAGAGACAGTAGATCTAGCTTGTCTGTTATAATATAATAGAGACAGTAGATCTAGCTGGTCTGTCAAAATATAACAGAGACAGTAGATATAGCTGGTCTGTCATCTTATAATAGAGACAGTGGATCTAGCTGGTCTGTCATAATATAATAGAGACAGTAGATCTAGCTGGTCTGTCATATTATGATAGAGACAGTACATCTAGCTGGTCTGTCATAATATAATAGAGACAGTAGATCTAGCTGGTCTGTCATATTATGATAGAGACAGTACATCTAGCTGGTCTGTCATAATATAATAGAGACAGTAGATCTATCTGGTCTGTCATAATATAATAGAGACAGTAGATCTAGCTGGTCTGTCATAATATAATAGAGACAGTAGATCTAGCTGGTCTGTCATATTATAATAGAGACAATAGATCTAGCTGGTCTGTCAGAGTATAATAGAGACAGTAGTTCTCGCTGGTCTGTCATATTATAATAGAGACAGTAGATCTAGCTGGTCTGTCATATTATAATAGAGACACAGAGAAGGTAGATGTAGCTGGTCTGTCATATTATAATAGAGACAGTAGATCTAGCTGGTCTGTCATATTATAATAGAGACAGTAGATCTAGCTGGTCTGTCATAATTAAATAGAGACAGTAGATCTAGCTGGTCTGTCATATTATAATAGAGACAGTAGATCTAGCTGGTCTGTCATAATATAATAGCGACAGTAGATCTAGCTGGTCTGTCATAGTATAATAGAGACAGTAGTTGTCGCTGGTCTGTTATAATATAATAGAGACAGTAGATCTAGCTGGTCTTTCAATATATAATAGAGACAGTAGATCTAGCTGGTCTTTCATAATATATTAAAGACAGTAGATCTAGCTGGTCTGTCACAATATAATACAGACACAGAGACAGTAGATATAGCTCGTCTGTCACAATATAATAGAGACAGTAGATCTAGCTGGTCTGTCATAATATAATAGAGACAGTAGATCTAGTTGGTCTGTCAAAATATAATACAGACACAGAGAAGTTAGATGTAGCTGGTCTGTCATATTATAATAGAGACAGCAGATCTAGCTGGTCTGTCAAAATATAATACAGACACAGAGAAGGTAGATGTAGCTGGTCTGTCATATTATAATAGAGACAGTAGATCCAGCAGGTCTGTCATAATATAATAGAGACAGTAGATTTGGCTGGTCTGTCAAAATATAATACAGACACAGAGAAGGTAGATGTAGCTGGTCTGTCATATTATAATATAGACAGTAGATCTAGCTGGTCTGTCATATTATAATAGAGACAGTAGATCTAGCTGGTCTGTCATAATATAATAGCGACAGTAGATCTAGCTGGTCTGTCAGAATACAATAGAGACAGTAGATCTAGCTGGTCTGTCATATTATAATAGAGACAGTAGATCTAGCTGGTCTGTTATAATATAATAGAGACAGTATATCTATCTGGTCTGTCATAATATAATAGAGACAGTAGATCTATTTGGTCTGTCATAATATAATAGAGACAGTAGATCCAGCTGGTCTGTCATATTATAATAGAGACAGTAGATCCAGCAGGTCTGTCATAATATAATAGAGACAGTAGATCTAGCTGGTCTGTCAAAATATAATACAGACACAGAGAAGGTAGATGTAGCTGGTCTGTCATATTATAATAGAGACAGTAGATCTAGCTGGTCTGTCAAAATATAATACAGACACAGAGAAGGTAGATGTAGCTGGTCTGTCATATTATAATAGAGACAGTAGATCTAGCTGGTCTGACATAATTAAATAGAGACCGTAGATCTAGCTGGTCTGTCATATTATAATAGAGAGAGTAGATCTAGCTGGTCTGTCATAATATAATAGAGACAGTAGATCTAGCTGGTCTGTCAGAATACAATAGAGACAGTAGATCTATCTGGACTGTCATAATATAATAGAGACGGTAGATCTAGCTGGTCTGTCATAATATAATAGAGACAGTAGATCCAGCTGGTCTGTCATATTATAATAGAGACAGTAGATCCAGCAGGTCTGTCATAATATAATAGAGACAGTAGATCTAGCTGGTCTGTCAAAATAATATAAGCTGGTCTGTCAGACACAGAGAAGGTAGATGTAGCTGGTCTGTCATATTATAATAGAGACAGTAGATCTAGCTGGTCTGTCAAAATATAATACAGACACAGAGAAGGTAGATGTAGCTGGTCTGTCATATTATAATAGAGACAGTAGATCTAGCTGGTCTGACATAATTAAATAGAGACCGTAGATCTAGCTGGTCTGTCATATTATAATAGAGAGAGTAGATCTAGCTGGTCTGTCATAATATAATAGAGACAGTAGATCTAGCTGGTCTGTCAGAATACAATAGAGACAGTAGATCTATCTGGTCTGTCATAATATAATAGAGACAGTAGATCCAGCTGGTCTGTCATATTATAATAGAGACAGTAGATCCAGCAGGTCTGTCATAATATAATAGAGACAGTAGATGTAGCTGGTGTGTCAAAATATAATACAGACACAGAGAAGGTAGATGTAGCTGGTCTGTCATATTATAATAGAGACAGTAGATCTAGCTGGTCTGTCATATTATAATACAGACAGTAGATCTAGCTGGCCTGTCATATTATAATAGAGACAATAGATCTAGCTGGTCTGTCATAATATAATAGAGACAGTAGATCTAGCTGGTCTGTCATAATATAATAGAGACAGTAGATCTAGCTGGTCTGTCATAATATAATAGAGACAGTAGATCTAGCTGGTCTGTCACAATACAATAGAGACAGTAGATCTAGCTGGTCTGTCAGAATACAAGAGAGACAGTAGATCTAGCTGGTCTGTCATAATACAATAGAGACAGTAGATCTAGCTTGTCTGTTATAATATAATAGAGACAGTAGATCTAGCTGGTCTGTCAAAATATAACAGAGACAGTAGATATAGCTGGTCTGTCATCTTATAATAGAGACAGTGGATCTAGCTGGTCTGTCATAATATAATAGAGACAGTAGATCTAGCTGGTCTGTCATATTATGATAGAGACAGTACATCTAGCTGGTCTGTCATAATATAATAGAGACAGTAGATCTATCTGGTCTGTCATAATATAATAGAAACAGTAGATCTAGCTGGTCTGTCATAATATAATAGAGACAGTAGATCCAGCTGGTCTGTCATATTATAATAGAGACAGTAGATCCAGCAGGTCTGTCATAATATAATAGAGACAGTAGATCTAGCTGGTCTGTCAAAATATAATACAGACACAGAGAAGGTAGATGTAGCTGGTCTGTCATATTATAATAGAGAGAGTAGATCTAGCTGGTCTGTCACAATACAATAGAGACAGTAGATCTAGCTGGTCTGTCATAATATAATAGAGACAGTAGATCTAGCTGGTCTGTCATAATATAATAGAGACAGTAGATCTAGCTGGTCTGTCTAAATATAATACAGACACAGATACGGTAGATCTAGCTGGTCTGTCATATTATAATAGAGACAGTAGAAGTAGCTGGTCTGTCATAATATAATAGAGACAGTAGATCTAGCTGGTCTGTCATAATATAATAGAGACAGTAGATCTAGCTGGTCTGTCATATTATGATAGAGACAGTAGATCTAGCTGGTCTGTCATAATATAATAGAGACAGTACATCTAGCTGGTCTGTCATATTATGATAGAGACAGTACATCTAGCTGGTCTGTCATAATATAATAGAGACAGTAGATCTAGCTGGTCTGTCATAATATAATAGAGACAGTAGATCTAGCTGGTCTGTCATAATATAATAGAGACAGTAGATCCAGCTGGTCTGTCATAATATAATAGAGACAGTAGATGTAGCTGGTCTGTCAAAATATAATACAGACACAGAGAAGGTAGATGTAGCTGGTCTGTCATATTATAATAGAGACAGTAGATCTAGCTGGTCTGTCATATTATAATACAGACAGTAGATCTAGCTGGTCTGTCATATTATAATAGAGACAATAGATCTAGCTGGTCTGTCATAATATAATAGAGACAGTAGATCTAGCTGGTCTGTCATAATATAATAGAGACAGTAGATCTAGCTGGTCTGTCATAATATAATAGAGACAGTAGATCTAGCTGGTCTGTCACAATACAATAGAGACAGTAGATCTAGCTTGTCTGTTATAATATAATAGAGACAGTAGATCTAGCTGGTCTGTCAAAATATAACAGAGACAGTAGATATAGCTGGTCTGTCATCTTATAATAGAGACAGTGGATCTAGCTGGTCTGTCATAATATAATAGAGACAGTAGATCTAGCTGGTCTGTCATATTATGATAGAGACAGTACATCTAGCTGGTCTGTCATAATATAATAGAGACAGTAGATCCAGCAGGTCTGTCATAATATAATAGAGACAGTAGATCTAGCTGGTCTGTCAGAATACAATAGAGACAGTAGATCTATCTGGTCTGTCATAATATAATAGAGACAGTAGATCTAGCTGGTCTGTCATAATATAATAGAGACAGTAGATCCAGCTGGTCTGTCATATTATAATAGAGACAGTAGATCCAGCAGGTCTGTCATAATATAATAGAGACAGTAGATGTAGCTGGTCTGTCAAAATATAATACAGACACAGAGAAGGTAGATGTAGCTGGTCTGTCATATTATAATAGAGACAGTAGATCTAGCTGGTCTGTCATATTATAATACAGACAGTAGATCTAGCTGGTCTGTCATATTATAATAGAGACAATAGATCTAGCTGGTCTGTCATAATATAATAGAGACAGTAGATCTAGCTGGTCTGTCATAATATAATAGAGACAGTAGATCTAGCTGGTCTGTCATAATATAATAGAGACAGTAGATCTAGCTGGTCTGTCACAATACAATAGAGACAGTAGATCTAGCTGGTCTGTCAGAATACAAGAGAGACAGTAGATCTAGCTGGTCTGTCATAATACAATAGAGACAGTAGATCTAGCTTGTCTGTTATAATATAATAGAGACAGTAGATCTAGCTGGTCTGTCAAAATATAACAGAGACAGTAGATATAGCTGGTCTGTCATCTTATAATAGAGACAGTGGATCTAGCTGGTCTGTCATAATATAATAGAGACAGTAGATCTAGCTGGTCTGTCATATTATGATAGAGACAGTACATCTAGCTGGTCTGTCATAATATAATAGAGACAGTAGATCTATCTGGTCTGTCATAATATAATAGAGACAGTAGATCTAGCTGGTCTGTCATAATATAATAGAGACAGTAGATCCATCTGGTCTGTCATATTATAATAGAGACAGTAGATCCAGCAGGTCTGTCATAATATAATAGAGACAGTAGATCTAGCTGGTCTGTCAAAATATAATACAGACACAGAGAAGGTAGATGTAGCTGGTCTGTCATATTATAATAGAGACAGTAGATCTAGCTGGTCTGTCACAATACAATAGAGACAGTAGATCTAGCTGGTCTGACATATTATAATAGAGACAGTAGATCCAGCAGGTCTGTCATAATATAATAGAGACAGTAGATGTAGCTGGTGTGTCAAAATATAATACAGACACAGAGAAGGTAGATGTAGCTGGTCTGTCATATTATAATAGAGACAGTAGATCTAGCTGGTCTGTCATATTATAATACAGACAGTAGATCTAGCTGGTCTGTCATATTATAATAGAGACAATAGATCTAGCTGGTCTGTCATAATATAATAGAGACAGTAGATCTAGCTGGTCTGTCTTAATATAATAGAGACAGTAGATCTAACTGGTCGGTCATAATATAATAGAGACAGTAGATCTAGCTGGTCTGTCAAAATATAATACAGACACAGAGAAGGTAGATGTAGCTGGTCTGTCATATTATAATAGAGACAGTAGATCTAGCTGGTCTGTCACAATACAATAGAGACAGTAGATCTAGCTGGTCTGTCATAATATAATAGAGACAGTAGATCTAGCTGGTCTGTCATAATATAATAGAGACAGTAGATCTAGCTGGTCTGTCTAAATATAATACAGACACAGATACGGTAGATCTAGCTGGTCTGTCATATTATAATAGAGACAGTAGAAGTAGCTGGTCTGTCATAATATAATAGAGACAGTAGATCTAGCTGGTCTGTCATAATATAATAGAGACAGTAGATCTAGCTGGTCTGTCATATTATGATAGAGACAGTAGATCTAGCTGGTCTGTCATAATATAATAGAGACAGTAGATCTAGCTGGTCTGTCATATTGTGATAGAGACAGTACATCTAGCTGGTCTGTCATAACATAATAGAGACAGTAGATCTATCTGGTCTGTCATAATATAATAGAGACAGTAGATCTAGCTGGTCTGTCATAATATAATAGAGACAGTAGATCCAGCTGGTCTGTCATAATATAATAGAGACAGTAGATGTAGCTGGTCTGTCAAAATATAATACAGACACAGAGAAGGTAGATGTAGCTGGTCTGTCATATTATAATAGAGACAGTAGATCTAGCTGGTCTGTCATATTATAATACAGACAGTAGATCTAGCTGGTCTGTCATATTATAATAGAGACAATAGATCTAGCTGGTCTGTCATAATATAATAGAGACAGTAGATCTAGCTGGTCTGTCATAATATAATAGAGACAGTAGATCTAGCTGGTCTGTCATAATATAATAGAGACAGTAGATCTAGCTGGTCTGTCAGAATACAAGAGAGACAGTAGATCTAGCTGGTCTGTCATAATACAATAGAGACAGTAGATCTAGCTTGTCTGTTATAATATAATAGAGACAGTAGATCTAGCTGGTCTGTCAAAATATAACAGAGACAGTAGATATAGCTGGTCTGTCATCTTATAATAGAGACAGTGGATCTAGCTGGTCTGTCATAATATAATAGAGACAGTAGATCCAGCTGGTCTGTCATATTATAATAGAGACAGTAGATCCAGCAGGTCTGTCATAATATAATAGAGACAGTAGATCTAGCTGGTCTGTCAAAATATAATACAGACACAGAGAAGGTAGATGTAGCTGGTCTGTCATATTATAATAGAGAGAGTAGATCTAGCTGGTCTGTCACAATACAATAGAGACAGTAGATCTAGCTGGTCTGTCATAATATAATAGAGACAGTAGATCTAGCTGGTCTGTCATAATATAATAGAGACAGTAGATCTAGCTGGTCTGTCTAAATATAATACAGACACAGATACGTTAGATCTAGCTGGTCTGTCATATTATAATAGAGACAGTAGAAGTAGCTGGTCTGTCATAATATAATAGAGACAGTAGATCTAGCTGGTCTGTCATAATATAATAGAGACAGTAGATCTAGCTGGTCTGTCATATTATGATAGAGACAGTAGATCTAGCTGGTCTGTCATAATATAATAGAGACAGTAGATCTAGCTGGTCTGTCATATTATGATAGAGACAGTACATCTAGCTGGTCTGTCATAATATAATAGAGACAGTAGATCTATCTGGTCTGTCATAATATAATAGAGACAGTAGATCTAGCTGATCTGTCATAATATAATAGAGACAGTAGATCCAGCTGGTCTGTCATAATATAATAGAGACAGTAGATGTAGCTGGTCTATCAAAATATAATACAGACACAGAGAAGGTAGATGTAGCTGGTCTGTCATATTATAATAGAGACAGTAGATCTAGCTGGTCTGTCATATTATAATACAGACAGTAGATCTAGCTGGTCTGTCATATTATAATAGAGACAATAGATCTAGCTGGTCTGTCATAATATAATAGAGACAGTAGATCTAGCTGGTCTGTCATAATATAATAGAGACAGTAGATCTAGCTGGTCTGTCATAATATAATAGAGACAGTAGATCTAGCTGGTCTGTCACAATACAATAGAGACAGTAGATCTAGCTGGTCTGTCAGAATACAAGAGAGACAGTAGATCTAGCTGGTCTGTCATAATACAATAGAGACAGTAGATCTAGCTTGTCTGTTATAATATAATAGAGACAGTAGATCTAGCTGGTCTGTCAAAATATAACAGAGACAGTAGATATAGCTGGTCTGTCATCTTATAATAGAGACAGTGGATCTAGCTGGTCTGTCATAATATAATAGAGACAGTAGATCCAGCTGGTCTGTCATATTATAATAGAGACAGTAGATCCAGCAGGTCTGTCATAATATAATAGAGACAGTAGATCTAGCTGGTCTGTCAAAATATAATACAGACACAGAGAAGGTAGATATAGCTGGTCTGTCATATTATAATAGAGAGAGTAGATCTAGCTGGTCTGTCACAATACAATAGAGACAGTAGATCTAGCTGGTCTGTCATAATATAATAGAGACAGTAGATCTAGCTGGTCTGTCATAATATAATAGAGACAGTGGATCTAGCTGGTCTGTCTAAATATAATACAGACACAGATACGGTAGATCTAGCTGGTCTGTCATATTATAATAGAGACAGTAGAAGTAGCTGGTCTGTCATAATATAATAGAGACAGTAGATCTAGCTGGTCTGTCATAATATAATAGAGACAGTAGATCTAGCTGGTCTGTCATATTATGATAGAGACAGTAGATCTAGCTGGTCTGTCATAATATAATAGAGACAGTAGATCTAGCTGGTCTGTCATATTATGATAGAGACAGTAGATCTATCTGGTCTGTCATAATATAATAGAGACAGTAGATCTAGCTGATCTGTCATAATATAATAGAGACAGTAGATCCAGCTGGTCTGTCATAATATAATAGAGACAGTAGATGTAGCTGGTCTGTCAAAATATAATACAGACACAGAGAAGGTAGATGTAGCTGGTCTGTCATATTATAATAGAGACAGTAGATCTAGCTGGTCTGTCATATTATAATACAGACAGTAGATCTAGCTGGTCTGTCATATTATAATAGAGACAATAGATCTAGCTGGTCTGTCATAATATAATAGAGACAGTAGATCTAGCTGGTCTGTCATAATATAATAGAGACAGTAGATCTAGCTGGTCTGTCATAATATAATAGAGACAGTAGATCTAGCTGGTCTGTCACAATACAATAGAGACAGTAGATCTAGCTGGTCTGTCATAATACAATAGAGACAGTAGATCTAGCTTGTCTGTTATAATATAATAGAGACAGTAGATCTAGCTGGTCTGTCAAAATATAACAGAGACAGTAGATATAGCTGGTCTGTCATCTTATAATAGAGACAGTGGATCTAGCTGGTCTGTCATAATATAATAGAGACAGTAGATCTAGCTGGTCTGTCATATTATGATAGAGACAGTACATCTAGCTGGTCTGTCATAATATAATAGAGACAGTAGATCCAGCAGGTCTGTCATAATATAATAGAGACAGTAGATCTAGCTGGTCTGTCAGAATACAATAGAGACAGTAGATCTATCTGGTCTGTCATAATATAATAGAGACAGTAGATCTAGCTGGTCTGTCATAATATAATAGAGACAGTAGATCCAGCTGGTCTGTCATATTATAATAGAGACAGTAGATCCAGCAGGTCTGTCATAATATAATAGAGACAGTAGATGTAGCTGGTCTGTCAAAATATAATACAGACACAGAGAAGGTAGATGTAGCTGGTCTGTCATATTATAATAGAGACAGTAGATCTAGCTGGTCTGTCATATTATAATACAGACAGTAGATCTAGCTGGTCTGTCATATTATAATAGAGACAATAGATCTAGCTGGTCTGTCATAATATAATAGAGACAGTAGATCTAGCTGGTCTGTCATAATATAATAGAGACAGTAGATCTAGCTGGTCTGTCATAATATAATAGAGACAGTAGATCTAGCTGGTCTGTCACAATACAATAGAGACAGTAGATCTAGCTGGTCTGTCAGAATACAAGAGAGACAGTAGATCTAGCTGGTCTGTCATAATACAATAGAGACAGTAGATCTAGCTTGTCTGTTATAATATAATAGAGACAGTAGATCTAGCTGGTCTGTCAAAATATAACAGAGACAGTAGATATAGCTGGTCTGTCATCTTATAATAGAGACAGTGGATCTAGCTGGTCTGTCATAATATAATAGAGACAGTACATCTAGCTGGTCTGTCATAATATAATAGAGACAGTAGATCTATCTGGTCTGTCATCTTATAATAGAGACAGTAGATCTAGCTGGTCTGTCATATTATGATAGAGACAGTACATCTAGCTGGTCTGTCATAATATAATAGAGACAGTAGATCTATCTGGTCTGTCATAATATAATAGAGACAGTAGATCTAGCTGGTCTGTCATAATATAATAGAGACAGTAGATCCAGCTGGTCTGTCATATTATAATAGAGACAGTAGATCCAGCAGGTCTGTCATAATATAATAGAGACAGTAGATCTAGCTGGTCTGTCAAAATATAATACAGACACAGAGAAGGTAGATGTAGCTGGTCTGTCATATTATAACAGAGACAGTAGATCTAGCTGGTCTGTCACAATACAATAGAGACAGTAGATCTAGCTGGTCTGTCATAATATAATAGAGACAGTAGATCTAGCTGGTCTGTCATAATATAATAGAGACAGTAGATCTAGCTGGTCTGTCTAAATATAATACAGACACAGATACGGTAGATCTAGCTGGTCTGTCATATTATAATAGAGACAGTAGAAGTAGCTGGTCTGTCATAATATAATAGAGACAGTAGATCTAGCTGGTCTGTCATAATATAATAGAGACAGTATATCTAGCTGGTCTGTCATATTATGATAGAGACAGTAGATCTAGCTGGTCTGTCATAATATAATAGAGACAGTAGATCTAGCTGGTCTGTCATATTATGATAGAGACAGTACATCTAGCTGGTCTGTCATAATATAATAGAGACAGTAGATCTATCTGGTCTGTCATAATATAATAGAGACAGTAGATCTAGCTGGTCTGTCATAATATAATAGAGACAGTATATCCAGCTGGTCTGTCATAATATAATAGAGACAGTAGATGTAGCTGGTCTGTCAAAATATAATACAGACACAGAGAAGGTAGATGTAGCTGGTCTGTCATATTATAATAGAGACAGTAGATCTAGCTGGTCTGTCATATTATAATACAGACAGTAGATCTAGCTGGTCTGTCATATTATAATAGAGACAATAGATCTAGCTGGTCTGTCATAATATAATAGAGACAGTAGATCTAGCTGGTCTGTCATAATATAATAGAGACAGTAGATCTAGCTGGTCTGTCATAATATAATAGAGACAGTAGATCTAGCTGGTCTGTCACAATACAATAGAGACAGTAGATCTAGCTGGTCTGTCAGAATACAAGAGAGACAGTAGATCTAGCTGGTCTGTCATAATACAATAGAGACAGTAGATCTAGCTTGTCTGTTAGAATATAATAGAGACAGTAGATCTAGCTGGTCTGTCAAAATATAACAGAGACAGTAGATATAGCTGGTCTGTCATCTTATAATAGAGACAGTGGATCTAGCTGGTCTGTCATAATATAATAGAGACAGTAGATCTAGCTGGTCTGTCATATTATGATAGAGACAGTACATCTAGCTGGTCTGTCATAATATAATAGAGACAGTAGATCTATCTGGTCTGTCATAATATAATAGAGACAGTAGATCTAGCTGGTCTGTCATAATATAATAGAGACAGTAGATCCAGCTGGTCTGTCATATTATAATAGAGACAGTAGATCTAGCTGGTCTGTCATATTATAATAGAGACAATAGATCTAGCTGGTCTGTCATAATATAATAGAGACAGTAGATCTAGCTGGTCTGTCATAATATAATAGAGACAGTAGATCTAGCTGGTCTGTCATAATATAATAGAGACAGTAGATCTAGCTGGTCTGTCACAATACAATAGAGACAGTAGATCTAGCTGGTCTGTCAGAATACAAGAGAGACAGTAGATCTAGCTGGTCTGTCATAATACAATAGAGACAGTAGATCTAGCTTGTCTGTTATAATATAATAGAGACAGTAGATCTAGCTGGTCTGTCAAAATATAACAGAGACAGTAGATATAGCTGGTCTGTCATCTTATAATAGAGACAGTGGATCTAGCTGGTCTGTCATAATATAATAGAGACAGTAGATCTAGCTGGTCTGTCATATTATGATAGAGACAGTACATCTAGCTGGTCTGTCATAATATAATAGAGACAGTAGATCTATCTGGTCTGTCATAATATAATAGAGACAGTAGATCTAGCTGGTCTGTCATAATATAATAGAGACAGTAGATCCAGCTGGTCTGTCATATTATAATAGAGACAGTAGATCCAGCAGGTCTGTCATAATATAATAGAGACAGTAGATCTAGCTGGTCTGTCAAAATATAATACAGACACAGAGAAGGTAGATGTAGCTGGTCTGTCATATTATAATAGAGACAGTAGATCTAGCTGGTCTGTCACAATACAATAGAGACAGTAGATCTAGCTGGTCTGTCATAATATAATAGAGACAGTAGATCTAGCTGGTCTGTCATAATATAATAGAGACAGTAGATCTAGCTGGTCTGTCTAAATATAATACAGACACAGATACGGTAGATCTAGCTGGTCTGTCATATTATAATAGAGACAGTAGAAGTAGCTGGTCTGTCATAATATAATAGAGACAGTAGATCTGGCTGGTCTGTCATAATATAATAGAGACAGTAGATCTAGCTGGTCTGTCATATTATGATAGAGACAGTAGATCTAGCTGGTCTGTCATAATATAATAGAGACAGTAGATCTAGCTGGTCTGTCATATTATGATAGAGACAGTACATCTAGCTGGTCTGTCATAATATAATAGAGACAGTAGATCTATCTGGTCTGTCATAATATAATAGAGACAGTAGATCTAGCTGGTCTGTCATAATATAATAGAGACAGTAGATCCAGCTGGTCTGTCATAATATAATAGAGACAGTAGATGTAGCTGGTCTGTCAAAATATAATACAGACACAGAGAAGGTAGATGTAGCTGGTCTGTCATATTATAATAGAGACAATAGATCTAGCTGGTCTGTCATATTATAATACAGACAGTAGATCTAGCTGGTCTGTCATATTATAATAGAGACAATAAATCTAGCTGGTCTGTCATAATATAATAGAGACAGTAGATCTAGCTGGTCTGTCATAATATAATAGAGACAGTAGATCTAGCTGGTCTGTCATAATATAATAGAGACAGTAGATCTAGCTGGTCTGTCACAATACAATAGAGACAGTAGATCTAGCTGGTCTGTCAGAATACAAGAGAGACATTAGATCTAGCTGGTCTGTCATAATACAATAGAGACAGTAGATCTAGCTTGTCTGTTATAATATAATAGAGACAGTAGATCTAGCTGGTCTGTCAAAATATAACAGAGACAGTAGATATAGCTGGTCTGTCATCTTATAATAGAGACAGTGGATCTAGCTGGTCTGTCATAATATAATAGAGACAGTAGATCTAGCTGGTCTGTCATATTATGATAGAGACAGTACATCTAGCTGGTCTGTCATAATATAATAGAGACAGTAGATCTATCTGGTCTGTCATAATATAATAGAGACAGTAGATCTAGCTGGTCTGTCATAATATAATAGAGACAGTAGATCCAGCTGGTCTGTCATATTATAATAGAGACAGTAGATCCAGCAGGTCTGTCATAATATAATAGAGACAGTAGATCTAGCTGGTCTGTCAAAATATAATACAGACACAGAGAAGGTAGATGTAGCTGGTCTGTCATATTATAATAGAGACAGTAGATCTAGCTGGTCTGTCACAATACAATAGAGACAGTAGATCTAGCTGGTCTGTCATAATATAATAGAGACAGTAGATCTAGCTGGTCTGTCATAATATAATAGAGACAGTAGATCTAGCTGGTCTGTCTAAATATAATACAGACACAGATACGGTAGATCTAGCTGGTCTGTCATATTATAATAGAGACAGTAGAAGTAGCTGGTCTGTCATAATATAATAGAGACCGTAGATCTAGCTGGTCTGTCATAATATAATAGAGACAGTAGATCTAGCTGGTCTGTCATATTATGATAGAGACAGTAGATCTAGCTGGTCTGTCATATTATGATAGAGACAGTACATCTAGCTGGTCTGTCATAATATTATAGAGACAGTAGATCTATCTGGTCTGTCATAATATAATAGAGACAGTAGATCTAGCTGGTCTGTCATAATATAATAGAGACAGTAGATCCAGCTGGTCTGTCATATTATAATAGAGACAGTAGATCCAGCAGGTCTGTCATAATATAATAGAGACAGTAGATCTAGCTGGTCTGTCAAAATATAATACAGACACAGAGAAGGTAGATGTAGCTGGTCTGTCATATTATAATAGAGACAGTAGATCTAGCTGGTCTGTCATAATATAATAAAGACAGTAGATCTAGCTGGTCTGTCATAATATAATAGAGACATTAGATCTAGCTGGTCTGTCATATTATAATAGAGACAGTAGATCTAGCTGGTCTGTCATATTATGATAGAGACAGTAGATCTAGCTGGTCTGTCATAATATAATAGAGACAGTAGATCTAGCTGGTCTGTCATATTATGATAGAGACAGTACATCTAGCTGGTCTGTCATAATATAATAGAGACAGTAGATCTATCTGGTCTGTCATAATATAATAGAGACAGTAGATCTAGCTGGTCTGTCATAATATAATAGAGACAGTAGATCCAGCTGGTCTGTCATATTATAATAGAGACAGTAGATCCAGCAGGTCTGTCATAATATAATAGAGACAGTAGATCTAGCTGGTCTGTCAAAATATAATACAGACACAGAGAAGGTAGATGTAGCTGGTCTGTCATATTATAATAGAGACAGTAGATCTAGCTGGTCTGTCATAATTAAATAGAGACAGTAGATCTAGCTGGTCTGTCATATTATAATAGAGACAGTAGATCTAGCTGGTCTGTCATAATATAATAGCGACAGTAGATCTAGCTGGTCTGTCAGAATACAATAGAGACAGTAGATCTAGCTGGTCTGTCATATTACAATAGAGACAGTAGATCTAGCTGGTCTGTTATAATATAATAGAGACAGTAGATCTAGCTGGTCTTTCAATATATAATAGAGACAGTAGATCTAGCTGGTCTGTCACAATATAATACAGACACAGAGACAGTAGATATAGCTCGTCTGTCACAATACAAGAGAGACAGCAGATATAGCTGGTCTGTCACAATACAATAGAGACAGTAGATCTAGCTGGTCTGTCATAATATAATAGAGACAGTAGATCTAGCTTATCTGTCAAAATATAATACAGACACAGATACGGTAGATCTAGCTGGTCTGTCATATTATAATAGAGACAGTAGAAGTAGCCTGTCTGTCATAATATAATAGAGACAGTAGATCTAGCTGGTCTGTCATAATATAATAGAGACAGTAGATCTAGCTGGTCTGTCATAATATAATAGAGACAGTAGATCTAGCTTGTCTGTCATAATATAATAGAGACAGTAGATCTAGCTGGTCTGTCATAATATAATAGAGACAGTAGATCTAGCTGGTCTGTCACAATACAAGAGAGACAGTAGATATAGCTGGTCTGTCAGAATACAAGAGAGACAGTAGATCTAGCTGGTCTGTCATAATACAATAGAGACAGTAGATCTAGCTGGTCTGTCATAATATAATAAAGACAGTAGATCTAGCTGGTCTGTCATAATATAATAGAGACATTAGATCTAGCTGGTCTGTCATATTATAATAGAGACAGTAGATCTAGCTGGTCTGTCATATTATGATAGAGACAGTAGATCTAGCTGGTCTGTCATAATATAATAGAGACAGTAGATCTAGCTGGTCTGTCATATTATGATAGAGACAGTACATCTAGCTGGTCTGTCATAATATAATAGAGACAGTAGATCTATCTGGTCTGTCATAATATAATAGAGACAGTAGATCTAGCTGGTCTGTCATAATATAATAGAGACAGTAGATCCAGCTGGTCTGTCATATTATAATAGAGACAGTAGATCCAGCAGGTCTGTCATAATATAATAGAGACAGTAGATCTAGCTGGTCTGTCAAAATATAATACAGACACAGAGAAGGTAGATGTAGCTGGTCTGTCATATTATAATAGAGACAGTAGATCTAGCTGGTCTGTCATATTATAATAGAGACAGTAGATCTAGCTGGTCTGTCATAATATAATAGAGACAGTAGATCTAGCTGGTCTGTCAGAATACAATAGAGACAGTAGATCTAGCTGGTCTGTCATATTACAATAGAGACAGTAGATCTAGCTGGTCTGTTATAATATAATAGAGACAGTAGATCTAGCTGGTCTTTCAATATATAATAGAGACAGTAGATCTAGCTGGTCTGTCACAATATAATACAGACACAGAGACAGTAGATATAGCTCGTCTGTCACAATACAAGAGAGACAGCAGATATAGCTGGTCTGTCACAATACAATAGAGACAGTAGATCTAGCTGGTCTGTCATAATATAATAGAGACAGTAGATCTAGCTTATCTGTCAAAATATAATACAGACACAGATACGGTAGATCTAGCTGGTCTGTCATATTATAATAGAGACAGTAGAAGTAGCCTGTCTGTCATAATATAATAGAGACAGTAGATCTAGCTGGTCTGTCATAATATAATAGAGACAGTAGATCTAGCTGGTCTGTCATAATATAATAGAGACAGTAGATCTAGCTGGTCTGTCATAATATAATAGAGACAGTAGATCTAGCTTGTCTGTCATAATATAATAGAGACAGTAGATCTAGCTGGTCTGTCATAATATAATAGAGACAGTAGATCTAGCTGGTCTGTCACAATACAAGAGAGACAGTAGATATAGCTGGTCTGTCATAATACAATAGAGACAGTACATCTAGCTTGTCTGTCATAATATAATAGAGACAGTAGATCTAGCTGGTCTGTCATATTATAATAGAGACAGTAGATCTAGCTGGTCTGTCATATTATAATAGAGACAGTAGATCTAGCTGGTCTGTCATAATATAACAGAGACAGTAGATCCAGCTGGTCTGTCATATTATAATAGAGACAGTAGATCCAGCAGGTCTGTCATAATATAATAGAGACAGTAGATCTAGCTGGTCTGTCAAAATATAATACAGACACAGAGAAGGTAGATGTAGCTGGTCTGTCATATTATAATAGAGACAGTAGATCTAGCTGGTCTGTCACAATACAATAGAGACAGTAGATCTAGCTGGTCTGTCATAATATAATAGAGACAGTAGATCTAGCTGGTCTGTCATAATATAATAGAGACAGTAGATCTAGCTGGTCTGTCTAAATATAATACAGACACAGATACGGTAGATCTAGCTGGTCTGTCATATTATAATAGAGACAGTAGAAGTAGCTGGTCTGTCATAATATAATAGAGACAGTAGATCTAGCTGGTCTGTCATAATATAATAGAGACAGTAGATCTAGCTGGTCTGTCATATTATGATAGAGACAGTAGATCTAGCTGGTCTGTCATAATATAATAGAGACAGTAGATCTAGCTGGTCTGTCATATTATGATAGAGACAGTACATCTAGCTGGTCTGTCATAATATAATAGAGACAGTAGATCTATCTGGTCTGTCATAATATAATAGAGACAGTAGATCTAGCTGGTCTGTCATAATATAATAGAGACAGTAGATCCAGCTGGTCTGTCATAATATAATAGAGACAGTAGATGTAGCTGGTCTGTCAAAATATAATACAGACACAGAGAAGGTAGATGTAGCTGGTCTGTCATATTATAATAGAGACAGTAGATCTAGCTGGTCTGTCATATTATAATACAGACAGTAGATCTAGCTGGTCTGTCATATTATAATAGAGACAATAGATCTAGCTGGTCTGTCATAATATAATAGAGACAGTAGATCTAGCTGGTCTGTCATAATATAATAGAGACAGTAGATCTAGCTGGTCTGTCATAATATAATAGAGACAGTAGATCTAGCTGGTCTGTCACAATACAATAGAGACAGTAGATCTAGCTGGTCTGTCAGAATACAAGAGAGACAGTAGATCTAGCTGGTCTGTCATAATACAATAGAGACAGTAGATCTAGCTTGTCTGTTATAATATAATAGAGGCAGTAGATCTAGCTGGTCTGTCAAAATATAACAGAGACAGTAGATATAGCTGCTCTGTCATCTTATAATAGAGACAGTGGATCTAGCTGGTCTGTCATAATATAATAGAGACAGTAGATCTAGCTGGTCTGTCATATTATGATAGAGACAGTACATCTAGCTGGTCTGTCATAATATAATAGAGACAGTAGATCTATCTGGTCTGTCATAATATAATAGAGACAGTAGATCTAGCTGGTCTGTCATAATATAATAGAGACAGTAGATCCAGCTGGTCTGTCATATTATAATAGAGACAGTAGATCCAGCAGGTCTGTCATAATATAATAGAGACAGTAGATCTAGCTGGTCTGTCAAAATATAATACAGACACAGAGAAGGTAGATGTAGCTGGTCTGTCATATTATAATAGAGACAGTAGATCTAGCTGGTCTGTCACAATACAATAGAGACAGTAGATCTAGCTGGTCTGTCATAATATAATAGAGACAGTAGATCAAGCTGGTCTGTCATAATATAATAGAGACAGTAGATCTAGCTGGTCTGTCTAAATATAATACAGACACAGATACGGTAGATCTAGCTGGTCTGTCATATTATAATAGAGACAGTAGAAGTAGCTGGTCTCTCATAATATAATAGAGACCGTAGATCTAGCTGGTCTGTCATAATATAATAGAGACAGTAGATCTAGCTGGTCTGTCATATTATGATAGAGACAGTAGATCTAACTGGTCTGTCATATTATGATAGAGACAGTACATCTAGCTGGTCTGTCATAATATAATAAAGACAGTAGATCTAGCTGGTCTGTCATAATATAATAGAAACAGTAGATCTAGCTGGTCTGTCAAAATATAATACAGACACAGAGAAGGTAGATGTAGCTGGTCTGTCATATTATAATAGAGACAGTAGATCTAGCTGGTCTGTCACAATACAATAGAGACAGTAGATCTAGCTGGTCTGTCATAATATAATAGAGACAGTAGATCTAGCTGGTCTGTCATAATATAATAGAGACAGTAGATCTAGCTGGTCTGTCTAAATATAATACAGACACAGATACGGTAGATCTAGCTGGTCTGTCATATTATAATAGAGACAGTAGAAGTAGCTGGTCTGTCATAATATAATAGAGACAGTAGATCTAGCTGGTCTGTCATAATATAATAGAGACAGTAGATCTAGCTGGTCTGTCATATTATGATAGAGACAGTAGATCTAGCTGGTCTGTCATAATATAATAGAGACAGTAGATCTAGCTGGTCTGTCATATTATGATAGAGACAGTACATCTAGCTGGTCTGTCATAATATAATAGAGACAGTAGATCTATCTGGTCTGTCATAATATAATAGAGACAGTAGATCTAGCTGGTCTGTCATAATATAATAGAGACAGTAGATCCAGCTGGTCTGTCATAATATAATAGAGACAGTAGATGTAGCTGGTCTGTCAAAATATAATACAGACACAGAGAAGGTAGATGTAGCTGGTCTGTCATATTATAATAGAGACAGTAGATCTAGCTGGTCTGTCATATTATAATACAGACAGTAGATCTAGCTGGTCTGTCATATTATAATAGAGACAATAGATCTAGCTGGTCTGTCATAATATAATAGAGACAGTAGATCTAGCTGGTCTGTCATAATATAATAGAGACAGTAGATCTAGCTGGTCTGTCATAATATAATAGAGACAGTAGATCTAGCTGGTCTGTCACAATACAATAGAGACAGTAGATCTAGCTGGTCTGTCAGAATACAAGAGAGACAGTAGATCTAGCTGGTCTGTCATAATACAATAGAGACAGTAGATCTAGCTTGTCTGTTATAATATAATAGAGGCAGTAGATCTAGCTGGTCTGTCAAAATATAACAGAGACAGTAGATATAGCTGCTCTGTCATCTTATAATAGAGACAGTGGATCTAGCTGGTCTGTCATAATATAATAGAGACAGTAGATCTAGCTGGTCTGTCATATTATGATAGAGACAGTACATCTAGCTGGTCTGTCATAATATAATAGAGACAGTAGATCTATCTGGTCTGTCATAATATAATAGAGACAGTAGATCTAGCTGGTCTGTCATAATATAATAGAGACAGTAGATCCAGCTGGTCTGTCATATTATAATAGAGACAGTAGATCCAGCAGGTCTGTCATAATATAATAGAGACAGTAGATCTAGCTGGTCTGTCAAAATATAATACAGACACAGAGAAGGTAGATGTAGCTGGTCTGTCATATTATAATAGAGACAGTAGATCTAGCTGGTCTGTCACAATACAATAGAGACAGTAGATCTAGCTGGTCTGTCATAATATAATAGAGACAGTAGATCAAGCTGGTCTGTCATAATATAATAGAGACAGTAGATCTAGCTGGTCTGTCTAAATATAATACAGACACAGATACGGTAGATCTAGCTGGTCTGTCATATTATAATAGAGACAGTAGAAGTAGCTGGTCTCTCATAATATAATAGAGACCGTAGATCTAGCTGGTCTGTCATAATATAATAGAGACAGTAGATCTAGCTGGTCTGTCATATTATGATAGAGACAGTAGATCTAACTGGTCTGTCATAATATGATAGAGACAGTACATCTAGCTGGTCTGTCATAATATAATAAAGACAGTAGATCTAGCTGGTCTGTCATAATATAATAGAGACATTAGATCTAGCTGGTCTGTCATATTATAATAGAGACAGTAGATCTAGCTGGTCTGTCATATTATGATAGAGACAGTAGATCTAGCTGGTCTGTCATAATATAATAGAGACAGTAGATCTAGCTGGTCTGTCATATTTTGATAGAGACAGTACATCTAGCTGGTCTGTCATAATATAATAGAGACAGTGGATCTATCTGGTCTGTCATAATATAATAGAGACAGTAGATCTAGCTGGTCTGTCATAATATAATAGAGACAGTAGATCCAGCTGGTCTGTCATATTATAATAGAGACAGTAGATCCAGCAGGTCTGTCATAATATAATAGAGACAGTAGATCTAGCTGGTCTGTCAAAATATAATACAGACACAGAGAAGGTAGATGTAGCTGGTCTGTCATATTATAATAGAGACAGTAGATCTAGCTGGTCTGTCATAATTAAATAGAGACAGTAGATCTAGCTGGTCTGTCATATTATAATAGAGACAGTAGATCTAGCTGGTCTGTCATAATATAATAGAGACAGTAGATCTAGCTGGTCTGTCAGAATACAATAGAGACAGTAGATCTAGCTGGTCTGTCATATTACAATAGAGACAGTAGATCTATCTGGTCTGTCATATTATGATAGAGACAGTACATCTAGCTGGTCTGTCATAATATAATAGAGACAGTAGATCTATCTGGTCTGTCATAATATAATAGAGACAGTAGATCTAGCTGGTCTGTCATAATATAATAGAGACAGTAGATCCAGCTGGTCTGTCATAATATAATAGAGAGAGTAGATGTAGCTGGTCTGTCAAAATATAATACAGACACAGAGAAGGTAGATGTAGCTGGTCTGTCATATTATAATAGAGACAGTAGATCTAGCTGGTCTGTCATATTATAATACAGACAGTAGATCTAGCTGGTCTGTCATATTATAATAGAGACAATAGATCTAGCTGGTCTGTCATAATATAATAGAGACTGTAGATCTAGCTGGTCTGTCATAATATAATAGAGACAGTAGATCTAGCTGGTCTGTCATAATATAATAGAGACAGTAGATCTAGCTGGTCTGTCACAATACAATAGAGACAGTAGATCTAGCTGGTCTGTCAGAATACAAGAGAGACAGTAGATCTAGCTGGTCTGTCATAATACAATAGAGACAGTAGATCTAGCTTGTCTGTTATAATATAATAGAGACAGTAGATCTAGCTGGTCTGTCAAAATATAACAGAGACAGTAGATATAGCTGGTCTGTCATCTTATAATAGAGACAGTGGATCTAGCTGGTCTGTCATAATATAATAGAGACAGTAGATCTAGCTGGTCTGTCATATTATGATAGAGACAGTACATCTAGCTGGTCTGTCATAATATAATAGAGACAGTAGATCTATCTGGTCTGTCATAATATAATAGAGACAGTAGATCTAGCTGGTCTGTCATAATATAATAGAGACAGTAGATCCAGCTGGTCTGTCATATTATAATAGAGACAGTAGATCCAGCAGGTCTGTCATAATATAATAGAGACAGTAGATCTAGCTGGTCTGTCAAAATATAATACAGACACAGAGAAGGTAGATGTAGCTGGTCTGTCATATTATAATAGAGACAGTAGATCTAGCTGGTCTGTCACAATACAATAGAGACAGTAGATCTAGCTGGTCTGTCATAATATAATAGAGACAGTAGATCTAGCTGGTCTGTCATAATATAATAGAGACAGTAGATCTAGCTGGTCTGTCTAAATATAATACAGACACAGATACGGTAGATCTAGCTGGTCTGTCATATTATAATAGAGACAGTAGAAGTAGCTGGTCTGTCATAATATAATAGAGACCGTAGATCTAGCTGGTCTGTCATAATATAATAGAGACAGTAGATCTAGCTGGTCTGTCATATTATGATAGAGACAGTAGATCTAGCTGGTCTGTCATATTATGATAGAGACAGTACATCTAGCTGGTCTGTCATAATATAATAGAGACAGTAGATCTATCTGGTCTGTCATAATATAATAGAGACAGTAGATCTAGCTGGTCTGTCATAATATAATAGAGACAGTAGATCCAGCTGGTCTGTCATATTATAATAGAGACAGTAGATCCAGCAGGTCTGTCATAATATAATAGAGACAGTAGATCTAGCTGGTCTGTCAAAATATAATACAGACACAGAGAAGGTAGATGTAGCTGGTCTGTCATATTATAATAGAGACAGTAGATCTAGCTGGTCTGTCATAATATAATATAGACAGTAGATCTAGCTGGTCTGTCATAATATAATAGAGACATTAGATCTAGCTGGTCTGTCATATTATAATAGAGACAGTAGATCTAGCTGGTCTGTCATATTATGATAGAGACAGTAGATCTAGCTGGTCTGTCATAATATAATAGAGACAGTAGATCTAGCTGGTCTGTCATATTATGATAGAGACAGTACATCTAGCTGGTCTGTCATAATATAATAGAGACAGTAGATCTATCTGGTCTGTCATAATATAATAGAGACAGTAGATCTAGCTGGTCTGTCATATTATAATAGAGACAGTAGATCCAGCAGGTCTGTCATAATATAATAGAGACAGTAGATCTAGCTGGTCTGTCAAAATATAATACAGACAAAGAGAAGGTAGATGTAGCTGGTCTGTCATATTATAATAGAGACAGTAGATCTAGCTGGTCTGTCATAATTAAATAGAGACAGTAGATCTAGCTGGTCTGTCATATTATAATAGAGACAGTAGATCTAGCTGGTCTGTCATAATATAATAGAGACAGTAGATCTTGCTGGTCTGTCAGAATACAATAGAGACAGTAGATCTAGCTGGTCTGTCATATTACAATAGAGACAGTAGATCTAGCTGGTCTGTTATAATATAATAGAGACAGTAGATCTAGCTGGTCTTTCAATATATAATAGAGACAGTAGATCTAGCTGGTCTGTCACAATATAATACAGACACAGAGACGAGACAGTAGATATAGCTCGTCTGTCACAATACAAGAGAGACAGCAGATATAGCTGGTCTGTCACAATACAATAGAGACAGTAGATCTAGCTGGTCTGTCATAATATAATAGAGACAGTAGATCTAGCTTATCTGTCAAAATATAATACAGACACAGATACGGTAGATCTAGCTGGTCTGTCATATTATAATAGAGACAGTAGAAGTAGCCTGTCTGTCATAATATAATAGAGACAGTAGATCTAGCTGGTCTGTCATAATATAATAGAGACAGTAGATCTAGCTGGTCTGTCATAATATAATAGAGACAGTAGATCTAGCTGGTCTGTCATAATATAATAGAGACAGTAGATCTAGCTTGTCTGTCATAATATAATAGAGACAGTAGATCTAGCTGGTCTGTCATAATATAATAGAGACAGTAGATCTAGCTGGTCTGTCACAATACAAGAGAGACAGTAGATATAGCTGGTCTGTCAGAATACAAGAGAGACAGTAGATCTAGCTGGTCTGTCATAATACAATAGAGACAGTAGATCTAGCTGGTCTGTCATAATATAATAAAGACAGTAGATCTAGCTGGTCTGTCATAATACAATAGAGACATTAGATCTAGCTGGTCTGTCATATTATAATAGAGACAGTAGATCTAGCTGGTCTGTCATATTATGATAGAGACAGTAGATCTAGCTGGTCTGTCATAATATAATAGAGACAGTAGATCTAGCTGGTCTGTCATATTATGATAGAGACAGTACATCTAGCTGGTCTGTCATAATATAATAGAGACAGTAGATCTATCTGGTCTGTCATAATATAATAGAGACAGTAGATCTAGCTGGTCTGTCAAAATATAATAGAGACAGTAGATCCAGCTGGTCTGTCATATTATAATAGAGACAGTAGATCCAGCAGGTCTGTCATAATATAATAGAGACAGTAGATCTAGCTGGTCTGTCAAAATATAATACAGACACAGAGAAGGTAGATGTAGCTGGTCTGTCATATTATAATAGAGACAGTAGATCTAGCTGGTCTGTCATAATTAAATAGAGACAGTAGATCTAGCTGGTCTGTCATATTATAATAGAGACAGTAGATCTAGCTGGTCTGTCATAATATAATAGAGACAGTAGATCTAGCTGGTCTGTCAGAATACAATAGAGACAGTAGATCTAGCTGGTCTGTTGTAATATAATAGAGACAGTAGATCTAGCTGGTCTTTCAATATATAATAGAGACAGTAGATCTAGCTGGTCTGTCACAATATAATACAGACACAGAGACAGTAGATATAGCTCGTCTGTCACAATACAAGAGAGACAGCAGATATAGCTGGTCTGTCACAATACAATAGAGACAGTAGATCTAGCTGGTCTGTCATAATATAATAGAGACAGTAGATCTAGCTTATCTGTCAAAATATAATAAAGACACAGATACGGTAGATCTAGCTGGTCTGTCATATTATAATAGAGACAGTAGAAGTAGCCTGTCTGTCATAATATAATAGAGACAGTAGATCTAGCTGGTCTGTCATAATATAATAGAGACAGTAGATCTAGCTGGTCTGTCATAATATAATAGAGACAGTAGATCTAGCTGGTCTGTCATAATATAATATAGACAGTAGATCTAGCTGGTCTGTCATAATATAATAGAGACATTAGATCTAGCTGGTCTGTCATATTATAATAGAGACAGTAGATCTAGCTGGTCTGTCATATTATGATAGAGACAGTAGATCTAGCTGGTCTGTCATAATATAATAGAGACAGTAGATCTAGCTGGTCTGTCATATTATGATAGAGACAGTACATCTAGCTGGTCTGTCATAATATAATAGAGACAGTAGATCTATCTGGTCTGTCATAATATAATAGAGACAGTAGATCTAGCTGGTCTGTCATATTATAATAGAGACAGTAGATCCAGCAGGTCTGTCATAATATAATAGAGACAGTAGATCTAGCTGGTCTGTCAAAATATAATACAGACAAAGAGAAGGTAGATGTAGCTGGTCTGTCATATTATAATAGAGACAGTAGATCTAGCTGGTCTGTCATAATTAAATAGAGACAGTAGATCTAGCTGGTCTGTCATATTATAATAGAGACAGTAGATCTAGCTGGTCTGTCATAATATAATAGAGACAGTAGATCTAGCTGGTCTGTTATAATATAATAGAGACAGTAGATCTAGCTGGTCTTTCAATATATAATAGAGACAGTAGATCTAGCTGGTCTGTCACAATATAATACAGACACAGAGACAGTAGATATAGCTCGTCTGTCACAATACAAGAGAGACAGCAGATATAGCTGGTCTGTCACAATACAATAGAGACAGTAGATCTAGCTGGTCTGTCATAATATAATAGAGACAGTAGATCTAGCTTATCTGTCAAAATATAATACAGACACAGATACGGTAGATCTAGCTGGTCTGTCATATTATAATAGAGACAGTAGAAGTAGCCTGTCTGTCATAATATAATAGAGACAGTAGATCTAGCTGGTCTGTCATACTATAATAGAGACAGTAGATCTAGCTGGTCTGTCATAATATAATAGAGACAGTAGATCTAGCTGGTCTGTCATAATATAATAGAGACAGTAGATCTAGCTTGTCTGTCATAATATAATAGAGACAGTAGATCTAGCTGGTCTGTCATAATATAATAGAGACAGTAGATCTAGCTGGTCTGTCACAATACAAGAGAGACAGTAGATATAGCTGGTCTGTCAGAATACAAGAGAGACAGTAGATCTAGCTGGTCTGTCATAATACAATAGAGACAGTAGATCTAGCTGGTCTGTCATAATATAATAAAGACAGTAGATCTAGCTGGTCTGTCATAATATAATAGAGACATTAGATCTAGCTGGTCTGTCATATTATAATAGAGACAGTAGATCTAGCTGGTCTGTCATATTATGATAGAGACAGTAGATCTAGCTGGTCTGTCATAATATAATAGAGACAGTAGATCTAGCTGGTCTGTCATATTATGATAGAGACAGTACATCTAGCTGGTCTGTCATAATATAATAGAGACAGTAGATCTATCTGGTCTGTCATAATATAATAGAGACAGTAGATCTAGCTGGTCTGTCATAATATAATAGAGACAGTAGATCCAGCTGGTCTGTCATATTATAATAGAGACAGTAGATCCAGCAGGTCTGTCATAATATAATAGAGACAGTAGATCTAGCTGGTCTGTCAAAATATAATACAGACACAGAGAAGGTAGATGTAGCTGGTCTGTCATATTATAATAGAGACAGTAGATCTAGCTGGTCTGTCATAATTAAATAGAGACAGTAGATCTAGCTGGTCTGTCATATTATAATAGAGACAGTAGATCTAGCTGGTCTGTCATAATATAATAGAGACAGTAGATCTAGCTGGTCTGTCAGAATACAATAGAGACAGTAGATCTAGCTGGTCTGTCATATTACAATAGAGACAGTAGATCTAGCTGGTCTGTTATAATATAATAGAGACAGTAGATCTAGCTGGTCTTTCAATATATAATAGAGACAGTAGATCTAGCTGGTCTGTCACAATATAATACAGACACAGAGACAGTAGATATAGCTCGTCTGTCACAATACAAGAGAGACAGCAGATATAGCTGGTCTGTCACAATACAATAGAGACAGTAGATCTAGCTGGTCTGTCATAATATAATAGAGACAGTAGATCTAGCTTATCTGTCAAAATATAATAAAGACACAGATACGGTAGATCTAGCTGGTCTGTCATATTATAATAGAGACAGTAGAAGTAGCCTGTCTGTCATAATATAATAGAGACAGTAGATCTAGCTGGTCTGTCATAATATAATAGAGACAGTAGATCTAGCTGGTCTGTCATAATATAATAGAGACAGTAGATCTAGCTGGTCTGTCATAATATAATAGAGACAGTAGATCTAGCTTGTCTGTCATAATATAATAGAGACAGTAGATCCAGCTGGTCTGTCATATTATAATAGAGACAGTAGATCCAGCAGGTCTGTCATAATATAATAGAGACAGTAGATCTAGCTGGTCTGTCAAAATATAATACAGACACAGAGAAGGTAGATGTAGCTGGTCTGTCATATTATAATAGAGACAGTAGATCTAGCTGGTCTGTCACAATACAATAGAGACAGTAGATCTAGCTGGTCTGTCATAATATAATAGAGACAGTAGATCTAGCTGGTCTGTCATATTATGATAGAGACAGTAGATCTAGCTGGTCTGTCATAATATAATAGAGACAGTAGATCTAGCTGGTCTGTCATATTATGATAGAGACAGTACATCTAGCTGGTCTGTCATAATATAATAGAGACAGTAGATCTATCTGGTCTGTCATAATATAATAGAGACAGTAGATCTAGCTGGTCTGTCATAATATAATAGAGACAGTAGATCCAGCTGGTCTGTCATAATATAATAGAGACAGTAGATGTAGCTGGTCTGTCAAAATATATTACAGACACAGAGAAGGTAGATGTAGCTGGTCTGTCATATTATAATAGAGACAGTAGATCTAGCTGGTCTGTCATATTATAATAGAGACAGTAGATCTAGCTGGTCTGTCATAATATAATAGAGACAGTAGATCTAGCTGGTCTGTCATAATATAATAGAGACAGTAGATCTAGCTGGTCTGTCACAATACAATAGAGACAGTAGATCTAGCTGGTCTGTCAGAATACAAGAGAGACAGTAGATCTAGCTGGTCTGTCATAATACAATAGAGACAGTAGATCTAGATTGTCTGTTATAATATAATAGAGACAGTAGATCTAGCTGGTCTGTCAAAATATAACAGAGACAGTAGATATAGCTGGTCTGTCATCTTATAATAGAGACAGTGGATCTAGCTGGTCTGTCATAATATAATAGAGACAGTAGATCTAGCTGGTCTGTCATATAATGATAGAGACAGTACATCTAGCTGGTCTGTCATAATATAATAGAGACAGTAGATCTATCTGGTCTGTCATAATATAATAGAGACAGTAGATCTAGCTGGTCTGTCATAATATAATAGAGACAGTAGATCCAGCTGGTCTGTCATATTATAATAGAGACAATAGATCTAGCTGGTCTGTCATAATATAATAGAGACAGTAGATCTAGCTGGTCTGTCATAATATAATAGAGACAGTAGATCTAGCTGGTCTGTCATAATATAATAGAGACAGTAGATCTAGCTGGTCTGTCAGAATACAAGAGAGACAGTAGATCTAGCTGGTCGTCATAATACAATAGAGACAGTAGATCTAGCTTGTCTGTTATAAGATAATAGAGACAGTAGATCTAGCTGGTCTGACAAAATATAACAGAGACAGTAGATATAGCTGGTCTGTCATCTTATAATAGAGACAGTGGATCTAGCTGGTCTGTCATAATATAATAGAGACAGTAGATCTAGCTGGTCTGTCATATTATGATAGAGACAGTACATCTAGCTGGTCTGTCATAATATAATAGAGACAGTAGATCTATCTGGTCTGTCATAATATAATAGAGACAGTAGATCTAGCTGGTCTGTCATAATATAATAGAGACAGTAGATCCAGCTGGTCTGTCATATTATAATAGAGACAGTAGATCCAGCAGGTCTGTCATAATATAATAGAGACAGTAGATCTAGCTGGTCTGTCAAAATATAATACAGACACAGAGAAGGTAGATGTAGCTGGTCTGTCATATTATAATAGAGACAGTAGATCTAGCTGGTCTGTCACAATACATTAGAGACAGTAGATCTAGCTGGTCTGTCATAATATAATAGAGAGAGTAGATCTAGCTGGTCTGTCATAATATAATAGAGACAGTAGATCTAGCTGTTCTGTCTAAATATAATACAGACACAGATACGGTAGATCTAGCTGGTCTGTCATATTATGATAGAGACAGTAGATCTAGCTGGTCTGTCATAATATAATAGAGACAGTAGATCTAGCTGGTCTGTCATATTATGATAGAGACAGTACATCTAGCTGGTCTGTCATAATATAATAGAGACAGTAGATCTATCTGGTCTGTCATAATATAATAGAGACAGTAGATCTAGCTGGTCTGTCATAATATAATAGAGACAGTAGATCCAGCTGGTCTGTCATAATATAATAGAGACAGTAGATGTAGCTTGTCTGTCAAAATATAATACAGACACAGAGAAGGTAGATGTAGCTGGTCTGTCATATTATAATAGAGACAGTAGATCTAGCTGGTCTGTCATATTATAATACAGACAGTAGATCTAGCTGGTCTGTCATATTATAATAGAGACAGTAGATCCAGCTGGTCTGTCATAATATAATAGAGACAGTAGATCTAGCTGGTCTGTCATAATATAATAGAGACAGTAGATCTAGCTGGTCTGTCATAATATAATAGAGACAGTAGATCTAGCTGGTCTGTCACAATACAATAGAGACAGTAGATCTAGCTGGTCTGTCAGAATACAAGAGAGACAGTAGATCTAGCTGGTCTGTCATAATACAATAGAGACAGTAGATCTAGCTTGTCTGTTATAATATAATAGAGACAGTAGATCTAGCTGGTCTGTCAAAATATAACAGAGACAGTAGATATAGCTGGTCTGTCATCTTATAATAGAGACAGTGGATCTAGCTGGTCTGTCATAATATAATAGAGACAGTAGATCTAGCTGGTCTGTCAGAATACAAGAGAGACAGTAGATCTAGCTGGTCGTCATAATACAATAGAGACAGTAGATCTAGCTTGTCTGTTATAAGATAATAGAGACAGTAGATCTAGCTGGTCTGACAAAATATAACAGAGACAGTAGATATAGCTGGTCTGTCATCTTATAATAGAGACAGTGGATCTAGCTGGTCTGTCATAATATAATAGAGACAGTAGATCTAGCTGGTCTGTCATATTATGATAGAGACAGTACATCTAGCTGGTCTGTCATAATATAATAGAGACAGTAGATCTATCTGGTCTGTCATAATATAATAGAGACAGTAGATCTAGCTGGTCTGTCATAATATAATAGAGACAGTAGATCCAGCTGGTCTGTCATATTATAATAGAGACAGTAGATCCAGCAGGTCTGTCATAATATAATAGAGACAGTAGATCTAGCTGGTCTGTCAAAATATAATACAGACACAGATACGGTAGATCTAGCTGGTCTGTCATATTATGATAGAGACAGTAGATCTAGCTGGTCTGTCATAATATAATAGAGACAGTAGATCTAGCTGGTCTGTCATAATATAATAGAGACAGTAGATCCAGCTGGTCTGTCATAATATAATAGAGACAGTAGATGTAGCTTGTCTGTCAAAATATAATACAGACACAGAGAAGGTAGATGTAGCTGGTCTGTCATATTATAATAGAGACAGTAGATCTAGCTGGTCTGTCATATTATAATACAGACAGTAGATCTAGCTGGTCTGTCATATTATAATAGAGACAGTAGATCCAGCTGGTCTGTCATAATATAATAGAGGCAGTAGATCTAGCTGGTCTGTCATAATATAATAGAGACAGTAGATCTAGCTGGTCTGTCATAATATATAGAGACAGTAGATCTAGCTGGTCTGTCACAATACAATAGAGACAGTAGATCTAGCTGGTCTGTCAGAATACAAGAGAGACAGTAGATCTAGCTGGTCTGTCATAATACAATAGAGACAGTAGATCTAGCTTGTCTGTTATAATATAATAGAGACAGTAGATCTAGCTGGTCTGTCAAAATATAACAGAGACAGTAGATATAGCTGGTCTGTCATCTTATAATAGAGACAGTGGATCTAGCTGGTCTGTCATAATATAATAGAGACAGTAGATCTAGCTGGTCTGTCATATTATGATAGAGACAGTACATCTAGCTGGTCTGTCATAATATAATAGAGACAGCAGATCTATCTGGTCTGTCATAATATAATAGAGACAGTAGATCTAGCTGGTCTGTCATAATATAATAGAGACAGTAGATCCAGCCGGTCTGTCATATTATAATAGAGACAGTAGATCCAGCAGGTCTGTCATAATATAATAGAGACAGTAGATCTAGCTGGTCTGTCAAAATATAATACAGACACAGAGAAGGTAGATGTAGCTGGTCTGTCATATTATAATAGAGACAGTAGATCTAGCTGGTCTGTCACAATACAATAGAGACAGTAGATCTAGCTGGTCTGTCATAATATAATAGAGACAGTAGATCTAGCTGGTCTGTCATAATATAATAGAGACAGTAGATCTAGCTGGTCTGTCATAATATAATAGAGACAGTAGATCTAGCTGGTCTGTCATATTATGATAGAGACAGTACATCTAGCTGGTCTGTCATAATATAATAGAGACAGTAGATCTATCTGGTCTGTCATAATATAATAGAGACAGTAGATCTAGCTGGTCTGTCATAATATAATAGAGACAGTAGATCCAGCTGGTCTGTCATAATATAATAGAGACAGTAGATGTAGCTTGTCTGTCAAAATATAATACAGACACAGAGAAGGTAGATGTAGCTGGTCTGTCATATTATAATAGAGACAGTAGATCTAGCTGGTCTGTCATATTATAATACAGACAGTAGATCTAGCTGGTCTGTCATATTATAATAGAGACAGTAGATCCAGCTGGTCTGTCATAATATAATAGAGACAGTAGATCTAGCTGGTCTGTCATAATATAATAGAGACAGTAGATCTAGCTGGTCTGTCATAATATAATAGAGACAGTAGATCTAGCTGGTCTGTCACAATACAATAGAGACAGTAGATCTAGCTGGTCTGTCAGAATACAAGAGAGACAGTAGATCTAGCTGGTCTGTCATAATACAATAGAGACAGTAGATCTAGCTTGTCTGTTATAATATAATAGAGACAGTAGATCTAGCTGGTCTGTCAAAATATAACAGAGACAGTAGATATAGCTGGTCTGTCATCTTATAATAGAGACAGTGGATCTAGCTGGTCTGTCATAATATAATAGAGACAGTAGATCTAGCTGGTCTGTCAGAATACAAGAGAGACAGTAGATCTAGCTGGTCGTCATAATACAATAGAGACAGTAGATCTAGCTTGTCTGTTATAAGATAATAGAGACAGTAGATCTAGCTGGTCTGACAAAATATAACAGAGACAGTAGATATAGCTGGTCTGTCATCTTATAATAGAGACAGTGGATCTAGCTGGTCTGTCATAATATAATAGAGACAGTAGATCTAGCTGGTCTGTCATATTATGATAGAGACAGTACATCTAGCTGGTCTGTCATAATATAATAGAGACAGTAGATCTATCTGGTCTGTCATAATATAATAGAGACAGTAGATCTAGCTGGTCTGTCATAATATAATAGAGACAGTAGATCCAGCTGGTCTGTCATATTATAATAGAGACAGTAGATCCAGCAGGTCTGTCATAATATAATAGAGACAGTAGATCTAGCTGGTCTGTCAAAATATAATACAGACACAGAGAAGGTAGATGTAGCTGGTCTGTCATATTATAATAGAGACAGTAGATCTAGCTGGTCTGTCACAATACATTAGAGACAGTAGATCTAGCTGGTCTGTCATAATATAATAGAGACAGTAGATCTAGCTGGTCTGTCATAATATAATAGAGACAGTAGATCTAGCTGTTCTGTCTAAATATAATACAGACACAGATACGGTAGATCTAGCTGGTCTGTCATATTATGATAGAGACAGTAGATCTAGCTGGTCTGTCATAATATAATAGAGACAGTAGATCTAGCTGGTCTGTCATAATATAATAGAGACAGTAGATCCAGCTGGTCTGTCATAATATAATAGAGACAGTAGATGTAGCTTGTCTGTCAAAATATAATACAGACACAGAGAAGGTAGATGTAGCTGGTCTGTCATATTATAATAGAGACAGTAGATCTAGCTGGTCTGTCATATTATAATACAGACAGTAGATCTAGCTGGTCTGTCATATTATAATAGAGACAGTAGATCCAGCTGGTCTGTCATAATATAATAGAGACAGTAGATCTAGCTGGTCTGTCATAATATAATAGAGACAGTAGATCTAGCTGGTCTGTCATAATATAATAGAGACAGTAGATCTAGCTGGTCTGTCACAATACAATAGAGACAGTAGATCTAGCTGGTCTGTCAGAATACAAGAGAGACAGTAGATCTAGCTGGTCTGTCATAATACAATAGAGACAGTAGATCTAGCTTGTCTGTTATAATATAATAGAGACAGTAGATCTAGCTGGTCTGTCAAAATATAACAGAGACAGTAGATATAGCTGGTCTGTCATCTTATAATAGAGACAGTGGATCTAGCTGGTCTGTCATAATATAATAGAGACAGTAGATCTAGCTGGTCTGTCATATTATGATAGAGACAGTACATCTAGCTGGTCTGTCATAATATAATAGAGACAGCAGATCTATCTGGTCTGTCATAATATAATAGAGACAGTAGATCTAGCTGGTCTGTCATAATATAATAGAGACAGTAGATCCAGCCGGTCTGTCATATTATAATAGAGACAGTAGATCCAGCAGGTCTGTCATAATATAATAGAGACAGTAGATCTAGCTGGTCTGTCTAAATATAATACAGACACAGATACGGTAGATCTAGCTGGTCTGTCATATTATAATAGAGACAGTAGAAGTAGCTGGTCTGTCATAAAATAATAGAGACAGTAGATCTATCTGGTCTGTCATAATATAATAGAGACAGTAGATCTAGCTGGTCTGTCATATTATGATAGAGACAGTAGATCTAGCTGGTCTGTCATAATATAATAGAGACAGTAGATCTAGCTGGTCTGTCATATTATGATAGAGACAGTACATCTAGCTGGTCTGTCATATTATAATAGAGACAGTAGATCTAGCTGGTCTGTCATATTATGATAGAGACAGTAGATCTAGCTGGTCTGTCATAATATAATAGAGACAGTAGATCTAGCTGGTCTGTCATATTATGATAGAGACAGTACATCTAGCTGGTCTGTCATAATATAATAGAGACAGTAGATCTATCTGGTCTGTCATAATATAATAGAGACAGTAGATCTAGCTGGTCTGTCATAATATAATAGAGACAGTAGATCCAGCTGGTCTGTCATATTATAATAGAGACAGTAGATCCAGCAGGTCTGTCATAATACAATAGAGACAGTAGATCTAGCTGGTCTGTCAAAATATAATACAGACACAGAGAAGGTAGATGTAGCTGGTCTGTCATATTATAATAGAGACAGTAGATCTAGCTGGTCTGTCATAATTAAATAGAGACAGTAGATCTAGCTGGTCTGTCATATTATAATAGAGACAGTAGATCTAGCTGGTCTGTCATAATATAATAGAGACAGTAGATCTAGCTGGTCTGTCAGAATACAATAGAGACAGTAGATCTAGCTGGTCTGTCATATTATAATAGAGACAGTAGATCTAGCTGGTCTGTTATAATATAATAGAGACAGTAGATCTAGCTGGTCTTTCAATATATAATAGAAACAGTAGATCTAGCTGGTCTGTCACAATATAATACAGACACAGAGACAGTAGATATAGCTCGTCTGTCACAATACAAGAGAGACAGCAGATATAGCTGGTCTGTCACAATACAATAGAGACAGTAGATCTAGCTGGTCTGTCATAATATAATAGAGACAGTAGATCTAGCTGGTCTGTCAAAATATAATACAGACACAGATACGGTAGATCTAGCTGGTCTGTCATATTATAATAGAGACAGTAGAAGTAGCCTGTCTGTCATAATATAATAGAGACAGTAGATCTAGCTGGTCTGTCATAATATAATAGAGACAGTAGATCTAGCTGGTCTGTCATAATACAATAGAGACAGTAGATCTAGCTTGTCTGTTATAATATAATAGAGACAGTAGATCTAGCTGGTCTGTCAAAATATAACAGAGACAGTAGATATAGCTGGTCTGTCATCTTATAATAGAGACAGTGGATCTAGCTGGTCTGTCATAATATAATAGAGACAGTAGATCTAGCTGGTCTGTCATAATATAATAGAGACAGTAGATCCAGCTGGTCTGTCATAATATAATAGAGACAGTAGATCCAGCTGGTCTGTCATATTATAATAGAGACAATAGATCTAGCTGGTCTGTCATAATATAATAGAGACATTAGATCTAGCTGGTCTGTCATAATATAATAGAGACAGTAGATCTAGCTGGTCTGTCATAATATAATAGAGACAGTAGATCTACCTGGTCTGTCACAATACAATAGAGACAGTAGATCTAGCTGGTCTGTCAGAATACAAGAGAGACAGTAGATCTAGCTGGTCTGTCATAATACAATAGAGACAGTAGATCTAGCTTGTCTGTTATAAGATAATAGAGACAGTAGATCTAGCTGGTCTGTCAAAATATAACAGAGACAGTAGATATAGCTGGTCTGTCATCTTATAATAGAGACAGTGGATCTAGCTGGTCTGTCATAATATAATAGAGACAGTAGATCTAGCAGGTCTGTCATATTATGATAGAGACAGTACATCTAGCTGGTCTGTCATAATATAATAGAGACAGTAGATCTATCTGGTCTGTCATAATATAATAGAGACAGTAGATCTAGCTGGTCTGTCATAATATAATAGAGACAGTAGATCCAGCTGGTCTGTCATATTATAATAGAGACAGTAGATCCAGCAGGTCTGTCATAATATAATAGAGACAGTAGATCTAGCTGGTCTGTCAAAATATAATACAGACACAGAGAAGGTAGATGTAGCTGGTCTGTCATATTATAATAGAGACAGTAGATCTAGCTGGTCTGTCACAATACATTAGAGACAGTAGATCTAGCTGGTCTGTCATAATATAATAGAGACAGTAGATCTAGCTGGTCTGTCATAATATAATAGAGACAGTAGATCTAGCTGGTCTGTCTAAATATAATACAGACACAGATACGGTAGATCTAGCTGGTCTGTCATATTATGATAGAGACAGTAGATCTAGCTGGTCTGTCATAATATAATAGAGACAGTAGATCTAGCTGGTCTGTCATATTATGATAGAGACAGTACATCTAGCTGGTCTGTCATAATATAATAGAGACAGTAGATCTATCTGGTCTGTCATAATATAATAGAGACAGTAGATCTAGCTGGTCTGTCATAATATAATAGAGACAGTAGATCCAGCTGGTCTGTCATAATATAATAGAGACAGTAGATGTAGCTGGTCTGTCAAAATATAATACAGACACAGAGAAGGTAGATGTAGCTGGTCTGTCATATTATAATAGAGACAGTAGATCTAGCTGGTCTGTCATATTATAATACAGACAGTAGATCTAGCTGGTCTGTCATATTATAATAGAGACAATAGATCTAGCTGGTCTGTCATAATATAATAGAGACAGTAGATCTAGCTGGTCTGTCATAATATAATAGAGACAGTAGATCTAGCTGGTCTGTCATAATATAATAGAGACAGTAGATCTAGCTGGTCTGTCACAATACAATAGAGACAGTAGATCTAGCTGGTCTGTCAGAATACAAGAGAGACAGTAGATCTAGCTGGTCTGTCATAATACAATAGAGACAGTAGATCTAGCTTGTCTGTTATAATATAATAGAGACAGTAGATCTAGCTGGTCTGTCAAAATATAACAGAGACAGTAGATATAGCTGGTCTGTCATCTTATAATAGAGACAGTGGATCTAGCTGGTCTGTCATAATATAATAGAGACAGTAGATCTAGCTGGTCTGTCATATTATGATAGAGACAGTACATCTAGCTGGTCTGTCATAATATAATAGAGACAGTAGATCTATCTGGTCTGTCATAATATAATAGAGACAGTAGATCTAGCTGGTCTGTCATAATATAATAGAGACAGTAGATCCAGCCGGTCTGTCATATTATAATAGAGACAGTAGATCCAGCAGGTCTGTCATAATATAATAGAGACAGTAGATCTAGCTGGTCTGTCAAAAGATAATACAGACACAGAGAAGGTAGATGTAGCTGGTCTGTCATATTATAATAGAGACAGTAGATCTAGCTGGTCTGTCACAATAGAATAGAGACAGTAGATCTAGCTGGTCTGTCATAATATAATAGAGACAGTAGATCTAGCTGGTCTGTCATAATATAATAGAGACAGTAGATCTAGCTGGTCTGTCTAAATATAATACAGACACAGATACGGTAGATCTAGCTGGTCTGTCATATTATAATAGAGACAGTAGAAGTAGCTGGTCTGTCATAATATAATAGAGACAGTAGATCTAGCTGGTCTGTCATAATATAATAGAGACAGTAGATCTAGCTGGTCTGTCATATTATGATAGAGACAGTAGATCTAGCTGGTCTGTCATGATATAATAGAGACAGTAGATCTAGCTGGTCTGTCATATTATGATAGAGACAGTACATCTAGCTGGTCTGTCATATTATAATAGAGACAGTAGATCTAGCTGGTCTGTCATATTATGATAGAGACAGTAGATCTAGCTGGTCTGTCATAATATAATAGAGACAGTAGATCTAGCTGGTCTGTCATATTATGATAGAGACAGTACATCTAGCTGGTCTGTCATAATATAATAGAGACAGTAGATCTATCTGGTCTGTCATAATATAATAGAGACAGTAGATCTAGCTGGTCTGTCATAATATAATAGAGACAGTAGATCCAGCTGGTCTGTCATATTATAATAGAGACAGTAGATCCAGCAGGTCTGTCATAATATAATAGAGACAGTAGATCTAGCTGGTCTGTCAAAATATAATACAGACACAGAGAAGGTAGATGTAGCTGGTCTGTCATATTATAATAGAGACAGTAGATCTAGCTGGTCTGTCATAATTAAATAGAGACAGTAGATCTAGCTGGTCTGTCATATTATAATAGAGACAGTAGATCTAGCTGGTCTGTCATAATATAATAGAGACAGTAGATCTAGCTGGTCTGTCAGAATACAATAGAGACAGTAGATCTAGCTGGTCTGTCATATTATAATAGAGACAGTAGATCTAGCTGGTCTGTTATAATATAATAGAGACAGTAGATCTAGCTGGTCTTTCAATATATAATAGAGACAGTAGATCTAGCTGGTCTGTCACAATATAATGCAGACACAGAGACAGTAGATATAGCTCGTCTGTCACAATACAAGAGAGACAGCAGATATAGCTGGTCTGTCACAATACAATAGAGACAGTAGATCTAGCTGGTCTGTCATAATATAATAGAGACAGTAGATCTAGCTGGTCTGTCAAAATATAATACAGACACAGATACGGTAGATCTAGCTGGTCTGTCATATTATAATAGAGACAGTAGAAGTAGCCTGTCTGTCATAATATAATAGAGACAGTAGATCTAGCTGGTCTGTCATAATATAATAGAGACAGTAGATCTAGCTGGTCTGTCATAATATAATAGAGACAGTAGATCTAGCTGGTCTGTCATAATATAATAGAGACAGTAGATCTAGCTGGTCTGTCATAATATAATAGAGACAGTAGATCTAGCTTGTCTGTCATAATATAATAGAGACAGTAGATCTAGCTGGTCTGTCATAATATAATAGAGACAGTAGATATAGCTGGTCTGTCAGAATACAAGAGAGACAGTAGATCTAGCTGGTCTGTCATAATACAATAGAGACAGTACATCTAGCTTGTCTGTCATAATATAATAGAGACAGTAGATCTAGCTGGTCTGTCATATTATAATAGAGACAGTAGATCTAGCTGGTCTGTCATATTATAATAGAGACAGTAGATCTAGCTGGTCTGTCAGAATAGAATAGAGACAGTAGATCTAGCTGGTCTGTCATAATAAAATAGAGACAGTAGATCTAGCTGGTCTGTCATATTATAATAGAGACAGTAGATCTAGCTGGTCTGTCATATTATAATAGAGACAGTAGATCTAGCTGGTCTGTCATAATATAATAGAGACAGTAGATATAGCTGGTCTGTCATAATATAATATAGACAGTAGATCTAGCTGGTCTGTCATATTATAATAGAGACAGTAGATCTAGCTGGTATGTCATATTATAATAGAGACAGTAGATCTAGCTGGTCTGTCAGAATAGAATAGAGACAGTAGAAATAGCTGGTCTGTCATATTATAATAGAGACAGTAGATCTAGCTGGTCTGTCATAATTAAATAGAGACAGTAGATCTAGCTGGTCTGTCATATTATAATAGAGACAGTAGATCTAGCTGGTCTGTCATATTATAATAGAGACAGTAGATCTAGCTGGTCTGTCATATTATAATAGAGACAGTAGATCTAGCTGGTCTGTCAGAATAGAATAGAGACAGTAGATCTAGCTGGTCTGTCATAATAAAATAGAGACAGTAGATCTAGCTGGTCTGTCATATTATAATAGAGACAGTAGATCTAGCTGGTCTGTCATAATTAAATAGAGACAGTAGATCTAGCTGGTCTGTCATATTATAATAGAGACAGTAGATCTAGCTGGTCTGTCATAATATAATAGAGACAGTAGATCTAGCTGGTCTGTCAGAATACAATAGAGACAGTAGATCTAGCTGGTCTGTCATATTATAATAGAGACAGTAGATCTAGCTGGTCTGTTATAATATAATAGAGACAGTAGATCTAGCTGGTCTTTCAATATATAATAGAGACAGTAGATCTAGCTGGTCTGTCACAATATAATACAGACACAGAGACAGTAGATATAGCTCGTCTGTCACAATACAAGAGAGACAGCAGATATAGCTGGTCTGTCACAATACAATAGAGACAGTAGATCTAGCTGGTCTGTCATATTATAATAGAGACAGTAGAAGTAGCCTGTCTGTCATAATATAATAGAGACAGTAGATCTAGCTGGTCTGTCATAATATAATAGAGACAGTAGATCTAGCTGGTCTGTCATAATATAATAGAGACAGTAGATCTAGCTGGTCTGTCATAATATAATAGAGACAGTAGATCTAGCTTGTCTGTCATAATATAATAGAGACAGTAGATCTAGCTGGTCTGTCATAATATAATAGAGACAGTAGATCTAGCTGGTCTGTCACAATACAAGAGAGACAGTAGATATAGCTGGTCTGTCAGAATACAAGAGAGACAGTAGATCTAGCTGGTCTGTCATAATACAATAGAGACAGTACATCTAGCTTGTCTGTCATAATATAATAGAGACAGTAGATCTAGCTGGTCTGTCATATTATAATAGAGACAGTAGATCTAGCTGGTCTGTCATATTATAATAGAGACAGTAGATCTAGCTGGTCTGTCAGAATAGAATAGAGACAGTAGATCTAGCTGGTCTGTCATAATAAAATAGAGACAGTAGATCTAGCTGGTCTGTCATATTATAATAGAGACAGTAGATCTAGCTGGTCTGCCATATTATAATAGAGACAGTAGATCTAGCTGGTCTGTCATAATATAATAGAGACAGTAGATCTAGCTGGTCTGTCATAATATAATATAGACAGTAGATCTAGCTGGTCTGTCATATTATAATAGAGACAGTAGATCTAGCTGGTATGTCATATTATAATAGAGACAGTAGATCTAGCTGGTCTGTCAGAATAGAATAGAGACAGTAGAAATAGCTGGTCTGTCATATTATAATAGAGACAGTAGATCTAGCTGGTCTTTCATAATTAAATAGAGACAGTAGATCTAGCTGGTCTGTCATATTATAATAGAGACAGTAGATCTAGCTGGTCTGTCATATTATAATAGAGACAGTAGATCTAGCTGGTCTGTCATATTATAATAGAGACAGTAGATCTAGCTGGTCTGTCAGAATAGAATAGAGACAGTAGATCTAGCTGGTCTGTCATAATAAAATAGAGACAGTAGATCTAGCTGGTCTGTCATATTATAATAGAGACAGTAGATCTAGCTGGTCTGTCATATTATAATAGAGACAGTAGATCTAGCTGGTCTGTCATAATATAATAGAGACAGTAGATCTAGCTGGTCTGTCATAATATAATAGAGACAGTAGATCCAGCTGGTCTGTCATATTATAATAGAGACAGTAGATCCAGCAGGTCTGTCATAATATAATAGAGACAGTAGATCTAGCTGGTCTGTCAAAATATAATACAGACACAGAGAAGGTAGATGTAGCTGGTCTGTCATATTATAATAGAGACAGTAGATCTAGCTGGTCTGTCATAATTAAATAGAGACAGTAGATCTAGCTGGTCTGTCATATTATAATAGAGACAGTAGATCTAGCTGGTCTGTCATAATATAATAGAGACAGTAGATCTAGCTGGTCTGTCAGAATACAATAGAGACAGTAGATCTAGCTGGTCTGTCATATTATAATAGAGACAGTAGATCTAGCTGGTCTGTTATAATATAATAGAGACAGTAGATCTAGCTGGTCTTTCAATATATAATAGAGACAGTAGATCTAGCTGGTCTGTCACAATATAATACAGACACAGAGACAGTAGATATAGCTCGTCTGTCACAATACAAGAGAGACAGCAGATATAGCTGGTCTGTCACAATACAATAGAGACAGTAGATCTAGCTGGTCTGTCATATTATAATAGAGACAGTAGATCTAGCTGGTCTGTCATATTATAATAGAGACAGTAGATCTAGCTGGTCTGTCAGAATAGAATAGAGACAGTAGATCTAGCTGGTCTGTCATAATAAAATAGAGACAGTAGATCTAGCTGGTCTGTCATATTATAATAGAGACAGTAGATCTAGCTGGTCTGTCATATTATAATAGAGACAGTAGATCTAGCTGGTCTGTCATAATATAATAGAGACAGTAGATCTAGCTGGTCTGTCATATTATAATAGAGACAGTAGATCCAGCTGGTCTGTCATATTATAATAGAGACAGTAGATCCAGCAGGTCTGTCATAATATAATAGAGACAGTAGATCTAGCTGGTCTGTCAAAATATAATACAGACACAGAGAAGGTAGATGTAGCTGGTCTGTCATATTATAATAGAGACAGTAGATCTAGCTGGTCTGTCATAATTAAATAGAGACAGTAGATCTAGCTGGTCTGTCATATTATAATAGAGACAGTAGATCTAGCTGGTCTGTCATAATATAATAGAGACAGTAGATCTAGCTGGTCTGTCAGAATACAATAGAGACAGTAGATCTAGCTGGTCTGTCATATTATAATAGAGACAGTAGATCTAGCTGGTCTGTTATAATATAATAGAGACAGTAGATCTAGCTGGTCTTTCAATATATAATAGAGACAGTAGATCTAGCTGGTCTGTCACAATATAATACAGACACAGAGACAGTAGATATAGCTCGTCTGTCACAAAACAAGAGAGACAGCAGATATAGCTGGTCTGTCACAATACAATAGAGACAGTAGATCTAGCTGGTCTGTCATAATATAATAGAGACAGTAGATCTAGCTGGTCTGTCAAAATATAATACAGACACAGATACGGTAGATCTAGCTGGTCTGTCATATTATAATAGAGACAGTAGAAGTAGCCTGTCTGTCATAATATAATAGAGACAGTAGATCTAGCTGGTCTGTCATAATATAATAGAGACAGTAGATCTAGCTGGTCTGTCATAATATAATAGAGACAGTAGATCTAGCTGGTCTGTCATAATATAATAGAGACAGTAGATCTAGCTTGTCTGTCATAATATAATAGAGACAGTAGATCTAGCTGGTCTGTCATAATATAATAGAGACAGTAGATCTAGCTGGTCTGTCACAATACAAGAGAGACAGTAGATATAGCTGGTCTGTCAGAATACAAGAGAGACAGTAGATCTAGCTGGTCTGTCATAATACAATAGAGACAGTACATCTAGCTTGTCTGTCATAATATAATAGAGACAGTAGATCTAGCTGGTCTGTCATATTATAATAGAGACAGTAGATCTAGCTGGTCTGTCATATTATAATAGAGACAGTAGATCTAGCTGGTCTGTCAGAATAGAATAGAGACAGTAGATCTAGCTGGTCTGTCATAATAAAATAGAGACAGTAGATCTAGCTGGTCTGTCATATTATAATAGAGACAGTAGATCTAGCTGGTCTGTCATATTATAATAGAGACAGTAGATCTAGCTGGTCTGTCATAATATAATAGAGACAGTAGATCTAGCTGGTCTGTCATAATATAATATAGACAGTAGATCTAGCTGGTCTGTCATATTATAATAGAGACAGTAGATCTAGCTGGTATGTCATATTATAATAGAGACAGTAGATCTAGCTGGTCTGTCAGAATAGAATAGAGACAGTAGATCTAGCTGGTCTGTCATAACATAATAGAGACAGTAGATCTAGCTGGTCTGTTATAATATAATAGAGACAGTAGATCTAGCTGGTCTGTCATAACATAATAGAGACAGTAGATCTAGCTGGTCTGTCATAATATAATAGAGACAGTAGATCTAGCTGGTCTGTTATAATACAATAGAGACAGTAGATCTAGCTGGTCTGTCATAACATAATAGAGACAGTAGATCTAGCTGGTCTGTCATAATATAATAGAGACAGTAGATCTAGCTGGTCTGTCATAACATAATAGAGACAGTAGATCTAGCTGGTCTGTCATAACATAATAGAGACAGTAGATCTAGCTGGTCTGTCATAACATAATAGAGACAGTAGATCTAGCTGGTCTGTCATAACATAATAGAGACAGTAGATCTAGCTGGTCTGTCATAATATAATAGAGACAGTAGATCTAGCTGGTCTGTTATAATACAATAGAGACAGTAGATCTAGCTGGTCTGTCATAACATAATAGAGACAGTAGATCTAGCTGGTCTGTCATAATACAATAGAGACAGTAGATCTAGCTTGTCTGTTATAATACAATAGAGACAGTAGATCTAGCTGGTCTGTCATAACATAATAGAGACAGTAGATCTAGCTGGTCTGTCATAACATAATAGAGACAGTAGATCTAGCTGGTCTGTCATAATATAATAGAGACAGTAAATCTAGCTGGTCTGTTATAATACAATAGAGACAGTAGATCTAGCTGGTCTGTCATAACATAATAGAGACAGTAGATCTAGCTGGTCTGTCATAATACAATAGAGACAGTAGATCTAGCTGGCCTGTTATAATACAATAGAGACAGTAGATCTAGCTGGTCTGTCATAACATAATAGAGACAGTAGATCTAGCTGGTCTGTCATAACATAATAGAGACAGTAGATCTAGCTGGTCTGTTATAATACAATAGAGACAGTAGATCTAGCTGGTCTGTCATAACATAATAGAGACAGTAGATCTAGCTGGTCTGTCATAATATAATAGAGACAGTAGATCTAGCTGGTCTGTTATAATACAATAGAGACAGTAGATCTAGCTGGTCTGTCATAACATAATAGAGACAGTAGATCTAGCTGGTCTGTCATAATACAATAGAGACAGTAGATCTAGCTGGTCTGTCATAATATAATAGAGACAGTAGATCTAGCTGGTCTGTTATAATACAATAGAGACAGTAGATCTAGCTGGTCTGTCATAACATAATAGAGACAGTAGATCTAGCTGGTCTGTCATAATACAATAGAGACAGTAGATCTAGCTGGTCTGTTATAATACAATAGAGACAGTAGATCTAGCTGGTCTGTCATAACATAATAGAGACAGTAGATCTAGCTGGTCTGTCATAACATAATAGAGACAGTAGATCTAGCTGGTCTGTTATAATACAATAGAGACAGTAGATCTAGCTGGTCTGTCATAACATAATAGAGACAGTAGATCTAGCTGGTCTGTCATAATATAATAGAGACAGTAGATCTAGCTGGTCTGTTATAATACAATAGAGACAGTAGATCTAGCTGGTCTGTCATAACATAATAGAGACAGTAGATCTAGCTGGTCTGTCATAATACAATAGAGACAGTAGATCTAGCTTGTCTGTTATAATACAATAGAGACAGTAGATCTAGCTGGTCTGTCATAATATAATAGAGACAGTAGATCTAGCTGGTCTGTCATAACATAATAGAGACAGTAGATCTAGCTGGTCTGTCATAACATAATAGAGACAGTAGATCTAGCTGGTCTGTTATAATATAATAGAGACATTAGATCTAGCTGGTCTGTTATAATACAATAGAGACAGTAGATCTAGCTGGTCTGTCATAAAATAATAGAGACAGTAGATCTAGCTGGTCTGTCATAATATAATAGAGACAGTAGATCTAGCTGGTCTGTCATATTATGATAGAGACAGTACATCTAGCTGGTCTGTCATAATATAATAGAGACAGTAGATCTAGCTGGTCTGTTATAATACAATAGAGGCAGTAGATCTAGCTGGTCTGTCATAACATAATAGAGACAGTAGATCTAGCTGGTCTGTCATAACATAATAGAGACAGTAGATCTAGCTGGTCTGTCATAACATAATAGAGACAGTAGATCTAGCTGGTCTGTTATAATACAATAGAGACAGTAGATCTAGCTGGTCTGTCATAACATAATAGAGACAGTAGATCTAGCTGGTCTGTCATAATATAATAGAGACAGTAGATCTAGCTGGTCTGTTATAATACAATAGAGACAGTAGATCTAGCTGGTCTGTCACAAGATAATAGAGACAGTAGATCTAGCTGGTCTGTCATAATACAATAGAGACAGTAGATCTAGCTTGTCTGTTATAATACAATAGAGACAGTAGATCTAGCTGGTCTGTCATAACATAATAGAGACAGTAGATCTAGCTGGTCTGTCATAACATAATAGAGACAGTAGATCTAGCTGGTCTGTCATAATATAATAGAGACAGTAGATCTAGCTGGTCTGTTATAATACAATAGAGACAGTAGATCTAGCTGGTCTGTCATAACATAATAGAGACAGTAGATCTAGCTGGTCTGTCATAATACAATAGAGACAGTAGATCTAGCTGGTCTGTTATAATACAATAGAGACAGTAGATCTAGCTGGTCTGTCATAACATAATAGAGACAGTAGATCTAGCTGGTCTGTCATAACATAATAGAGACAGTAGATCTAGCTGGTCTGTTATAATACAATAGAGACAGTAGATCTAGCTGGTCTGTCATAACATAATAGAGACAGTAGATCTAGCTGGTCTGTCATAATATAATAGAGACAGTAGATCTAGCTGGTCTGTTATAATACAATAGAGACAGTAGATCTAGCTGGTCTGTCATAACATAATAGAGACAGTAGATCTAGCTGGTCTGTCATAATACAATAGAGACAGTAGATCTAGCTTGTCTGTTATAATACAATAGAGACAGTAGATCTAGCTGGTCTGTCATAACATAATAGAGACAGTAGATCTAGCTGGTCTGTCATAACATAATAGAGACAGTAGATCTAGCTGGTCTGTTATAATACAATAGAGACAGTAGATCTAGCTGGTCTGTCATAACATAATAGAGGCAGTAGATCTAGCTGGTCTGTCATAATACAATAGAGACAGTAGATCTAGCTGGTCTGTTATAATACAATAGAGACAGTAGATCTAGCTGGTCTGTCATAACATAACAGAGACAGTAGATCTAGCTGGTCTGTCATAACATAATAGAGACAGTAGATCTAGCTGGTCTGTTATAATACAATAGAGACAGTAGATCTAGCTGGTCTGTCATAACATAATAGAGACAGTAGATCTAGCTGGTCTGTCATAATATAATAGAGACAGTAGATCTAGCTGGTCTGTTATAATACAATAGAGACAGTAGATCTAGCTGGTCTGTCATAACATAATAGAGACAGTAGATCTAGCTGGTCTGTCATAATACAATAGAGACAGTAGATCTAGCTTGTCTGTTATAATACAATAGAGACAGTAGATCTAGCTGGTCTGTCATAATATAATAGAGACAGTAGATCTAGCTGGTCTGTCATAACATAATAGAGACAGTAGATCTAGCTGGTCTGTCATAATACAATAGAGACAGTAGATCTAGCTGGTCTGTCATAACATAATAGAGACAGTAGATCTAGCTGGTCTGTTATAATATAATAGAGACATTAGATCTAGCTGGTCTGTTATAATACAATAGAGACAGTAGATCTAGCTGGTCTGTCATAACATAATAGAGACAGTAGATCTAGCTGGTCTGTCATAATATAATAGAGACAGTAGATCTAGCTGGTCTGTCATATTATGATAGAGACAGTACATCTAGCTGGTCTGTCATAATATAATAGAGACAGTAGATCTAGCTGGTCTGTTATAATACAATAGAGACAGTAGATCTAGCTGGTCTGTCATAACATAATAGAGACAGTAGATCTAGCTGGTCTGTCATAACATAATAGAGACAGTAGATCTAGCTGGTCTGTCATAACATAATAGAGACAGTAGATCTAGCTGGTCTGTTATAATACAATAGAGACAGTAGATCTAGCTGGTCTGTCATAACATAATAGAGACAGTAGATCTAGCTGGTCTGTCATAATATAATAGAGACAGTAGATCTAGCTGGTCTGTCATAACATAATAGAGACAGTAGATCTAGCTGGTCTGTCATAATACAATAGAGACAGTAGATCTAGCTTGTCTGTTATAATACAATAGAGACAGTAGATCTAGCTGGTCTGTCATAACATAATAGAGACAGTAGATCTAGCTGGTCTGTCATAACATAATAGAGACAGTAGATCTAGCTGGTCTGTCATAATATAATAGAGACAGTAGATCTAGCTGGTCTGTTATAATACAATAGAGACAGTAGATCTAGCTGGTCTGTCATAACATAATAGAGACAGTAGATCTAGCTGGTCTGTCATAATACAATAGAGACAGTAGATCTAGCTGGTCTGTTATAATACAATAGAGACAGTAGATCTAGCTGGTCTGTCATAACATAATAGAGACAGTAGATCTAGCTGGTCTGTCATAACATAATAGAGACAGTAGATCTAGCTGGTCTGTTATAATACAATAGAGACAGTAGATCTAGCTGGTCTGTCATAACATAATAGAGACAGTAGATCTAGCTGGTCTGTCATAATATAATAGAGACAGTAGATCTAGCTGGTCTGTTATAATACAATAGAGACAGTAGATCTAGCTGGTCTGTCATAACATAATAGAGACAGTAGATCTAGCTGGTCTGTCATAATACAATAGAGACAGTAGATCTAGCTTGTCTGTTATAATACAATAGAGACAGTAGATCTAGCTGGTCTGTCATAACATAATAGAGACAGTAGATCTAGCTGGTCTGTCATAACATAATAGAGACAGTAGATCTAGCTGGTCTGTCATAATATAATAGAGACAGTAGATCTAGCTGGTCTGTTATAATACAATAGAGACAGTAGATCTAGCTGGTCTGTCATAACATAATAGAGACAGTAGATCTAGCTGGTCTGTCATAATACAATAGAGACAGTAGATCTAGCTGGTCTGTTATAATACAATAGAGACAGTAGATCTAGCTGGTCTGTCATAACATAATAGAGACAGTAGATCAAGCTGGTCTGTCATAACATAATAGAGACAGTAGATCTAGCTGGTCTGTTATAATACAATAGAGACAGTAGATCTAGCTGGTCTGTCATAACATAATAGAGACAGTAGATCTAGCTGGTCTGTCATAATATAATAGAGACAGTAGATCTAGCTGGTCTGTTATAATACAATAGAGACAGTAGATCTAGCTGGTCTGTCATAACATAATAGAGACAGTAGATCTAGCTGGTCTGTCATAATATAATAGAGACAGTAGATCTAGCTGGTCTGTTATAATACAATAGAGACAGTAGATCTAGCTGGTCTGTCATAACATAATAGAGACAGTAGATCTAGCTGGTCTGTCATAATACAATAGAGACAGTAGATCTAGCTTGTCTGTTATAATACAATAGAGACAGTAGATCTAGCTGGTCTGTCATAACATAATAGAGACAGTAGATCTAGCTGGTCTGTCATAACATAGAGACAGTAGATCTAGCTGGTCTGTCATAATATAATAGAGACAGTAGATCTAGCTGGTCTGTTATAATACAATAGAGACAGTAGATCTAGCTGGTCTGTCATAACATAATAGAGACAGTAGATCTAGCTGGTCTGTCATAATACAATAGAGACAGTAGATCTAGCTGGTCTGTTATAATACAATAGAGACAGTAGATCTAGCTGGTCTGTCATAACATAATAGAGACAGTAGATCAAGCTGGTCTGTCATAACATAATAGAGACAGTAGATCTAGCTGGTCTGTTATAATACAATAGAGACAGTAGATCTAGCTGGTCTGTCATAACATAATAGAGACAGTAGATCTAGCTGGTCTGTCATAATATAATAGAGACAGTAGATCTAGCTGGTCTGTTATAATACAATAGAGACAGTAGATCTAGCTGGTCTGTCATAACATAATAGAGACAGTAGATCTAGCTGGTCTGTCATAATACAATAGAGACAGTAGATCTAGCTTGTCTGTTATAATACAATAGAGACAGTAGATCTAGCTGGTCTGTCATAACATAATAGAGACAGTAGATCTAGCTGGTCTGTCATAACATAATAGAGACAGTAGATCTAGCTGGTCTGTTATAATATAATAGAGACAGTAGATCTAGCTGGTCTGTCATAATATAATAGAGACAGTAGATCTAGCTGGTCTGTCATAACATAATAGAGACAGTAGATCTAGCTGGTCTGTCATAATATAATAGAGACAGTAGATCTAGCTGGTCTGTTATAATACAATAGAGACAGTAGATCTAGCTGGTCTGTCATAACATAATAGAGACAGTAGATCTAGCTGGTCTGTTATAATATAATAGAGACAGTAGATCTAGCTGGTCTGTCATAATATAATAGAGACAGTGGATCTAGCTGGTCTGTCATAATATAATAGAGACAGTAGATCTAGCTGGTCTGTCATAATATAATAGAGACAGTGGATCTAGCTGGTCTGTCATAATATAATAGAGACAGTTTAGAAACATGTGTCTTCATAAAGTCTTCATACTTCTTGACTTATTCCACATTTTATTGTGTTACAGCCTGATTTCAAAATGGATTAAATATATTTTTTTCTCACCCATCTACAAAGTACCCCATAATGACAAAGTGAAAACATGTTTAGAAATGTTTGCTAATTTATTGCAAATGAAATACATAAATATCTCATTTACATAAGTATACACACCCATGAGTCAATACTTTGTAGAAGCACCTTGGGCGGAGATTACAGCCGTGAGTCGTCTCCCATCCTACCTTGCAGATTTTCTCAAGCTCTGTTAAGATAGATGAGGAGCGGCAGTGAACAGCAATCTTCAAGTCTTTCCACAGATTTTCAAGGAGATTTAAGTCTGGGCTTTGGCTGGGCCACTCAAGGACTTTCACATTGTAGTTCTGAAGCCATTCCAGCATTACTTTGGCTGTATGCTTGGGGTCATTGTCCTGTTGGAACGTACATCTTCACCCCAAGTCTAAGGTTGTTTGCATTCTGAGGCAGGTTTTCATCAAGAGTTTGCCTGGCCAGCTCTAGTAGAGTCTGGGTAGTTCCATATTTTTTTCAATTTCCCAATGATGTGTTCGCTGTGTTCTTAGAAACTTTCAACACTCTAGAAATGGTTTAATAACCTTTCCCAGATATAGGCCTCATCAAAATTCTATCTTGGAGATCTCCGGACAGTTCCTGGTATAGTTTCTGCTGTGACATGATGTGGGACCTTATATAGACAGGTGTGCTTCTAAATCATGTCCAAACAATTTGAATTGGCCACAGGTGGACTCTAATCAAGTTGTAGTGACATCTCTAGAATGACCAAAGTAAATGGGATGGCATCTGAGCTCCGTTCGGAGTGTCATAGCAAAGGGGTGGGAATTCTTATGTAAATTAGATATTTCTTTATTTCATTTGCAAATATTTTGAAAAACAGGTTTTCACTGTGTCATTATTATACAAAAAAATACATTTAATCCATTTTGAATTCAGGCTGTAACACAACAAAATGTGGAATAAGTCAAGGGGTATGAAGGCACTGTAAATGATATCAAACTCAACCGTTAATCTTTCCCAGTGATGAAGACATGGATGTCTCGTGGTAGGGTAAGATATGCAAAAATGGGTCAACTTTGAGCACCTCTATCTCCTAAATGTTTTGTCATTCAGGTCCAATAAAAGTAACTTTCTGAGCTCTTCTACCAACGGGTAAAATAATGGATGGAAGGTTCCGTTCAAATCAAAAGGAACGACCCACAAGCTTTAAGATGAGAACAAGCCGAAGGACGAAAAATACCAGAGTTTTGGCGCAGGTATAACCAACTTGCGCCAGCTAACACTACCTAGAAAAGAAAAAAAATCATAGTCAACCTTTCTGTAAATGTTCATGTTTACAAATCAATATTTTGAGTCAAAGTATCAGTGAAATACCCCCCCCCCCCCCCCCCCCCCCCCCCCCATATTGCATATTAGCCATATTAAGATGGATGAACTAAGTATAAGTCACTTAAGATGGATGAACTAAGTATAAGTCACTTAAGATGGATGGACTAAGTATAAGTCACTTAAATTAATGATGAACTAAGTGTAAATCACTCTTGATAAGAGCAACTGCCAAATGATTCAAATCTGTAACTCGATATAAACAGTAACAAGGTAATGTCTCTTATTCGTCTTCTTCTTGAACTTTTTCTTCTTCTTCCCATGTTCTTAATCCTCATCTGACACGGCGTCGATGACCTCATGATGGTGGTGTCCGTCGTGGGGGGACGAAGGCTCGCCCGTCCCGTACAGCCCGGGGAATTTGGTGGGGCTGATCTCCTCCGAGCTGGGCGTACGAGCCACCCCTCCTGGGTGCTCCGCCCGACGTACTGCCGCTGGGCTGCTCCTGGGGGGATGGAAGCATTCGGTCATGGCTGGGCACTCTGCATTGGGCACTGTTCTAGACACAGAGTCCTGGGTCTCTTCTCTCCTCTGGTCAGTGATACGTCACCTCCCCATTAGACCTGCAGGGGGCAGTACACACACACACTTCGTCACGCAGTACAAAGAGTAATACAGGTAGGTTACTAAAGCCAGCCAGGACAGGGGAGAACGACTGCCTCCTCTCATTGAAGCCACAAAAGTTCAAGGCCCACCGCAGTACATTATTTGCAGAAAGCAGGACCGCCCCCCAATTATAATGAATGGAAAAATGGCCTTCTTCCTAGTCAACCTTCGTGTAAATAAAAAATGTTTAGAAAACAATCATGGCACCAATAATAGCTTCTAATTAGGGGTGTGATGTGTGTGAACGTTAATGTTAAGGATCACAATTTCGTTTTAAGAAAAATAATCTTAACATAGATGCAGAAAGTAACCAGCATAGTGGGTCTAGGAGCGTTGAAACACAAGGCCTTACTGTTTTGAAGCCTTGGCTACCACACTGTGAACAGAGTGAAGTGAACCCTACAATTATATTTTTACTTTACTTGACCAGTTGTCCGTGTAGTTGGTCCTTTAGGAGGTGGGAATGTGACACAATATATCCACAGGAAAGTATAAAGACATGAACTTTTCAAAGCGCTGGTAGTGCGTTCTGATTTCTATCACCTGAAACGTGCTCAGAACGAGGTGCACCAGCTCGGTCAGTAGTCTTGTATTTGTATCTTCTGAGCACGCTTCAGGTGTTATAAATCTGAACGCACGACCAGCGGTTTTGAAAAGTTCACGTATTTATAATTTCCTGTGGATATATTGTGTCACATTCCCACCTCCTAAAGGACCAACTACACGGACAACGGGTAATGTACACTAAAGAAATACATTTAATTAAACATTCTGGCTTGTAGAGGTCATAACAGGAAACTTTCCTGATTCAAATTCTCATTTCTGTTCGACATCGAATTCAATTAAATTCAACGTCGGGTTTACAGCTGCTTCAGAAGGGGGAAGGGCAGGTAGATTACATACACACAGGTAAAGACTTTCAGCTTGCAAGCAGACACTGGAAGAAGGTTTCTGATTGACAGACGGAAGGGGTTCTGCGCATGCGTTTTGTTGCATATTTTTGTGGGTTATTAACCAGTTCCCATGCACTATTGAGTGTTCACATGGGAATGAATGGTTTCACGTGATCGATGAATTTGTCTACACGGTCAAGGACACGCTGACACGTCACCTTTCTATCACACCTGCAGGAGGCCGTACACACACACGCTTCAGTCAAACAGTACAGTGGAACAGCTGCAGCATTGGTAAGGGAAAGAACGATACCTAGTCAGTTGTACAAATGAATGCATTCAACTGAAATGTGTCTTCTGCATTTAACTCAACGCGTGTGGACCAGAATGGTGTAATAACAGGAAATGATGCGCTTCCTGTCACAATACCACTACGATTAAGAGCGGGAGACTGGACACCCAAGACACACACTGTAGTCGTCTTAAAACTATAGCCAGTAACTTGGTCCCCAGCATTTCACTTTTTTATTTTTACAGATTGGTTAGCTAGCTAGCTAACAGCCTGATTTGTTTATTGAGAAAATAAGTTCCATTTAAATGTTTAAATTATACTGTGTACAAACTCTTGGTCTGAAGTAGATGTCAATCAATTCCAAAACAACACAATTTGGTTATATCTGTATTATAAAAGTCTTGTGTGTTCTGTGAAATAACATGAGGTTTATATTGTTATATTGCGCCAGAGTAGAAAAAGGTTCAACTTAATACAAACCATACCAAGTCAAACATTTTATTTGGCATGATTATTGTAAAAAATAAAAAACATTATCAACAAACAGCTCTAGTAAAAACTTTTTTTTTTTTTTTAAACATCTAAAATATACAACATACACAGAATAAAATAATGATAAAACAATGCATCAGTAAATATTTGACCTATATGATGTACTAAAACAATGTTTTTTGGGGGGGGGCTAGGCTATTTTTGAGGAGGCTTCAGCATCGTCTAGCCCCTCTTTGGAGCCACCCATTGTTTTGGTCCATATTTTTGGTGCCAGTCTCCACCACCGTGGAGCCATCAGTTTTCAGAACAGACAGTTCATGGATCCATCCACCATCTGTTTTCAGAACAGACAGTTCATGCACTTCACAGCCTTGCTGCCGTAGTCCAGACACTCCGGGCCGATGCACTGACAGCAGGCGTTGTGGAACCAGCGGTACTTCGACCCTCCCATCGACTCACAGTATAGTTTACACTGGCGGATGGATACGCAGTCGTCAAAGTAGACCACCGTACACATGTTATCTGGCGGACAAGGGTGGAAGGTGGAAGGATACAGAGAAAAAAAATAGGGCACTGGTCAGCTCTCTCAGTAACCACATCTTTAAAACATAACTAGTAATCCCATGAAAACATATTTATATCCGTAGTAAGTAGTTACCTGCTAAAAGCGGTCATCATTAACCTTCCAATGTTTTCCTTAGGGTTTGCTTTTATGACTGAGGACAATGGGTGTGCTGCTAACACTAAGTGTGACCATGTGTTCTAGATTGCGTCCCAATTGGCACCCTATTCCCTATGCAGTGCACTACTTTTCATTGGGCCCTGGTCAAAAGTGGTTCACTACATAGGGAGACTAGGGTACCAATTGGGACGCACATCTGGTGTTTCTAATGAGTTAACAGCTGGGCATTGTGGTGGGATCCAACCAATGCTCTCATATTTAACCAATATGGGGTCTCAGGAAACTCATGAATGCAGTGTCTTTTTTTTCTATAAGAGCTAGATCAAAGGTTCAGGACCAAACCAGAGAGAGGAGAGAGAGGAGGGGGAACGGGAGGAGAGAGAGAGAGAAAGAAGAGGGGGAACGGGAGGAGAGAGAGAGAGAAAGAAGAGGGGGAACGGGAGGAGAGAGAGAGAGAAAGAAGAGGGGGAACGGGAGGAGAGAGAGAGAGAAAGAAGAGGGGGAACGGGAGGAGAGAGAGAGAGAAAGAAGAGGAGGAACGGGAGGAGAGAGAGAAAAGAGGAGGAACGGGAGGAGAGAGAGAAAAGAGGAGGAACGGGAGGAGAGAGAGAGAAAAGAGGAGGAACGGGAGAAGAGAGAGAGAAGAGGAGGAACGGGAGGAGAGAGAGAGAGAAGAGGAGGAACGGGAGGAGAGAGAGAGAGAAGAGGAGGAACGGGAGGAGAGAGAGAGAGAAAGAAGAGGGGGAACGGGAGGAGAGAGAGAGAGAAAGAAGAGGGGGAACGGGAGGAGAGAGAGAGAGAAAGAAGAGGGGGAACGGGAGGAGAGAGAAAGAAGAGGGGGAACGGGAGGAGAGAGAAAGAAGAGGGGGAACGGGAGGAGAGAGAGAAAAAAGAGGAGGAACGGGAGGAGAGAGAGAGAAAAAAGAGGAGGAACGGGAGGAGAGAGAGAAAAGAGGAGGAACGGGAGGAGAGAGAGAGAAAAGAGGAGGAACGGGAGGAGAGAGAGAGAAGAGGAGGAACGGGAGGAGAGAGAGAGAAAAGAGGAGGAACGGGAGGAGAGAGAGAGAGAAGAGGAGGAACGGGAGGAGAGAGAGAGAGAAGAGGAGGAACGGGAGGAGAGAGAGAGAAGAGGAGGAACGGGAGGAGAGAGAGAGAGAAGAGGAGGAACGGGAGGAGAGAGAGAGAAGAGGAGGAACGGGAGGAGAGGATGATGAGAGAAGAGGAAGAACGGGAGGAGGAGGGGAGGAGGAGAGAGAAGAGGAGGATGATGAGGAGAGGAGGATGATGAGGAGAGGAGGAAAAGGCAGTTCACATCACCAACATCATCCCTCCGGACTGAACACAACATCCGATTTGGTGTTTCTCCTCTAGTGGGATGACATGTAGTGTAAACTAGAAAATAAAGGAGAGCTGCAAACTCTAGGAGCTCAGATGTAAAAATACAATATCCAACGTTTCGTTATACCCTGATGAAGACAGCTCGTCTGTCGAAACGTTGGATATTACATTTTTCCATCTGAGCTCCTAGAGTGTGCCTTTATTTTCAAGTTTTCAACTCCGCTAGCCAGCACCTCGCCTAAATAGGTGTGCGTTTCTTTCCTTCTAGAATGTAGTGTAAACTAACCACTCAGTGTTTTACACAGTCTAAACAGTGTTCACTGCAACGAAGCCCAACTGTCTCTGTAATGACTACGGTGGTCCATTCATAGAAATGTAATCTATCATACTATTCTAGTTCTGTGGTTCCACAGTCAAATCATTCTAGTTCTGTGGTTCCACAGTCAAATCATTCTAGTTCTGTGGTTCCACAGTGATTCTGTGGTTCCACAGTCAAATCATTCTAGTTATGTGGTTCCACAGTCAAATCATTCTAGTTCTGTGGTTCCACAGTCAAATCATTCTAGTTCTATGGTTTCGCAACCTTGAGTGTCGTAGCTGCCGTGGATGCTGTTGGCGGGGAGCGATATGTTCTGGTGCTGGTCGTCAAGCGTCTCTAGGAAAGAGACCAGGTTCTCATGGTGAGATAGTTCCTCGGCAACGGGAAAGGACACCACCATCATGTTGATAGGGGCGTCGCCCTCCGTGAGGGCTCGGAACAGCGAGGGGATTGGTCGATGGAGTTCCTCCACTGTGCTCTTGGAGGTGGCTGGAGTATCACTGTAGTTCTTAGGGTTACACATCCCTGAGAGAGAAAAAGAGAGAACGAGGGAGAGGCAGAGGGAGAGAACGAGGGAGAGTTTACAACGTAATTAGTGCAGTAAAAAATATAATGCAATACGGTCTGATATACCACGGCTGTCAGCCAACCAGCATTCAGGGCTCGAACCACCCAGTTTATAATTCAGTATAGCTCCCTTAATTTTCAGAGTCCAATAACGAGTCCACTTTTAAACCAACCTGTGCAGAAAACAACTTGCCAAGTGCACTCAGTCATTTAAATAACTCCACAGACATTCCTGTCTAATTGAGGAGGCTGGTAACAACCGTATCGTTTTTGACTGAGCTGAGGTATTGTTGTGTTTCATGAATAAACACACATATTGTACTGTTTGAGATGTGACTTACCAACACACACATACACACACACACACACACACACACACAGTACTCACCAACACAGTCACAGCATTCCTCCCACAGTGTCCCCAGACAGAGCATACACTCTTTACAACATGAACAGTTCCCGTCGGATGGACGACACTGACACAGCTCCTGCAACACACACACACACACACACACACACACACACACACAACCAAGTCAATACAATAAACTACTGACAAGATACAGTATGTTGTTCTCAGAGCTGAGGTTATAGTTTTCAAAGACAGAACCAAGTCTCCACAGAGACCTGTCTAGAAACATTTCAGAAAAACAGCAGGTCTCTGTCCAGATTTACATTCCACTGTTAGAAATAAAACAAACAGTCAAGCATTCATAACAGAGACCCTCTATTACTAGTCAGAGCAACTTCATATCACATGGTATCTTCTCCAGGAAGGAAGGGGAATCTACATGATACTGTATGGTATCTTCTCTAGGAAGGAGAGGAACAAACCTGATACTGTATGGTATCTTCTCTAGGAAGGAAGGGGAACAAACATGATACTGTATGGTATCTTCTCTAGGAAGGATGGAGTTACAGTTGGACACGCTAGGCTCATGTCTGGTTAGGAGTGGAACATAAATACATGATATTGTATGCATGTACATGTTCAGGCACGCGGCAAGTTCACAACACACAAGCAATTGATTTTTCTGCATTAACCCAAACTCAATTGTGAACCAGAAGAATTTTCACTGTACAAGTATGCTAAATTCTAATAAAATCTTGTCTTGGAAAGCACAAAGAAAAAGGAAAATCTAGGACACATGTACATTGTTTCAACAAAAGTGAAAACACATTTTGGCAACAAACTAAAGCCACCGTGGTGGGGTAAAGAGTGAGCAATGAGTTGGGCCGGGGTGCCATTTCGGGGGGCCACAAGGGGGTCCAAAATTGTTGTCACAGGGGCACTTGCCTCCCCCCCAGAACCGCCACTGCCGGCCTAAAGCCTAGAACAGCCTCACAACTCATCCTCCTTCCTGTCCGGGGAGTTCAGACCAATGACTCTGGTTGTTGTGGATGTGTCACTAGCCCATTAAATCACTAGGAGAGACTGTTGCTTTCACGGACAAGTTAACAAGCGTCTGAGAGTTCAAAGCAGCAAGTCTATAAATACTCAGAGGCTCTACTCAGAACACACGGAATATCCAGTGGCTACAGACAGGTGTCATGCATGGAAAGATGTGATGGTAGAGAGAGAGAGGTAGAGAGACAGGCTATGTGCCCACTGCCCACAAAATGAGGAGGAAACTGAGCTGCACTTCCTAACCTTCTGCCAAACTGTATGACCATATTAGAGAGACATATTTCCCACAAAGAATTTGAAAACAAATCCAATTTTGAGAAACTCCCATATCAACTGGGTTTACATACCAGTGTGACATCACAGCAGCAAGATGTGTGACCTGTTGCCACAAGAAAAAAGGGCAACCAGTGAAGAACAAACACCATTGTAAATACAACCCATATTTATGTTTATTTTCCCTTTTGTACTTTCACTATTTGCATGTCGTTACAACACTGTATGACCTTTGAAATGTGTGAGTAATGTTTACTGTTCATTTTATATTGTTTATTTCACTTTTGTTTATTATCTATTTCACTTGCTTTGGAAATGGAAACATATTTCCCATGCCAATAAAGCCCTTTGAATTGACATTGACAGAGAGAGAGAGTTCATCTGGATTTGGCCTAAGGAGCAGGAACCCAGACTTCACCAAATAAAAACACAGGCATTCTCATCCTACAAGAAGCATGGTATAGAGGAGATGGACCCACTGGTTACCCTCTAGGTTACAGAGAGCTGGTCGTCCCATCCACCACACTACCAGGTGTGAAACAGGGAGGAAACTAGGTCTGCTATTAGCTAATATAGAGCAGACCTAACCCACTATTACATTTATCAAAACAGGAACCTTTTACTTTTGGTTAGAATATAATTTAAAAAAGGAAACTAGAAATCCATGAAGTTTCATGCAAATGTCTGCTAATTATCACTGTTTATAGTTTAGAAACATTTAAGAGTTGTAGTTAGGCTAGCCAGCTATATTGTAAATGTAGAACCCTCTGTGGAAAGGGTTCTACCTGGAACCAAAAAGGGTTCTACCTGGAACCAAAAAGGGTTCTACCTGGAACCAAAAAGGGTTCTACCTGGAACCAAAAAGGGTTCTACCTGGAACCAAAAAGGGTTCTACCTGGAACCAAAAAGGGTTCTTTAAAATGGTTCTCCTATGGGGAAAGTCGAAGAACCCTTTTAGATTATAGATAGCAGCTTATTTTCTAAGAGTGAATAGCTGTTGTTTTTAATGGTACAGAATAATGTATAGAATTACAGTGGCAAGGAAAAGGTGTGTGAACCCTCAGGAATTACCTGGATTTCTGCATAAATATGACATAACATTTGATCTGATCTTCATCTAAGTCACAACAACAGACAAACACAGTCTGCTTAAACTAATAACACACAAATTATTGTATTTTTCTTGTCTATATTGAATACATAATTTAAACATTCACATTGTAGGTTGGAAAAAGTATGTGAACCCCTAGGCTAATGACTTCTCCAAAAGCTAATTGGAGTCAGGAGTCAGCTAACCTGGAATCAATGAGACGAGATTGGAAATTTTGGTTAGAGCTGCCATGTCCCATAAAGAACACTCACAAAATTTGAATTTGCTATTCACAAGAAGCGTTGCCTGATGTGAACCATGCCTCGAACAAAAGAGATCTCAGAAGACCTGAGATTAAAAGTTGTTGCCCTACATAAAGCTGGAAAGGGTTACAAAAGTATCTCTAAAAGTCAGTCCACGGTAAGACAAATTGTCTATAAATGGAGAAATATCAGCACGGTTGCTACTCTCCCTAGGAGTGGCCGTTCTGCAAAGATGACTGCAAGATCAAAAGCGCAGAATTCTCAATGAGGTTCAGAAGAATCCTAGAGTGTCAGCTAAAGACTTACAGAAATCTCTGGAACATGTTAACATCTCTGTTGACAAGTCTACAAAACGTAGAACATGAAACAGGAATGGTGTTCATGGGACGACACCACGGAAGAAGCCACCACGGAAGAAGCCACCACGGAAGAAGCCACCACGGAAGAAGCCACCACGGAAGAAGCCACCACGGAAGAAGCCACCACGGAAGAAGCCACCACGGAAGAAGCCACCACGGAAGAAGCCACCACGGAAAAAGCCACCACGGAAGAAGCCACCACGGAAGAAGCCACCACGGAAAAAGCCACCACGGAAAAAGCCACCACGGAAAAAGCCACCACGGAAAAAGCCACCACGGAAGAAGCCACCACGGAAGAAGCCACCACGGAAAAAGCCACCACGGAAGAAGCCACCACGGAAGAAGCCACCACGGAAGAAGCCACCACGGAAGAAGCCACCACGGAAGAAGCCACCACGGAAGAAGCCACCACGGAAGAAGCCACCACGGAAGAAGCCACCACGGAAGAAGCCACCACGGAAGAAGCCACCACGGAAGAAGCCACCACGGAAGAAGCCACCACGGAAGAAGCCACCACGGAAAAAGCCACCACGGAAGAAGCCACCACGGAAGAAGCCACCACGGAAGAAGCCACCACGGAAGAAGCCACCACGGAAGAAGCCACCACGGAAGAAGCCACCACGGAAGAAGCCACCACGGAAAAAGCCACCACGGAAGAAGCCACCACGGAAAAAGCCACCACGGAAGAAGCCACCACGGAAGAAGCCACCACGGAAGAAGCCACCACGGAAGAAGCCACCACGGAAGAAGCCACCACGGAAGAAGCCACCACGGAAGAAGCCACCACGGAAGAAGCCACCACGGAAGAAGCCACCACGGAAGAAGCCACCACGGAAGAAGCCACCACGGAAGAAGCCACCACGGAAGAAGCCACCACGGAAGAAGCCACCACGGAAGAAGCCACCACGGAAGAAGCCACCACGGAAGAAGCCACTGCTGTCCAAAAAAAAACATGTTTGCTGAAGTTTGCAAAGGAGCACCTGGATGTTCCACAGCGCTACTGGAAAAATATTCTATGGACAGATGAAACTAAAGTTGAGTTGTTTGGAAGGATGACACAACACTGTGTGAGGAGAAAAAAAGGCACAGCACACCAACATCAAAACCTCATCCCAACTGTAAAGTCTGGTGGAGGGAGCATCATGGTTTAGGGCTGCTTTGCTGCCTCAGGGTCTGGACAGCTTGCTATCGTTGACGAAAAAATTAATTCCCAAGTTCATCAAGACATTTTTGAGGAGAATGTAAGGCTATCTGTCCGCCAATTGAAGCTCAACAGAAGTTGGGTGACGCAACAGGACAACAACCCAAAAACACAGAAGTAAATCAACAACAGAATGGCTTGAACAGAAGAAAATATGCCTTCTGGGGTGGCCCAGTCAGTCCTGACCTCAAGGGACCTCAAGGGAGTGGTTCACACCAGACATACCAAGAATATTGCTGAACTGAAACAGTTTTGTAAAGAGGAATGGTCCAAAACTCCTCCTGACCGTTGTGCAGGTCTGATCCACAACTAGAGAAAACGTTTGGTTGAGGTTATTGCTGCCCAAAGGAGGGTCAACCAGTTATTAAATCCAAGGGTTCACATACTTTTCCCACCCTGCACTGTGAATGTTTACACGGTGTGTTCATTAAAGACACGAGAACGTATAATTGTTTATGTTATTAGTTTAAAGCAGACTGGGTTTGTCTGTTGTTGTGACTTAGATAAAGATCAGATAACATTTTATGACCAATTTATGTAGAAATCCAGGTAATTCTAAAAGGTTCACATACCTTTTTCTTCCCACTGTTTACTCAGGGTCTTTCAACCCCGGTGGAACTCTAGAGCTTGGTGGCAGCTCCTGGCTTTCCAACACCGGGTCCGGCCACCAGGGGGGAGTCTTTTATACTTTTTCCTTACCACTGTTGTAAAGGCACATAATGCAACTGGATAAACCACATGAACAAACTAGTGGAGGGAAAAGTGAAAATTCAATAATAGGATACAAATATACAAGACACAGTCACACACACACACACGGTTGTAATGCAAAGATAGTGTTTGGTTTGGAGTCTGTTCAAAAAAAATAATAATTGGCTGGATTGATGACATCACAAGTGTTCACATTACCCTCTTCTACACATCACCAAGATATGACACACACACACACACACACCTGTATGAGGCACTTGCTGACGTCGGAGGCGCAGAGGGCCTTGTTACAGGCGCTGGTCTGAGAAGATCCTGATAGGACCAGGAGGAAGAGGAGGGTAGTGGAAGCTGGGACCAGAACACACAGCTGACCAGGCCTCATCCTGATGGTCGGCTCAACACACAGCAACGCAACGTGTGTCTGTCCACCTGACTCTACACACAAGAGAGAATAGTGTTAGTGGGAGGTGTGTGTGTGGGGGGATACAAATCTGATAGATACTTCACTACATTCCTAAAGAAAATAATGTACTTTTTACTCCATACATTTTCCCTGACATCCCAAATGTACTCATTACATGTTGACAAGAAAATGGTCCAATTGATACACATCAAGAGAACATCCCTGGTCATCCCTACTGCCTCTGATCTGGAGGACTCACTAAACAGAAAACATCCCTGGTCATCCCTACTGCCTCTGATCTGGAGGACTCACTAAACAGAGAACATCCCTGGTCATCCCTACTGCCTCTGATCTGGAGGACTCACTAAACAGAAAACATCCCTGGTCATCCCTACTGCCTCTGATCTGGAGGACTCACTAAACAGAGAACATCCCTGGGCATCGCTACTGTCTCTGATCTGGAGGACTCACTAAACAGAGAACATCCCTGGTCATCCCTACTGCCTCTGATCTGGAGGACTCACTAAACAGAGAACATCCCTGATCATCCCTACTGCCTCTGATCTGAAGGACTCACTAAACAGAGAACATCCCTGGTCATCCCTACTAGCCTCTGATCTGAAGGACTCACTAAACAGAGAACATCCCTGGTCATCCCTACTGCCTCTGATCTGAAGGACTCACTAAACAGAGAACATCCCTGGTCATGCCTACTGCCTCTGATCTGGAGGACTCACTAAACAGAGAACATCCCTGGTCATCCCTACTAGCCTCTGATCTGGAGGACTCACTAAACAGAGAACATCCCTGGTCATCTCTACTGCCTCTGATCTGGAGGACTCACTAAACAGAGAACATCCCTGGTCATCCCTACTAGCCTCTGATCTGGAGGACTCACTAAACAGAGAACATCCCTGGTCATCTACTGCCTCTGATCTGGAGGACTCACTAAACAGAGAACATCCCTGGTCATCTCTACTGCCTCTGATCTGGAGGAATCACTAAACAGAGAACATCCCTGGTCATCTCTACTGTCTCTGATCTGGAGGACTCACTAAACAGAGAACATCCCTGGTCATCCCTACTAGCCTCTGATCTGGAGGACTCACTAAACAGAGAACATCCCTGGTCATCTACTGCCTCTGATCTGAAGGACTCACTAAACAGAGAACATCCCTGGTCATCCCTACTAGCCTCTGATCTGAAGGACTCACTAAACAGAGAACATCCCTGGTCATCCCTACTACCTCTGATCTGGAGGACTCACTAAACAGAGAACATCCCTGGTCATCCCTACTAGCCTCTGATCTGGAGGACTCACTAAACAGAGAACATCCCTGGTCATCCCTACTAGCCTCTGATCTGAAGGACTCACTAAACAGAGAACATCCCTGGTCATCCCTACTAGCCTCTGATCTGGAGGACTCACTAAACAGAGAACATCCCTGGACATCCCTACTAGCCTCTGATCTGGAGGACTCACTAAACAGAGAACATCCCTGGTCATCCCTACTAGCCTCTGATCTGGAGGACTCACTAAACAGAGAACATCCCTGGTCATCCCTACTGCCTCTGATCTGGAGGACTCACTAAACAGAGAACATCCCTGGTCATCCCTACTAGCCTCTGATCTGGAGGACTCACTAAACAGAGAACATCCCTGGTCATCTACTGCCTCTGATCTGGAGGACTCACTAAACAGAGAACATCCCTGGTCATCCCTACTGCCTCTGATCTGGTGGACTCACTAAACAGAGAACATCCCTGGTCATCCCTACTGCCTCTGATCTGGTGGACTCACTAAACAGAGAACATCCCTGGTCATCCCTACTGCCTCTGATCTGGTGGACTCACTAAACAGAGAACATCCCTGGTCACCCCTACTGATCTGATCTGGAGGACTCACTAAACAGAGAACATCCCTGGTCACCCCTACTGTCTCTGATCTGGAGGACTCACTAAACAGAGAACATCCCTGGTCATCCCTACTAGCCTCTGATCTGGAGGACTCACTAAACAGAGAACATCCCTGGTCATCCCTACTGTCTCTGATCTGGAGGACTCACTAAACACAAATGCTTCATTTCTAAATGATATCTGAGTGTTGGAGTGTGCCTGTCGCTTTCCGTTAATAAAATAAAATGAGTAAATCATGCCGTCTGGATTGCTTAATATAAGAAATTTGAAATTATTTATACTTTTACTTTTGATTCTTAAGTATATTTAAAACCAAATACTTTGACTTTTACTCAAGTAGTATTTTACTGGGTCACTTTCACTTGAGTCATTTTCTATTAAGGATATCTTTACTTTTACTCAAGTATGACAATTGGGTACTTTTCCCCACCACTGCATTTACACACAGAACAGTCAGCTTCTGCTGTGAATAATGCAGAGGATTTACATTCTCTATGACAAGACACCAAAAATCACAACCTTTATAGGCAATTACGTCAAGATAAAAAAAGTTATATAAAATCAATAACAAACCGTATTGTTATGAAATCCTGTTTGGTTACAACATATTGACAATAATGTAGGCTCCCATTTGATGTAATGAATAAAAATGTCTCCGCTGTGATATTTGTTGTTGTTTTTTGTGTGTTTCTCTTACTACAAATACACTGAAGCAGCCCGGGCAGTTAGTAGAAGATCTATGTGCCCCAAGTGAGAGAATATTAGAGTAGCATTTGCCTTGCCCTTTCATTTTTCACAATGGAAAGAGGAGAAGACCATTGTGAAAACCACAAGTTATAGTCATTTCGTTAATGACACTGCACTTACAGTAAGTAGCCTAGCATACCTTCTACTAGTCGTTTTACACGTCGCTTTCCTAGGGGCTAAAACGCCTACCTAGAACACCTAAACCGTTTCCTCGTACGCACAACACCGATTCATCCAGTAACGCCACATGCGTCAAGATGAGATTTTTTAACACTCACCGCGACAGAGTTGCAATAGTTTGGGACGTTTGTTTTTGATTGACGGCTGTATCTCCTATGAACGCAACGCCGCCAGTTTCCTCGCCGGTTCTGGATGGAATAATAACGTGGACTACAGGGTCCCGGGCGTCAGTTTCTCTGCCACAGCAACACACATCTACAGGGCAGTAGGACGCCTTAAAGACACACCGTTCATTTTCACATCCAGAGTAGACCAGCAACTTGGTACGTTAGTTAGTTGGACACATAGGACGCGTTTGAGTGGTAACATGCTGACCAGACCGGACACGTCGCGTGCGCAAGCGTAGCAAAATACATTTAGAAATCCATGTTAGTCAATTATTGCGCGCGCGCCAACGCGCTTCTGCGTTGCCAAGGGCTAAAATAGAAATCAGTCCTTTTTATGACGCAGATCGTGCTGAAAGTCCTGCCTCTCCCATCTCCTCATTGGTTTATAGAAGCAGGTACCCACGTGCCATCTCCTCATTGGTTATAACAACATGGGTGATTGGAAGAGCAACTGTTTTGCAGGTTGTTGTGGTAATACAATGAAAGTTTAGATGCATCACCATACAAGTTCAAAGATGAAAAAGCCTGGAAGGAGGAGAGACTAGAAAATAATTTGGTTGGCCGTTTTATGTGTGGATTAATTGTCGGAGTAGAGGACCTTGTGCATTTCAGGTAAAATAACAACTCAATGTTTATATCCCAGGACAAATTAGCTAGCAACAGCAAGCTAGTTAAAAAGGACAAATTAGCTAGCAAGTGCAAGATAACTAGTTAAATTGCCATACATGTTTAATGCTTTTCGACCTGTCCCCAAATTAATGTCATTGTTTCAGAGTTTGTTTTGATTTTTTTTTTTTATTATTATTTTTTTTAAATTAATTTCAAATCAATACATAAAGCACATGAGGGAACACAAGCATACATAGATTACAAACAATAGACAATCGAGCTAGGGGGTACAATATCACATTACAATTACACAAGGACCTTAAGGGACATGCATATACAGTGCCTTGCGAAAGTATTCGGCCCCCTTGAACTATGCGACCTTTTGCCACATTTCAGGCTTCAAACATAAAGATATAAAACTGTATTTTTTTGTGAAGAATCAACAAGTGGGACACAATCATGAAGTGGAACGACATTTATTGGATATTTCAAACTTTTTTAACAAATCAAAAACTGAAAAATTGGGCGTGCAAAATTATTCAGCCCCCTTAAGTTAATACTTTGTAGCGCCACCTTTTGCTGCGATTACAGCTGTAAGTCGCTTGGGGTATGTCTCTATCAGTTTTGCACATCGAGAGACTGACATTTTTTCCCATTCCTCCTTGCAAAACAGCTCGAGCTCAGTGAGGTTGGATGGAGAGCATTTGTGAACAGCAGTTTTCAGTTCTTTCCACAGAATCTCGATTTGGATTCAGGTCTGGACTTTGACTTGGCCATTCTAACACCTGGATATGTTTATTTTTGAACCATTCCATTGTAGATTTTGCTTTATGTTTTGGATCATTGTCTTGTTGGAAGACAAATCTCCGTCCCAGTCTCAGGTCTTTTGCAGACTCCATCAGGTTTTCTTCCAGAATGGTCCTGTATTTGGCTCCATCCATCTTCCCATCAATTTTAACCATCTTCCCTGTCCCTGCTGAAGAAAAGCAGGCCCAAACCATGATGCTGCCACCACCATGTTTGACAGTGGGGATGGTGTGTTCAGCTGTGTTGCTTTTACGCCAAACATAAAGTTTTGCATTGCTGCCAAAAAGTTCAATTTTGGTTTCATCTGACCAGAGCACCTTCTTCCACATGTTTAGTGTGTCTCCCAGGTGGCTTGTGGCAAACTTTAAAAAACACTTTTTATGGACATCTTTAAGAAATGGCTTTCTTCTTGCCAATCTTCCATAAAGGTCAGATTTGTGCAATATACGACTGATTGTTGTCCTATGGACAGAGTCTCCCACCTCAGCTGTAGATCTCTGCAGTTCATCCAGAGTGATCATGGGCCTCTTGGCTGCATCTCTGATCAGTCTTCTCCTTGTATGAGCTGAAAGTTTAGAGGGATGGCCAGGTCTTGGTAGATTTGCAGTGGTCTGATACTCCTTCAATTTCAATATTATCGCTTGCACAGTGCTCCTTGGGATGTTTAAAGCTTGGGAAATCTTTTTGTATCCAAATCCGGCTTTAAACTTCTTCACAACAGTATCTCGGACCTGCCTGGTGTGTTCCTTGTTCTTCATGATGCTCTCTGCGCTTTTAACGGACCTCTGAGACTATCACAGTGCAGGTGCATTTATGCGGAGACTTGATTACACACAGGTGGATTGTATTTATCATCATTAGTCATTTAGGTCAACATTGGATCATTCAGAGATCCTCACTGAATTTCTGGAGAGAGTTTGCTGCACTGAAAGTAAAGGGGCTGAATAATTTTGCACGCCCAATTTTTCAGTTTTTGATTTGTTAAAAAAGTTTGAAATATCCAATAAATGTCATTCCACTTCATGATTGTGTCCCACTTGTTGTTGATTCTTCACAAAAAAATAGTTTTATATCTTTATGTTTGAAGCCTGAAATGTGGCAAAAGGTCGCAAAGTTCAAGGGGGCCGAATACTTTCGCAAGGCACTGTACTTACAATTCTAACAGCTTTTTTGTTAGTAGAGCATTTAACTGTCTTAAAATACAGTTCAATTTATTTTTGTAGGGTACGAAAATGTGGTTTTCTGTTTGTAAATTTACTTTTGTGTATATGAAATTTGGCCAAAAGAATAATGAAATGAATTACATAAAAATTATTCTGCTTATTTCTATTGTATGTAAAGAATCCAAACAGGATTGTTTTGATATTTTAACATGCGTGTCATGATCGCGTTTGGTGTAGGGGGACAAAATAAATTTGCGCACGATGGTGCACACGCGCAGCCGATTTGGGTTCCGTGTAAGGCGAAAGCAACTGACTGTACGAAAGTCGAGGGTTGAATTCGGGGATGGGTGAATCTGCAACAGCCGAAAGTCAGACACTAATATGGGTTAACCGATAGCAAGTCTCTGATCTACATGGCAGTTGTTTATAACAGTTGGTCTTTAACCTCTACAGCAGGGGTGTCAAACTCAAATACCCAGTGGGCCAAAATGTAAAACCTGAACAAAGTCACGGGCCAACATTGAACAAATTAACCTTTTAATATGGACCCAAACAAGTTTTGCTTTAACATTGAATATGGAACAAGCATCGCTTATTACCATACAATATATAATTTAATAGTGGAGACATGCAAAATCGAATTTCAAATGAAAAAACACATCAATGGCATTCATTTATTAAATAAATAAAATTTAAATAAAAATTGTATGCCTCTTTTCTATTTGCAGCCTTCTGATTTAAATACCAAAATAAACTTTTTCCACTGGCTAATAATTTTACAAATAAAATGATAATAAATCAATCAACCATTCAAGCCCATGCCTTGTAGCAAGAAAAAGTGCATAAAGAAAACGTTAATTATTGCACACTGGTCTAATCTGATGTGCCCAAGCCAGATACCTGGCATCTCTTCTTGAATGCTAGTTCATCAATGTCTGGGCTCAAGCTCTGAGCTGAAGAAATCCTCAGTATCGAGCGAAGATGTTCATCAGTCAGACGTCTCCTGTGAGTTGTTTTGGTCATCTTCATCGAGGAGAAAAGTTGCTCGCATAGATAAGTGCTGCCGAACATGGAGAGCATCTGAGCAGCTTGGGTGCGGAGCTGAGGCATTGTGTCAGGGATGAACCGTGGAAACTGTGCGGCGCCCACAGCATCATACTTTGACTTCAGCGTGTCGTTGCACTGGAGTTCAATCAGCTCCATTTGGATGTTGGTTGGTGCATTTTCCACATCAACTGCGAAGGGATTACTAAGCAGTTCAAACTTGCATTTCTGGGCATCGAAGTCGGCAAATCGCCGGCTAAACTCAGCGGCGAGAACACTGAGTTTTTCAGCAAACTGTGCGCATGGGAACACGGCGGTAGAGATCTGCGCTTTTATGGATTGGCAGCAGGGAAAATGACAAGGGTTTCCTTGCAGCATCTGATTCTCCCACAGGCACAGTTTAGTTTTGAAGGCCCTCACTGCAGCGTACATGTCTGTGATGATGCGCCCCCGCCCCTGAAGCTGCAGGTTCAGCGCATCGAGATGGCTCGAGATGTCACAGAGAAAGGCCAGCTCACACAGGAACTTTTGCTCCCGGAGCTCTGCTGTATCCTTCCCTTTGGTTTCCAGGAATTGACATATTTCCTCACGCAGCTCGAAACATCTGTTCAGTACTTTTCCTCTGCTTAGCCATCTCACCTCTGTGTGATACGGCACGTCTGCGTATTCCGAACCACACTCCTCCAGAAAAGATTTAAACTGGCGGTGATTTAGACCTTTGGCTCTTATAAAGTTAACTACCTGTGTTACTGTGGTCATAACATGTTCCATCTTTAGGGCTTTGGCACACAGTGCTTCCTGATGTATGATGCAGTGGTAAACAGTTAGCTCACCTGCACAGTTCTCTTCCCGCATCTTCTCCCGAACCATGCCCACCAATCCACTCTTTTTACCGCACATCGCTGGCGCACCATCTGTCGTTAATCCAACGAGTTTATCCCACGGCAGCTTTATTTCAGTTACACATTTGGAAACCTCCTCAAAGATTTCCTTTCCTGTGGTTGTGCCATGCATTGATTTGAATCCTAATAGCTCCTCCGTAACACACAGATTTGAGTCCACTCCACGGATGAAGACTGACAGCTGAGCAGTATCAGATGCGTCGCAGCTCTCATCCACAGCGAGGGAGAACGCAACAAAATCTTTTCCCTTTTCCATCAGCTGGTCATACAGATTGGTGGCAAGATCACATGTGCGATCAGCTACTGTGTTCCTGCTCAGGCTCACGTTTGAAAATGCTTGTTTTTTCTCTGGGCATACGAGGTCACAAACCTTCATCATGCACTTTTTCATGAACTCTCCCTCATTAAAGGGCCGGGCTGATTTTGCGATCTCTGCTGCCACTATATAACTAGCCTTTACAGCAGCCTCGCTTTGTGATGTGGCTTTTTTAAGCATATTCTGTTGTGAAACCAAACTTCTTTTCATCTCCTCTACTTTCTGGCTCCTTTGAGTCATGTCCAGGTCCTTGTATTTGTCATGGTGTTTCGTTTCATAGTGTCGTCTAATGTTTTACTCCTTACTTACAGCCACGTTGACTCCACAAACAAGACAAACAGGTTTGTCTTTTACATATGTAAACAGATATTCTGCCTCCCACTTGTCCAGAAAGCTCCTGTTTTCTGCCTTTCTTTTCGCCATTTTTGGGAAGGGTTAGCTCGCTGACAGTTGTAGCGTCTATGTTGCTATGACTACTGTCACAGAGGAGAGAGCGTTTCTGGGTTCTGTCCTGATTGGCGCGCGAAAACAGCAGAGCATTATGGGATTCGTAGTATTAGTGGTGAATGCGCTGTATAATACCGGCGGGCCAGCTCTAGTAGTAATTTGGTATTGTCTCGCGGGCCAAATATAATTACCCCGCGGGCCAAATTTGGCCCACGGGCCAGAGTTTGACACCCATGCTCTACAGGATCGGTTGTCTTTAATCTGGCGATGCATCATTCAGGGCAAGTGAGGCTCCTGTTTAGCTAAATATATATATATTGGCCTGTTTTGCATGTTATTGTGGCATTAATAAATGTAACATATCAGTTTGCAAACAATGTCAAAAAAAAATTAATAATAATAAAGAATTGAGTTAATAAAGCCGCATACAAACATGGTCTCTTTTTTTGCTTTCTTGAGTAATGCCCGGTGTAGACCCTTTTCAACGGAAGGAAAGCGCTGAGAAGCAGAGCGGGTGGGGGGGCCGTTGGGCGGCGCGAACGTGGCGTGGGAAGCGGTGAAAAAAATGCAACATTTTCCAACTTTATGCAAACCACCAGCGGAGACCGCTGGGCGATGACCAATCAAATCGAGTGGTTCCCAGTGATGAATGTGACGCGATGCAACCCAAGGCTGGAGACTTTCTTCAGCAAAGATGGGCTGACAAAAATACTAGGATGGAAGTAAATGTAAATGATAACTTCATAACGAATCATGCAAAACATGTACAGTGGACAGGAATATGTTAGTTATTTCTGTAGACAAACAATAATGCATTTTTTTTTTTGTCATAAAGTTAATTCACAAAAAAATCAATATTTAGCAAGCTAGCTGGCTAGCTGAATGTACAATGTTGTAAGCTTGCCTTGCTGATATTTGCCATGCAATGCAGTTGAAGTAACATAGCTAGCTAATCATGCAGTGGTGGATTAAAATACCTGTATGCCTATGGATGTGTAGCCGATCTGTGTATGTGACCCTAAAACGTTTGATATAAATATTAGTTCAGAACCTCAGCTATCATAGCCGGTTGTATCAACTTCAAAACAGTCTGAAAGACATGAATGAGGCCTATGGACTGAGTAGAATATAATATTAACTTTGTACCAAGTATGCAAAGTCGTATGTATATACATGTAGTTATTACCATGCATGAGATCCCCACATTGTGGCCTGTACATTGAACATATTCACTGATCATGTACTCTTCCTTGGCAAATAAAGGTGCAGTTCAGGTATGAATGTCTTTGAGATTATTTGTCAGTCTTATCCAATACCAGGAGTATCAAACTCCATTATTTGAATAATGCTGTGTCTGCATGTATGTATTACCAGATATACACTTCAACAGTGTTTTTCCACTCCTGCTCCTGGGACATCAATGATTACACATTGTAACTATGCAATAGACTAGAAACATGATTGATTTGTAATTCATATATACAGAAGAAAACAAAACCTTTGCATATCTAACTCCCTTCATCTGCATTAATCTGAGGACACAGGATAGTATTTTCAATCAGATACTTAATTTCACCCCGTGGAGAAATGCTTTTATTGAAAGACGTTCATTATCCAGGTGTTATAAATACATACTAATTATGATAATAATTATAATATTATTATTATGATAATCTGCGTTGATCTGATAAACACAGGATAGGTGTAGTATTTCGTCAAATGAGAGACTTAATTTCAACCAGTAGATAATGTGAAACGCTTTATTGAAAGAAGTTCATTATCCCAGGTGTTATAAATACATAATTACATGGATTATAAATATTATAATATTATATAAATACAAGTTAAATCTGTACTTCAATGCACATCTGTTGTGCGTGATAAAAACATAGGAAGAAAGAGGTGTAAAAGACAAAGGGAAAGAGGTAAGAACGAAGGAGCAGGGAAGGCAGCATATGATTAATGAATCACAGTGCTACCCTAATAGAGCCTCTAGTGATGTCTCCTAACCAGCCTTGGGCTCCCAGTCGGCCTGAAGGATATCTTAAGAGCGGGTGAGGTGGTGATGACGGGGACTGGCTTCCTCTCTCACATCTAAACATACCTGCAGATGAGAGACAGATGGATAGAGAGAGAGCATGAAAACATACCTGCAGACGACAGACAGATGGAGAGAGAGAACATGATTAAGCCTTGTTTTTTTATTCTAACACGGCCAGTCATCATAATCATCAGGAGGTGAAATGCAAAACTGACTTGGGATCATTAACTCTGGGACTACTACATCTCTTTAATAATACTTCCTGTATAATATAAACTGACCTGGGATCATTAACTCTGGGACTACTACATCTCTTTAATAATACTTCCTGTATAATATAAACTGACCTTGGATCATTAACTCTGGGACTACTGCATCTCTTTAATAATACTTCCTGTATAATATAAACTGACCTGGGATCATTAACTCTGGGACTACTACATCTCTTTAATAATACTTCCTGTATAATATAAACTGACCTGGGATCTATAACTCTGGGACTACTACATCTCTTTAATAATACTTCCTGTATAATATAAACTGACCTGGGATCATTAACTCTGGGACTACTGCATCTCTTTAATAATACTTCCTGTATAATATAAACTGACCTGGGATCATTAACTCTGGGACTACTACATCTCTTTAATAATACTTCCTGTATAATATAAACTGACCTTGGATCATTAACTCTGGGACTACTACATCTCTTTAATAATACTTCCTGTATAATATAAACTGACCTGGGATCATTAACTCTGGGACTACTACATCTCTATCTGTATTTCAATGTAAAGCATCTCTTTAATAATACTTCCTGTTGACCCCACCATGTGACTTCTCACCTCTGATCATGCTGTGCCCTCAAAATGTCAGCCAGTTCAGATGTGGGTTCACCAACACAGCTGATATAACCTAGAGGATTTAGGGAGAAGGGGGAGAGAGGGATGAAGTGAAGGAGAGACTGTTATTGAGAAAATAAGGTAGAGACACAATGTTCAACAGGAATCTGTGTGTGTGGCCTCCCCTGGTGTCCATACTAAGTGTGTAATTTATGCTGAAAAAACATGCAGACATGAGGACAAACAAATATAGCGTACTTATTTAAATATAAATAATGAAGTGTCTCACTATTCTCCATGGTTGGTCCTCTTGCCTATTCTTTGAAGGTGGAAGGAGCCACAGTTATACACCTGAGCCTGCTTACTGCACAACACAATCCAACAACCAGATTGATACATGAGTTTGTAGGTGTGGGTTATAATGTGTCAAATTGTTCTAAATGTTTGCAATATGGGTGACTTAAATAGCCTGTTTTGTTTTTGTACAGACATCACACCCTTACCTACACAGCACCATCACCTGAGAAGTAGCAATCAAAAGGGAGAGAAACTATGAATTGAATTGAATAACTGCAGTTAACATAGCTAAGTAAATGGAAGAATACTCTTATTGCAATGTGGAAGGCTCTTAAAATAGCATTTGGTTATGCATAGCGTACAGTTGTGGCCAAATGTTTTGAGAATGATACAAATATTAATTTCCACAAAGTTTGCTGCTTCAGTGTCTTTAGATATTTTTGTCAGATGTTACTATGGATACTGAAGTATAATTACAAGCATTTTCATAAGTGTCAAAGGCTTTTATTGACAATTACATGAAGTTGATGCAAAGAATCAATATTTTCAGTGTTGACCCTTCTTTTTCAAGACCTCTGCAATCCGCCCTGGCATGCTGTCAATTAACTTCTGGGCCACATCCTGACTGATGGCAGCCCACTGAGTTTGTCAGAATTTGTGGTTAATCGTTTGTCCACCAGCTTCTTGAGGATTGACCACAAGTTCTCAATTGGATTAAAGTCTGGGGAGTTTCCTGGCCATGGACCCAAAATATCAATGTTTTGTTCCCCGAGCCACTTAGTTATGACTTTTGCCTCATGGAAAGGTGATCCATCATGCTGGAAAAGGCATTGTTCATCACCAAACTGTTCCTGGATGGTTGTGAGAAGTTGCTCTCGGAGGATATGTTGGTACCATTCTTTATTCATGGCTGTGTTAGGCAAAATTGTGAGTGAGCCCACTCCCTTGCAGAATATCAGTCTGTCCCTGATGTTTTTCCTGGAGAGAAGTGGCTTCTTTGCTGCCCTTCTAGACACCAGGCCATCCTCCAAAAGTCTTCGCCTCACTGTGCGTGCAGATTAGAGGTCGACCGATTAATCGGAATGGCCGATTAATTAGGGCCGATTTCAAGTTTTCATAACAATTGCAAATCTTTATTTAATCTTTATTTAACTAGGCAAGTCAGTTAAGAACACATTATTTAATTCTTATTCAATGACTGCCTAGGAACAGTGGGTTAACTGCCTCATTCAGGGGCAGAATGACAGATTTTCACCTTGTCCACTCGGGGGATCCAATCTTGCAACCTTACAGTTAACTAGTCCAACGCAATAACGACCTGCCTCTCTCTCGTTGCACTCCACAAGGAGACTGCCTGTTACGCGAATGCAGTAAGCCAAGGTAAGTTGCTAGCTAGCGTTAAACTTATCTTATAAAAAACAATCAATCATAATCACCAGTTAACTACACATGGTTGATGATATTACTAGATATTTGGGTTGGGTATAAGCTGACTGAGCATACAAGTATCTAAGTATCTGACTGAGCGGTGGTAGGCAGAAGCAGGAGCGTAAACATTCATTCAAACAGTACTTTGTTGCATTTTGCCAGCAGCTCGTCGTTGTGCGTCAAGCATTGCGCTGTTTATGACTTCAAGCCTATCAACTCCTGAGATTAGGCTGGTGTAACCGAAGTGAAATGGCTAGCTAGTTAGCGCGTGCTAATAGCGTTTCAAAACGTCACTCGCTCTGAGACTTGGAGTAGTTGTTCCGCTTGCTCTGCATGGGTAACGCTGCTTCGAGGGTGGCTGTTGTCGTTGTGTTCCTGGTTCGAGCCCAGGGAGGAGCGAGAAGGAAATGGGAATATTGAAGACTCATTTTAAAAGGAACCACCAGCTTTCATATGTTCTCATGTTCTGAGCAAGGAACTGAAACGTTAGCTTTCTTACATGGCACATATTGCACTTTTACTTTCTTCTCCAACACTTTGTTTTTGCATTATTTAAACCAAATTGAACATGTTTCATTAATTATTTGAGGCTAAATTGTTTTTATTGATGTATTAAGTTCAAACAGGTGTTCATTCAGTATTGTTGTAATTGTCATTATTACAAATATATATATATATATTTTTAAATATGCCGTTTAATCTGTATCGTCTTTTTTGGTCCTCCAATAAATCGGTTCGGCTTGCAAGCCTCCCCCATTTTCCTCCAAACATAACAATGGTCATTATGGCCAAACAGTTATATTTTTGTTTCATCAGACCAGAGGACATTTCTCAAAAAAGTAAGATCTTTGTCCCCATGTGCAGTTGCAAACTATAGTCTGTTTTTTTATGGTTGTTTTGAAGCAGTGGCTTCTTCCTTTGTGGGTGGCCTTTCAGGTTATGTCGATATAGGACTAGTTTTACTGTGGATATAGATACTTTAGTACCTGTTTCCTCCACCATCTTCACAAGGTCCTTTGCTGTTGTTCTGGGATTGATTTGCCCTTTTTTCACCAAAGTGTGTTCATCTCTAGGAGACAGAACGCATCTCCTTCCTGAGAGCGGTATGACGGCTGCGTGGTCCCCATTGTGTTTATATTTGCATACTATTGTTTGTACAGATGAACGTGGTACCTTCAGGCATTTGGAAATTGCTCCCAAGGATGAACCAGACTTGTGGAGGTCTACAATTTTTTTCCTTGGCTGATTTCTTTTGATTTTCCCATGATGTCAAGCAAAGAGGCACTGAGTTTGAAGGTAGGCCTTTAAATACATCCACAGGTACACCTCCAATTGACTCAAATTATGTCGTTTAGCCTATCAGAAGTTTCTAAAGCCATTATATAATTTTATGGAATTTTCCAAGCTGTTTAAAGGCACAGTCAACTTAGTGTATGTACACTTCTGACCCACTGGAATTGTGATACAGTGAATTCTAAGTGAAATAATCTGTCTGTAAACAATTATTGGAAAAATGACTTGTGTCATGCACAAAGAAGATGTCCTAACCGACTTGACAAACTATAGTTTGTTAACAAGAAATGTGTGGAGTGGTTGAAACACTTAGTTTGGAGTCATTAAAACTTGTTTATGTAAACTTTCGACTTCAACTATATGTGTAGGAATATGGAAGATAATGTAATTATTAGACTTTTACATCACCAGGTCATTGTGGATTGCATCCCCAAGATCAGGACTGAGAACCACAGCTCTCTGTATCTGAGGACAGAAAACCTCAGAAGAAACTTACTTCATTATACTCAAATTAGACCTCACTGAATATTACATTACTTTTATCTTCGTCATCACTTCTAGGGACTGGAACTACACAAAAGTACCTGCCCTATCCAGAATAGCCTCCTCTCTCATTGACAGTTGGTGCTGCTATCCTTTCACCCTCCTCCATGGCTGTTAGCTAGCTACCTACAAATGTATTTTGAGTTCGCTTTTTTTACAGTGATAAATACATCAAGATAGCTAGCTAATATGAAGTAAGGTATCTGGTAAAAAAAATGCATTCACTTAGCTAGCTATCTATACAGTATTTCAAGTTGGCTAGATAGCTAGCTCCTTTAGCAGCTCATTTGAGTTAGCCTGCACTGTAGCTAGTTAGCTAATTGTTTTTTAATGCATTTTCTAAGTGTATTTACTTGAATAGGTTCTCACAGCCATGTGGACGATTGGAAACAGGGCAGCAAAGTTAGTTAGTCACCAGAGTGGTTTAGAGCAGTGTTACTATTTACCTGTGAATACATTCATGAAATGGACAACGGATTAACCCCATTTACCTGTGAATACATTCATGAAATGGAGAACAGATTAACCCCATTTACCTGTGAATACATTCATGAAATGGAGAACTGATTAACCCCATTTACCTGTGAATACATTCATGAAATGGAGAACGGATTAACCCCATTTACCTGTGAATACATTCATGAAATGGACAACGGATTAACCCCATTTACCTGTGAATACATTCATGAAATGGAGAACAGATTAACCCCATTTACCTGTGAATACATTCATGAAATGGAGAACGAATTAACCCCATTTACCTGTGAATACATTCATGAAATGGAGAACGGATTAACCCCATTTACCTGTGAATACATTCATGAAATGGAGAACGGATTAACCCCATTTACCTGTGAATACATTCATGAAATGGAGAACTGATTAACCCCATTTACCTGTGAATACATTCATGAAATGGACAACGGATTAACCCCATTTACCTGTGAATACATTCATGAAATGGACAACGGATTAACCCCATTTACCTGTGAATACATTCATGAAATGGAGAACAGATTAACCCCATTTACCTGTGAATACATTCATGAAATGGAGAACGAATTAACCCCATTTACCTGTGAATACATTCATGAAATGGAGAACGAATGAACCTATTTACCTATTTGATAACCAGACCTTCATACAAACTTGCTGAATTCTTGATGCACCATCGAACGTGCTGCTATATGCTGCCAGAACGCCGAAACGGCACGTGGCAATTTACCACCTGCTAGTTTACGCCAGCTGTTAGGCAAAATGCAGGTTTTCCACCATAATTTGCAAATAAATTCATTTAAAAAAAAAAATCTAATTTTGTCTGTCATAGTTGAAGTGTACCTATGATGGAAATTACAGGCCTCATCTTTTTAAGTGGGAGAACTTGCACAATTGGGTGCTGACTAAATACGTCTTTTTGCCCCACTGTAAGTGTACATTGTGTACACAGCTGTTAGTAGCCCATGTGCCTTACCCTAATAATTTGGTCCCTTTCCTCCCTCATAACTTAGTCTAGTGTGCTACAGTGAGGGAAAAAAACATCTGACCTCTGTGATTGCCAACAAGGGTTTTGCCACCAAGTCATGTTTTGCAGAGGGGGTCAAATACTTATTTCCCTCATTAAAATGCCAATCAATTTATAACATTTTTGACATGCGTTTTTCAGGATTTTGTTGTTGTTATTCTGTCTCTCACTTCAAATAAACCTACCATTAAAATTAGACTGATCATTTCTTTGTCAGTGGGCAAACGTACAAAATCAGCAGGGGATCAAATACTTTTTCCCCCTCACTGTAACTTTGTGGTGCACATTTAGCCTATAACCTGTTTTAGAGAAATGAAATCATTGAATATTCTAAGAGCTTTCATTGTCTGTTTATATGCCCCCTTTATTTGTCCTACAGTTCTGACTTGTTGTACAGGGAATACACTAAGAACGGACCATGTTCTGAATTCTGTAACTTTACATTTCAAAAGTGCTGAACAAATAGTTACTGACAACGTCCGTCCTAGCTGGCTCATTAATGTCTTAATCTAAATTACAGATTGCCTCTTATCCACTAGTCGTCCCCTTACACCATAGTTTGTACATCTCAATTGTCAGTAGAAACCACATTTATTTAAGCAAGTCAGCCATATCAGCTATGTTCTTTAAAAAGGCAGTAAATGAGGCTGAACGAACTGTTTCGCTGCCAGACAAGGCTCCGCTGATAGCCAGGTGTAGCGGTGGTAAGGATTCACTCCATGGCGCTGAAAAGAAAGCTCTGTTGTTGGGACAGTTTTATGTAGACCTTAACAGTTTGGCATGCATCTAAAACACTGGTCTTTATAATGTCGAAATAAAAACACATCTTCAACCTTCATACCACACCCACAAACTTAAATCATACACTCAACCATTAAGCGAAAGCCTCAAATATCACATTCATGTGTATGACTCCACTGTTGTATATTCATATACAGTATATGAATTGCAGTATATGAATTGCAGCAAAGTTTGTTGCCGCTTCAGTCATGTCTTCGGGTTACGTGGGTCAAACAAACCCCCTAATGATTGGTTGACAATAGATCCCGCCCACTGCAGGTATTGGCTGCAGGATGAAGAGGGTGACGAGCAACTACAGAAACCTGCAGTCAAAACTTCATGACCTTTTGAGCACATTATTTTTGTTTTAAAGATCATTCAGTCGACATCGAGGCGCAAGTCAGACAAAACATTTTTTTACCCCATAATGATTTATTATTATTTATTTATTTTATTTTTTTTTTTAAAGGTGGTGACCAAACGATTTGTTAAAACTGACCCGAATCAACGACTTCAATAGATATTCTATCTGTCCCATTATGGTGTAGGTGAGAGCGCGGCAGTATTATGGTGTAGGTGAGAGCATGGCAGTATTATGGTGTAGGTGAGAGCGCGGCAGCATTATGGTGTAGGTGAGAGCGCGGCAGTATTATGGTGTAGGTGAGAGCGCGGCAGTATTATGGTGTAGGTGAGAGCGCGGCAGTATTATGGTGTAGGTGAGAGCACGGCAGCATTATGGTGTAGGTGAGAGCGCGGCAGTATTATGGTGTAGGTGAGAGCGCGGCAGTATTATGGTGTCGGCGAGAGAATGGCAGTATTATGGTGTCGGTGAGAGCGCGGCAGCGCCATTGATCTCCATTTTGCAGTCCATCTCCTTCTACTACTACGAGTCGGTAAACAAACTCTCAGGGTGCTGCCCCCTGGAGGGTGTTGTCTGAACAAATATAAAGACCAGGATGGTGATTTACTGCCCCCTGGAGGGTGTTGTCTGAACAGGTATAAAGACCAGGATGGTGACTTACTGCCCCCTGGAGGGTGTTGTCTGAACAGGTATAAAGACCAGGATGGTGATTTACTGCCCCCTGGAGGGTGTTGTCTGAACAGGTATAAAGACCAGGATATTTACTGCCATCTGCAGTTATGGAAAGTTTTAACTCACAATGATAATTCATTGGCTGATCCCTGCTGATGACCTGGATGGATTTATATGATCCTTCCTTAACCCACAGGAAGTCCCACCCTGGTACCTACTTCAAAAATGGCGCTGTCCATACTAGAACAGTCTTTTGGGCACTGAAGCCCTCGCTCTCCAATTGGTTGGACAGGCGGGTAGGCAGGTGAGATGAAATCAGTGTGGCGGGGGTCTGTTGGCTCTTCAAGAGAACCCGCGGACAGGGGGCATTTTGTACACGTTAGGGGTGAAAAGGCAACTGGGAAGCCATCAAGTAGCAGTGTATAGGTATATATGCATCTCCCCCACTGAGAGACACGCCACTGATGTGCTTCCCCACACAAGGTAATATACACATCTTATTTTGCTATTGTAGAGGGAGATGTTAGTTAGCCAAATCAACACAACTCAGTAAGTGACAGATCCATTCAGGAGCTTAAACGAACGTCTGGTTGAACAATTTAACAGCATTGATTTAGGGACATCATTACTGGGATGTGTATGTCGCCACCTACTGGAAGGATACGGTTATGCCACCGACAGATTCTACTAAAGAAAAACAATCACTTTACAAAATCCTAATTTCTCCCCCCCCCCCCTCCATGTACACGTGAAACCCTAGCCTCACAAGTGACCACATCTCTGCGGCCAACGCCATGCCCATACGCGTTTATTGGCGTGATTGATAATCAAATTCAGCAGTAGCCGTCAGGCAAATAATAACGGTTTGCTAATAGACACAAAAAAAAAGTTGATGAAACCAAAACTACCAAGACAAGATTTGAATTCACAACCAATAAAATTTATTCAATTATATATATATATATATATATATATATATATTACAAATATGTACATGTCATGTAACAAGTAAATATTAAAATATATATATTTTTTTGAACTTCTGTTCAAAATGACATTTGAAAAAATAGGTTTTGTTGCATTCAATTCTCACATTAAAACTGGAAAAGGATGGGTATTTTCTTCTCCTAATAGAAGCCACAACAAACGTTGTATTTTTTAATGACTCACCCACCGGACAACACACACACACACACACACACACACGCGGGATAGAGAGGCTGTACACAGAGTGTTCCAGTATCCCAAATGGCACCCTATCCCCTATATAGTGCACTACTTTTCACTAGAGCCAGTATAGGTTCCTGATGAAAAGTAGTGTACTATATAGGGAATAGGGTGCCATTTCAGATGCACTCGTTTGTTGCAAACGAAGGGGAGCGAATGACGACAAATTACTTTTTTTTTTTTTAAGGTTTAACTGAACTTTCAACGGTACAGCTTCTTCTGGGGAGTAACAGCTACCAGCCTGCAACGACAACAGCAGCATCCAAAAATCACAACTCTAGAATGAAACACCTCGTTGTGGTGCCTGGATCCAACTCCATTAGAATGAACACCTTCGTTGTGGTGCCTGGATCCAACTCCATTAGAATGAACACCTTCGTTGTGGTGCCTGGATCCAACTCCATTAGAATGAACACCTCGTTGTGGTGCCTGGATCCAACTCCATTAGAATGAACACCTCGTTGTGGTGCCTGGATCCAACTCCATTAGAATGAACACCTCGTTGTGGTGCCTGGATCCAACTCCATTAGAATGAACACCTTCGTTGTGGTGCCTGGATCCAACTCCATTAGAACGAACACCTCGTTGTGGTGCCTGGATCCAACTCCATTAGAACGAACACCTCGTTGTGGTGCCTGGATCCAACTCCATTAGAATGAACACCTCGTTGTGGTGCCTGGATCCAACTCCATTAGAATGAACACCTTCGTTGTGGTGCCTGGATCCAACTCCATTAGAACGAACACCTCGTTGTGGTGCCTGGATCCAACTCCATTAGAATGAACACCTTCGTTGTGATGCCTGGATCCAACTCCAGTCCAGAGGGGAAATGGAGACGGAAGAAACAACGGAACCAAACGGAACCAAATCCGATTCAACACATGCTTCAAGAGTTAAGCCAATAACATCGACTAACAATAATAACAAGGAACTTGACACCGACTCAATATAAAAAAACAACAACTTTGGTCCAGACAAAACAATAACCTTTTACGATTAAAATATCTATTACTTATTTTTTCCCTGTACAAGTTTAAAACCATAATTACATGGGTTATTTACAAATGCACAATCTTTACGTAGAAAATAAGTTAAAAAAAATAATTAAGAGCACAAGTCTGTACATTATGTATTGAACAAAACGCACTTGAAAACAAAAGTAGAATTGTATTCTTTTTTTCGTAACCCTGCCTGGTGAGGAAGGTGCAGCGGGCACAGGGATGGTAGTCTCCACAGGGCGGTGCCCGCTAACCACGCACCCCCGAAGAGCGGTGCTCTCTAACCACGCACCCCCGAAGAGCGGTGCTCTCTAACCACGCACCCCCGAAGAGCGGTGCTCTCTAACCACGCACCCCCGAAGAGCGGTGCTCTCTAACCACGCACCCCCGAAGAGCGGTGCTCTCTAACCACGCACCCCCGAAGAGCGGTGCTCTCTAACCACGCACCCCCGAAGAGCGGTGCTCTCTAACCACGCACCCCCAAGAGCGGTGCTCTCTAACCACGCACCCCCAAGAGCGGTGCTCTCTAACCACGCACCCCCAAGAGCGGTGCTCTCTAACCACGCACCCCCCAAGAGCGGTGCTCTCTAACCACGCACCCCCAAGAGCGGTGCTCTCTAACCACGCACCCCCAAGAGCGGTGCTCTCTAACCACGCACCCCCAAGAGCGGTGCTCTCTAACCACGCACCCCCAAGAGCGGTGCTCTCTAACCACGCACCCCCAAGAGCGGTGCTCTCTAACCACGCACCCCCAAGAGCGGTGCTCTCTAACCACGCACCCCCAAGAGCGGTGCTCTCTAACCACGCACCCCCAAGAGCGGTGCTCTCTAACCACGCACCCCCAAGAGCGGTGCTCTCTAACCACACACCCCCAAGAGCGGTGCTCTCTAACCACGCACCCCCAAGTTCCGTCAACTTCAGTGCTTGACCTTTCTTTTCTTTACTTCATTCCTTCTAACATGTGACCCCCTCCATCACTTCATTCCTTCTAACATGTGACCCCCTCCATCACTTCATTCCTGTTCGAGGTAGTTGGCCACTAGATGATCCGTCCTCATCAGTCCTCTGCCTGACCCTTACCGTGGGTCGTGTAGCCTAAAGGTCACGGGTCATATGGGCGTGAGGTCAAAGTCGTCGTTGACCTCTACCAGGGGGATGTAGAACTCGGGTATCTCGAAGATGGAGGTGGACTTGTACACGACTGGATCCAGCTCCTGGAGTTTCAGCTGCCAATGGAGACGCTGGACAGCATTAAGAGCTGCTGCCTCGTGCTGCTGCCTCATCAGAAGACACGTCTGGGGGGGGGGGGGGGATATTAATAAGATGGAGGAGGAAAGGAGAAGAGTTACGGAGAGAAGGAGAAAGGTATGAGACGTGAACTTCACCCTAAAACCCAAATCAGACCATTTTGACATTATTGAGATGCTTGTTTTGCCAAATTAATACATTTAAAAACGAGAAGTACTATCGGAAATAGAGGGTCCAAGCTCTATCCAAAACCGATATGTAGCCACTTACTGCATCAGACCGAATGGATGAACAAAAACATACCACCGGGTATTACGTTCCAACATTAGTTTTACTGCTGCAAGAAGGGCCACGTTGACAGAGACCAAACTTACCTTGAGTTTATCGAACTTGTCATCCACGTCTTGCAACCAGGACATAAACTGGCGGGCGTTGAAACGATCCCTCACAGACGTCTTGCCATCTTGGTCTCCCTAGAAACACAACATCGATAGTACAACGTTACCGAAAACTGGCAGCGTTAGTTAAGGTTCTGTTGAACCATTATGGTCAAAACTGGCAGCGTTACGGTTCTGTTAAACCATTATGGATCAGAACGGGCAGCGTTAGTTAAGGTTCTGTTGAACCATTATGGTCAAAACTGGCAGCGTTACGGTTCTGTTAAACCATTATGGATCAGAACGGGCAGCGTTAGTTACGGTTCTGTTGAACCATTATGGATCAGAACTGGCAGCGTTAGTTACGGTTCTGTTAAACCATTATGGATCAGAACTGGCAGCGTTAGTTACGGTTCTGTTGAACCATTATGGATCAGAACTGGCAGCGTTAGTTACGGTTCTGTTAAACCATTATGGATCAGAACGGGCAGCGTTACGGTTCTGTTAAACCATTATGGATCAGAACTGGCAGCGTTAGTTACGGTTCTGTTGAACCATTATGGATCAGAACAGGCAGCGTTAGTTACGGTTCTGTTAAACCATTATGGATCAGAACGGGCAGCGTTACGGTTCTGTTAAACCATTATGGATCAGAACTGGCAGCGTTAGTTACGGTTCTGTTGAACCATTATGGATCAGAACGGGCAGCGTTACGGTTCTGTTAAACCATTATGGATCAGAACTGGCAGCGTTAGTTACGGTTCTGTTGAACCATTATGGATCAGAACAGGCAGCGTTAGTTACGGTTCTGTTAAACCATTATGGATCAGAACGGGCAGCGTTACGGTTCTGTTAAACCATTATGGATCAGAACTGGCAGCGTTAGTTACGGTTCTGTTGAACCATTATGGATCAGAACTGGCAGCGTTAGTTACGGTTCTGTTAAACCATTATGGATCAGAACGGGCAGCGTTACGGTTCTGTTAAACCATTATGGATCAGAACTGGCAGCGTTAATTACGGTTCTGTTGAACCATTATGGATCAGAACAGGCAGCGTTAGTTACGGTTCTGTTAAACCATTATGGATCAGAACGGGCAGCGTTACGGTTCTGTTGAACCATTATGGATCAGAACGGGCAGCGTTACGGTTCTGTTGAACCATTATGGATCAGAACGGGCAGCGTTACGGTTCTGTTGAACCATTATGGATCAGAACGGGCAGTGTTAGTTACGGTTCTGTTAAACCATTATGGATCAGAACGGGCAGCGTTACGGTTCTGTTGAACCATTATGGATCAGAACGGGCAGCGTTACGGTTCTGTTGAACCATTATGGATCAGAACGGGCAGCGTTACGGTTCTGTTGAACCATTATGGATCAGAACGGGCAGCGTTACGGTTCTGTTGAACCATTATGGATCAGAACGGGCAGCGTTACGGTTCTGTTGAACCATTATGGATCAGAACTGGCAGCGTTACGGTTCTGTTAAACCATTATGGATCAGAACGGGCAGCGTTAGTTACGGTTCTGTTAAACCATTATGGATCAGAACTGGCAGCGTTACGGTTCTGTTGAACCATTATGGATCAGAACGGGCAGCGTTAGTTACGGTTCTGTTAAACCATTATGGATCAGAACGGGCAGCGTTAGTTACGGTTCTGTTAAACCATTATGGATCAGAACTGGCAGCGTTAGTTACGGTTCTGTTAAACCATTATGGATCAGAACGGGCAGCGTTAGTTACGGTTCTGTTAAACCATTATGGATCAGAACGGGCAGCGTTACGGTTCTGTTGAACCATTATGGATCAGAACTGGCAGCGTTAGTTACTGTGTTAACTGGAAATCACTGAGTGTTTGCTTCATGACAAAAAAATATTAAAATACAACTGCTGTTAGCAAAGGGATTTATAAATATAAATATATTCGATCAGTTGATTGATGCCAACTTAGGAATTCTACATTATTTTAGTTTAAATGTGATCTATTGATTGGTCGATTCCAACTTACTGATTCCACATTTTAAATAAATGTGATCTATTGATACAAAATGACTGTTTCTACAGTACATTATAAATAAATGTGACTGATTGACACAAACTTACTGATTCTACAGTACGTGACATCATGCCACTTGCCTGGGCATCCTGCGGCATGTTGTACACCTCGGCGTCCAATAGCACGGTGCACGCACTAAACGGGAGCGTCTGATTGGCTAGTGTTCTGGCAGCCCGGTAGTGAACTCGTAACACTTCCTGTTCGTTGGAAACAATTAACTTTTCCTGGAAGAGAGAAGAAGAGAAGAGTTGAGTTAGACTAGAATAATGAGTGGATGAAAAGGGTGGAGTTAGACTAGAATAAGGAGTAGAGGAAAAGGGTGGAGTTAGACTAGAATAAGGAGTGGAGGAAAAGGGTGGAGTTAGACTAGAATAAGGAGTGGAGGAAAAGGGTGGAGTTAGACTAGAATAAGGAGTGGAGGAAAAGGGTGGAGTTAGACTAGAATAAGGAGTGGATGAAAAGGGTGGAGTTAGACTAGAATAAGGAGTGGAGGAAAAGGGTGGAGTTAGACTAGAATAAGGAGTGGATGAAAAGGGTGGAGTTAGACTAGAATAAGGAGTGGAGGAAAAGGGTGGAGTTAGACTAGAATAAGGAGTGGATGAAAAGGGTGGAGTTAGACTAGAATAAGGAGTGGAGGAAAAGGGTGGAGTTAGACTAGAATAAGGAGTGGATGAAAAGGGTGGAGTTAGACTAGAATAAGGAGTGGATGAAAAGGGTGGAGTTAGACTAGAATAAGGAGTGGATGAAAAGGGTGGAGTTAGACTAGAATAAGGAGTGGATGAAAAGGGTGGAGTTGAGTTAGACTAGAATAAGGAGTAGAGGAAAAAGGGTGGAGTTAGACTAGAATAAGGAGTGGAGGAAAAGGGTGGAGTTAGACTAGAATAAGGAGTGGAGGAAAAGGGTGGAGTTAGACTAGAATAAGGAGTGGATGAAAAGGGTGGAGTTAGACTAGAATAAGGAGTGGAGGAAAAGGGTGGAGTTAGACTAGAATAAGGAGTGGATGAAAAGGGTGGAGTTAGACTAGAATAAGGAGTGGATGAAAAGGGTGGAGTTAGACTAGAATAAGGAGTGGATGAAAAGGGTGGAGTTAGACTAGAATAAGGAGTGGATGAAAAGGGTGGAGTTGAGTTAGACTAGAATAAGGAGTAGAGGAAAAAGGGTGGAGTTAGACTAGAATAAGGAGTGGAGGAAAAGGGTGGAGTTAGACTAGAATAAGGAGTGGAGGAAAAGGGTGGAGTTAGACTAGAATAAGGAGTGGAGGAAAAGGGTGGAGTTAGACTAGAATAAGGAGTGGAGGAAAAGGGTGGAGTTAGACTAGAATAAGGAGTGGAGGAAAAGGGTGGGGTTAGACTAGAATAAGGAGTGGAGGAAAAGGGTGGAGTTAGACTAGAATAAGGAGTGGAGGAAAAGGGTGGGGTTGAGTTTAATAGTTGAGACAGAAGAAAACGAAAGAGTCTCCTACTTGTATTTGTAACGTCAAACAGTATTTCGACGTAAATAACAGCTCCTAAATAAGTACCATCAAGCTATAAAAAGGAAAATTAAATAGGACAGAGTTTAAATTCACTCCACATACCCGTTCAATGCTGTGTTGCAAGCGTAGCTTCATACGAACGACTTCCTGTTGTTTAAACATCTCCTTCAGTTGGTCCGGTAGAGACGGAGGGGGAGTTATCTGTTAGGAGAGACAAATTAATATAAACATTACAAACAGTTCAACATCATGAAACATTTGAAGATTGTTTAATAAGACCCTTTAATGCAGGAGTGTCTTGAGTGGAGGACATTAGCGATAAAGAAACATTCAATGGGAAAAGAGAGGAGATCCAAGAGAGGACAGAGCAGATCCAAGAGAGGACAGAGGAGATCCAAGAGAGGACAGAGCAGATCCAAGAGAGGACAGAGCAGATCCAAGAGAGGACAGAGGAGATCCAAGAGAGGACAGAGGAGATCCAAGAGAGGACAGAGGAGATCCAAGAGAGGACAGAGGAGATCCAAGAGAGGACAGAGGAGATCCAAGAGAGGACAGAGCAGATCCAAGAGAGGACAGAGCAGATCCAAGAGAGGACAGAGGAGATCCAAGAGAGGACAGAGGAGATCCAAGAGAGGACAGAGGAGATCCAAGAGAGGACAGAGGAGATCCAAGAGAGGACAGAGGAGATAAGATAATAAAAACACAGGAGTGGAGATGCTCTCTCAAGTGTCAATAGATATTTTCAGTCAAGGAGTACCAAACCCTTTAATGATCAAACTCCAGACTCACAGTCGGAATACAGAGTTTGCCGAAGGGGTTCCCGTCTAGCAGGTACGATCCTGTAAACGTCACGTATTCGTCGTAATACTGCGGCGGCTGGGGGATGACGCTCAGCAGCACTTTGCGGTTATCCTCGATCTTCTTGCGGATGTGCAGGAACTCGTAGTAAGGGTTGGCCCTCTCCGTCTGGTACGGCTGAATCTCCTCCAGCTTCAGAGAGTCAACGATGGCCGCCAGAGACGGTTGAGGCTTCTCCATCCCCTGAGCAAAGACGAGAAGAGATATACAGTAAGATAAGGTAGGGGAGGCATACGGTAGAGGAGACATACGGTAAGGTAGGCATACGGTAAGGTAGAGGAGGCATACGGTAAGGTAGGGGAGGCATACGGTAAGGTAGGGGAGGCATACGGTAAGGTAGGGGAGGCATACGGTAAGGTAGGCATACGGTAAGGTAGAGGAGGCATACGGTAAGGATAAGGTAGAGGAGACATACGGTAAGGTAGGCATACGGTAAGGTAGAGGAGGCATACGGTAAGGTAGAGGAGGCATACGGTAAGGTAGGGGAGGCATACGGTAAGGTAGGGGAGGCATACGGTAAGGTAGGGGAGGGATACGGTAAGGTAGGGGAGGGATACGGTAAGGTAGGGGAGGCCTACGGTAAGGTAAGGTACAGGAGGCATACGGTAAGGTAGGGGAGGCCTACGGTAAGGTAAGGCCTACGGTAAGGTAAGGTAGGGGAGGCATACGGTAAGGTAGGGGAGGCCTACGGTAAGGTACACGAGGCATACGGTAAGGTAGGGTACAGGAGGCATACGGTAAGGTAGGGGAGGCCTACGGTAAGGTAAGGTAGGGGAGGCATACGGTAAGGTAAGGTAGGGCAGGCATACGGTAAGGTAGAGGAGGCATACGGTAATGCAAGGTAGGAGATAAGAAACTTTACTGTTCCCAAGATAAGATATTTTGTCCCAAATGTCAACCCTTTACGAAACCTACCGCTCCAGTATCCCCTCCTTTACTAAATCTACTGCTCCATTCTCTCTCTTCTTCCTTTCCACTTCCTCCCAGTCTCCCTCCTAAACCTCATTCTCTCTCAGCCATACACCCATCCCTCTATTCCTCCCTCACCTCCAACCTCTCCCCCTCCATTATCCTCCAGAGGAACCCACCTGTTGTGTGCTGCCTCCGGCCTGGTTTGAGGTAGACATCCTTGGCATTTTCCTCTTCCTGGGGTGGGTCTGCTGGAGGTCCTGGTCCTCTTCCATGGTTACGGAGCGGACCTTGGCCTTAGCCCCGGAGGAGTCAGAGTCTCTGTCCCCAGACTGGGGGGAAGAGCTAGCAGAAAACCCACTGCAGCTGTAACTACCACTACTACCACTCTGGTCTGTCTGCGAGCCTTGCTGGAAGTTACTAAACTGTCCAGAAGCACCGGACAGTGTCTGTCCTTCTGATCTCTCCTCAGAGGTAGATGCGACTTCCATTGGCTCTGGGCATGGCTCTAATTTCACCTCAGGGACGGTGACCATATTACTGCCCTCTGACGAAGACCGACAACTAGTCCTTCCTGTTGACATGACCTCAGGACCTCTGCTCTTCTCCAATGTGTTGTCAGGTGTATCAGAAGTTTCTTCCGATTTGTGTTCAAGGCACGGCCATCGCGACACAGATAGTGTATGCTGGCTAGCATGATCGTTTTTCCCCGGTTGAGGATCGCTGGAGTCGACAACGTCACTGGAGAATCTGGATTGCTTACAATCCTGAAAGCTTGCGTCAGTGTCCATGTCCTCTTGAGATTCATTGGTTCTACTCTGCATAGATTCCTCTGTACTAACACTGCTGGTGGAGGTTACTGGGTTGTCCATTGCTCCTGGTCTAGACGCTCCTAACACACTGTCAAGGCTCTCTACAGCTGCTCTGTTTTCAGAGCTGCTGGCTGCACTCTCAACTGGAGTTGTATCTTTAGGATCAAGAGCCAAATCTCCACCAATCTCTGTCTTCGTCTGCTGTGAGGTCACCGTGCTGGTGTTTGGAAGGGTTTCCCGTGACTGGCTAGCAGAGTGAGATGAGGTGGTTTCGGTGCTGGAGAACGGCAGTTGACAGGATAGAGAAGATAATGTCACCAGTGGCGTCATATCCTCAGAGGGCAGGTCTTTCATGCTACATTCGGGCGCCGCACTGGAAGTCTCTACAGGGATACACTGGACGTCCCGTATTAGGAGAGGATCAGAGGTGGAAGAAAACCCTCTCTGTTCTGGCGTAACTAGCTGTTGGACACTAGCCTGTTGAAGTGTTGAGGAGTCCTTTACAAGAGGATCTCTGGTGTTGGACGCTTGAGGTGGAAGATGGACACCTGAAGCGGTGTTCCCTTCGCTCTCAGTGTTGAGATCTGCATCGGTTCTTGGAGCGGTGTTACCTTCACTCTCAGTGTTGAGATCTGCATATGTTCTTGCATTAGAGAGATTTGGAAACATCTGAGTAGGACCCCTTTGACTCTGGCTCTCCTCCAGATCTGCACAGGTTTCTGAAGGAGGCTGAAAAGCTGAAGGCTCTTCATTTGGTTGAGCAGCAGGCACCACGCTGGCCTTTGACAGAGTTTCAAAATGTTTAGCTGCCGTCGCAGAGTTTGCTTCCTCGTCCAGAATAGCTATAAGGTAAGGGGAAGTGTGTCGGCTCTGCAGCGGAGTCCTGTTACCTTGCGCTGAGTCTGGAAGACCGTTGTGGTCTTTGTCCTGAATGGCAGGTGATCTAGACTGTGAGAGGAGGGAAGACAGTAGGAAAAGTGGCTGAGAGTCCTGGGAGGCATCCAGGGTCATATCCGAGTCGTACTCTACGGGTCTCGGCGTCAACATGGTTGCCTGACTGGAGTCCTCAGAACTGGCCATGGAGAACATGGACCTGGACATGAGACCCGCCCGCTCGCTCTCCGGCCTGGGGGACCTGCTCAAGCTGTTCTCAATACCAGCTATCAACTTCCCACTGAGGGAGGAGAGTGTTTTCCCGTCTAGGGACATGGTCCTGGAGCTGGTGCTCTCCTTTATAGGTTTGTCTCGGTCCCGGCCATGAGCGTCGCCAGAGCCTTCGGAGCTCTTGGAGCGAAGCAGTTCTTTGCTCGAACACGGTTCTCCAGATGACAAGGACATCGTCTTGGCTTTGCTTTTGAGCTTCCCTGGGTCTGTTGTCGTAGAGGAGGGTCGTTGTTTCATCCTCTCTCTCTCCTTCTGTTTGATCTTTTCTAGATGCTTCCGGTGCCACTGTTCAATCTCCTGGTCCTTCAGACTCAGCATTCGTTCGAAACTGGTCTGCCTCAGGTCCTCGTTGACCAGACGTTTCTCTTTGGGTCGCTTCTCTTCCCGGGTGGCAGGCGAGGCTTTAGCTTTGGACCTGTTGTCTCGGTCAGTCTCAGTCTCGTTGGATTTGGTCTTACAGGCCTTGCTACCCTCCTTGGAACGGTCCTTGTCGCTCTTGTGACGATCTTTGTCTCGATCTCTGTGCCGGTCAAAGTCTCTGGATTCTCTGTCTCTTCGGTCTCTGTCTTTCTCTGGCATTTTCAGGACCTCCTCCTTTAGCAGTTTTGCTGGTGTGGTCTTGCCACTTTCAGACACATAGCCTTTCTTCTCCTCCAAGGGGAGCTTCAGGTTAGAGCTGGAGGAAGATGAAGAGCCGTCTTTAGATTTTTCCTTTTTCTTCTTATCGCAGTCTTTGTCTTTCTCCTTAGCACGATCCAATTTACTTTGATCAGTGCCTTTCTCTGAAGGTGGTTTTCCTTTGTTATCCCAGCCTATCCTATCTTTGTCTCTGTACTCCCTCTCCTGCCTCTCCCTCTCACTCTTCTTATCGGGCTTCTCTTTGCTCTTCTTGTCCTTGCTCTCTTCGTGTTTTTTTGTTGTGGACAAGGGTCTGAGCTTTTCGCTCTCTTTGTGGTTCTTGTCACCAGGGGACAAATGAGATGAGCCAGACGCCATCCTCTCCTTCTCCCTCCAGCGATCCATGGAATTTTGCGAATTCTCTGATTTCTCCAGGTGCTCCATCTTAACCTTCTTCTCCTTATCGGGATTCTTTTTATCAGTCTCCCGTTCTTTTACAGAAGGCCTCCTGTCAGATTTGTCCCGCTGGTCTTTCTCAGAGGCATCCAGTCGGGCTAGATCAGCCGTAGACGTGGTCTCCGTTACCGGTTTATCCTCCGGTTCATCTTTCACGCTTGTAGTGTTATGCTGCGTCTCCTCAGGAAGAGAGGAAGTCCGTCCAGAGGTAGAGCACTCTGTCCTCTCCTCACGCTCAATGGGCTTCCCATCTTTTAGTCCTTTCTCTTTACAGACAGCAGAGGTTTCCTTCCCTTCCTTCTTCACCACCTTGTCTTTATCCTTCTCTTGCACCTCTCTCAGCCAAGTCTCCTTACTGATGCTAGAGAGGTATATTTCTTTCGTCCCCCTCTCTTCCTTCACAGGAGAGCCGTCCTCCCTCTCGGTCTCAGTTTTCCCTGGAGGCGGAGGTTCGTCGTCATTGAAGAAGTTCTCTTTCCAGAACTCCCTGTCAAACTCCTGGTTCTTTTGGCCATCCTTCCTGCCGCCCTCCTTCTGCCGGTGGCGGTCCCTCTCCCTGTCCGCCTCATACTCCCTGCAGTGGTTGTTCTTCTCCTTGTGTTTTAGTTTATGTTTTTTGACCACTTTGCCATCTTTGTCCTTCTTCCGTAAGGCACCACCGTCAGAGCTGTGGACCACGCTGCGTTCTTTATTATGCGGACTGGAGCCGCCGCCCCCGACGCTACAGTCCACGGCGATGTCCTTCTGGTGGTGCTTGCTCTTCTCCTTGTGCTTGCAGCCTTTACTACTGGAGCTCTCCGTGCAGAACTCAGACTCTGGGTTGTAGTGGTTGTACTTGACACCATCTGGCGGACAGGGGCCTTCGGCAATCGAGACGCACGTCATCTTGGCGTTCTCCTGTTTGAGCGGGTTGGAGGACGGCTGCTTGTCGGCATGACCGTAGTTGAGCTTAGGGGACTTGACGGTGGCAGACAGGTGGAAAAGGTGGACGGACGAGTCGTCCTTGGGACTGAAGGAGATTTTGAACGAGTCCTCGTCCCCACAGAGTCCTCGGCTGTTCTTGTCCATGTGCGTCTCCGACACAGACACGGTGGCTACGGAAAACACCAGAGCTTTGCTGTTCTCCTTCTCGTCCTCCTGGTTCTCCTTGTTCTTGCTCTGGTTCTTGTTCTTTTTCTTGACTTTGCTGCTTTTGTCTTTCTGTTCGGAAGTCGTGAGGCTGCAGAGGTTCTCTTTCTTAGTCCTGCTGGCGTCTGACGCCTTGTGTCCCTCAGAGCCGTTGGAGCAGGTCGGAGAGCTCCTTCTCTCTGTTGGCATCTCCATCTCATCACTGGAACTATCCGAGCTGCAGTAGCGAACACGGGACGACGTCTTCGTCTTCTTAGACTTCGAGGACTGGACTGAGCCGCTCCCGCCCCCTTTATTGCTCTGCTTCACCAAATGATTCCTTTCCTTCTCCCTCAGCTCTCTCCGGAGGATGTGTCGATCGTTCAGGGCTTTACTCAAGTCCTCTTCGTCTTTGAACTCATACTCATCCAGGCCGGACATGGAGGATGAGGCCTTCACGGTGCTCTGCTTTCCGTCAGAGTCCTTTCCCACGTCCGAGTCATCCAGGTGGTCGTCATCAACGTCCACGCTGGAGGGGTTCACCGACGGAGGGCCTTCTGACTCTGTAGAGAGGACATAAGGAAAATAGAGGAAATTGTTTTTTTGTTGTTTTTAAATTAAGTTTAATTTAAAAAAGGTAAATGACCATATGTAAGCAAATATAACAAATGACAGATCTATAACACGTTTATTTTTGAAATCACAAAATAGAATAAACTTTTAAAAAATACGATTAAAACACCACCTAAAAAAATATACAACTCTACAGGACACCCTACCCGAGGGGCGGGGCTACCCTCTACAGGACACCCTACCCGAGGGGCGGGGCTATCCTCTACAGGACACCCTGCCCGAGGGGCGGGGCTACCCTCTACAGGACACCCTGCCCGAGGGGCGGGGCTACCCTCTACAGGACACCCTGCCCGAGGGGCGGGGCTACCCTCTACAGGACACCCTGCCCGAGGGGCGGGGCTACCCTCTACAGGACACCCTACCCGAGGGGCGGGGCTACCCTCTACAGGACACCCTACCCGAGGGGCGGGGCTACCCTCTACAGGACACCCTACCCGAGGGGCGGGGCTACCCTCTACAGGACACCCTACCCGAGGGGCGGGGCTACCCTCTACAGGACACCCTACCCGAGGGGCGGGGCTACCCTCTACAGGACACCCTACCCGAGGGGCGGGGCTACCCTCTACAGGACACCCTACCCGAGGGGCGGGGCTACCCTCTACAGGACACCCTACCCGAGGGGCGGGGCTACCCTCTACAGGACACCCTACCCGAGGGGCGGGGCTACCCTCTACAGGACACCCTACCCGAGGGGCGGGGCTACCCTCTACAGGACACCCTACCCGAGGGGCGGGGCTACCCTCTACAGGACACCCTACCCGAGGGGCGGGGCTACCCTCTACAGGACACCCTACCCGAGGGGCGGGGCTACCCTCTACAGGACACCCTACCCGAGGGGCGGGGCTACCCTCTACAGGACACCCTACCCGAGGGGCGGGGCTATCCTCTACAGGACACCCTACCCGAGGGGCGGGGCTATCCTCTACAGGACACCCTACCCGAGGGGCGGGGCTATCCTCTACAGGACACCCTACCCGAGGGGCGGGGCTATCCTCTACAGGACACCCTACCCAAGGGGCGGGGCTATCCTCTACAGGACACCCTACCCGAGGGGCGGGGCTATCCTCTACAGGACACCCTACCCGAGGGGCGGGGCTATCCTCTACAGGACACCCTACCCGAGGGGCGGGGCTATCCTCTACAGGACACCCTACCCGAGGGGCGGGGCTATCCTCTACAGGACACCCTACCCGAGGGGCGGGGCTATTCTCTACAGGACACCCTACCGGGGGGGCTAGGCTATCCTCTACAGGACACCCTACCGGGGGGGCTATCCTCTACAGGACACCCTACCGGGGGGGCTATCCTCTACAGGACACCCTACCTGAGGGGCTATCCTCTACAGGACACCCTACCTGAGGGGCTATCCTCTACAGGACACCCTACCTGAGGGGCTATCCTCTGGGTCTGAGAGGGGCACCTCTCCCTTTAGGAGGAGCTCCAGCGCCTGAGAATCAGCTACGTCTACAGGCCGCTCCCCTCGCTTGTTGGCCTGGAATGCATTTCCTCCATGTGTCAGCAGCAGCTTGACAATCTAGACGGAAAAGGAAGGGACAAGTGGTTAATGAATCCGTTATGGTCCTGAATGAACAGATAATTGTGAAAATGGGTTTAGGACAAGAAATATACACCTGCATTGCTTGCTGTTTTGGGGGTTTAGGCTGGGTTTCTATACAGCAATTTGGAGATATCAGGTGATGTACGAAGGACTTTGTAAATAAATGTGATTTTCATTTGAAGTGTAGAAAAATGACGTGTTTTCTTTAGACCAAGTTGTATCATCATTACTCGTTGGTTAGTTGACGGAATGAGTCAGTTAACGTAATCCTGGTTATAGAGCGAGCGAACGGCGGAGGGAGGGAAGTAAACCTTACGTCTGTGTGTCCACTGCTGGAGGCATCGTGGAGCGGAGTGTCGTCATCCAGACCCTGAGTGTTGACTTCTGCTCCGGCTGCAATCAGAACCTTTGCCACGTCGAAGAAACCAAGGTTACACGCCTCGTGAAGGGGCGTCCAGCCTGACAGAGGATGCATTTTTAAAATGGTAATAACATAATTATCATACTATTTTTTTTATTTCACTAGGTAAGTCAGTTAAGAACTAATTCTTATTTACAATGACGGCCAATCAGGGAACGGTGGGTCAACTGCCTTGTTCAGGGGCAGAACGACAGATTTTTACCTTGTCAGTTCGGGGCTTCGATCCAGGAACCTTTCGGTTACTAGTCCAATGCTCTAACCACTAGGCTACCCTGCCGCCCCAAACTTCACAGTACTAACCTATGAAATACTTGATTCATTGTTTCTACGGGACACATTTAAACAAAGTACTACTGGCAAACGCAACATTGAGTATGAACTGAATCCTCAACACTTCTGCAAATCTCTGCACTATAAAAGAACCTTGTCGTTGTATCAAGGCCAGGTGTTCTTTTACCCGCGAAGTCTTTAATGTTGACGTCAGCTCCGAGGCTAATAAGCTCCTTGACCTGTTTGGCATCCCCTCGTATGGCGGCCATGTGTAGCGGCGTCTCGCCACGCTCGTTCCTCTTGTTCACCTTGTCCCTCGCTCTGGAGGCCGTGCTGCTAGGGAGCTTCTTCTGCACCGTGGGGGCCTGGGACGGGTGGCTAGGGGTAGAGTCTGAGGGGAGGTGAGAGAGAAAGAGTCAAAAGACTAGAGATGATCTAACACTCAACCAAAACAAACTGACACTGGCCAGTGTCTTTAAGGCTGTTGTTTAGCATTACGACTCATCCTTAGAACTATAGTCCTTACCACATCCCTATAGGCTGATACGAGGTTACAGAAGAGAGGGTAAGAGAGAGGGGTAAGAGAAATGGAGGGAGAGAGAGGGTAAGAGAGAGGGTAGGAGAGAGGGAGTAGGAGGAGACAGGGCATGAATGTGTTCTGACTAACCTGGGCTGTTGTCCCTAGCGGTCATCTGCATCAGGAGGGCCATCTGCTTGCGTTCCGACAGCGGGTAGCCAAACAGGAGATTAACCGGGGCCTTCTTACTCCCCCCAGACTCCTTCTTGACTTTCTTCTTATCCGGGCCATCTTTATCTACAGAGTTAGGACAGGGTTAGACTTAGAGACAAATACACGTCTCTCCAAACCAACAAGGTGTGAATCCCAAATTGCACCCTATTCTCTATATAGTGCACCTGAGCCCTATGGAGCAGTGGCCAAACGTAGCGCACTATATAGGGGGACAGGGTGCCTTATAGGACACAGCCAAGATCATCAACAAAAGGTGACCCAGTGGTCCCCCCCCCCCCCCAACCTCATCATTCACACCATCTCTCCATCACGGGCAAAAAAACAACTGTTAGCAAGTAGAGAGGGGGGAACAAAGCAAAACATTCTTTGTAGTTGGCAAAGTTGGTACCTTATCACTAATAATAGGATCAAGTCAACAACATACAGACCTGTATGACATGAGCTAGCTAGCAAGCCAGAGAGAGCAGACAGACAGGGAGGAGCAAGCCAGAGAGAGCAGGCAGACAGGGAGGAGATGGAGGAGGAAGCCAGAAAGAGCAGGCAGACAGGGAGGAGGAAGCCAGAGAGAGCAGGCAGACAGGGAGGAGGAAGCCAGAGAGAGCAGGCAGACAGGGAGGAGGAAGCCATAGAGAGCAGGCAGACAGGGAGGAGGAAGCCATAGAGAGCAGGCAGACAGGGAGGAGGAAGCCAGAGAGAGTAGGCAGACAGGGAGGAGGAAGCCAGAGAGAGCAGGCAGACAGGGAGGACAGGTCACATGCTCATGTGTGTTTACAGTGTAGCACAGCAGCGTGGGTTAGACCTGGCATGATACAACTTAATGTGATCCCGGACAAGACACACACCACATGTGTTTACAGCACAGCATGTGTGTTTACAGCATAGCAGATAGTGTGGCCTACAAGCTGCTGAAGTCACTACGTCGAGACGAGACACCTACATACACATGTCTAGAGGACCCAGGCCGAAGCTGCAGTACAGTTACCTGCTGAGTACATCCTGCAGGGAGTCACTAACCTCCCCTCAGACTCTCCCCAGGACTCAGTGGACTGGTCTGGGACTGACTCATCTACTGGGCAGAGCAGAGACACGGGAGGGAGGGAGGAGGAAGGAGGGAGAGTAGAGGGAGTAGGGGGGAGAGGAGAGGAGGGAGGGAGAGTAGAGGAGAGGGAGGAAGGGGAGAGTAGAGGAGAGGGAGGAAGGGGAGGGTAGAGGAGAGGGAGAGTAGAGGAGAGGGAGAGTAGAGGAGAGGGAGAGTAGAGGAGAGGGAGGAGGGGGAGAGTAGAGGAGAGGGAGGAGGGGGAGAGTAGAGGAGAGGAAGGAGGGGGAGAGTAGAGGAGAGGAAGGAGGGGGAGAGTAGAGGAGAGGGAGAGTAGAGGAGAGGGAGAGTAGAGGAGAGGAAGGAGGGGGAGAGTAGAGGAGAGGGAGAGTAGAGGAGAGGGAGAGTAGAGGAGAGGGAGAGTAGAGGAGAGGAGAGGAGACAGAGGGGGAGAGTAGAGGAGACGGAGGGGGGAGAGTAGAGGAGACGGAGGGGGGAGAGTAGAGGAGACGGAGGGGGGAGAGTAGAGGAGACGGAGGGGGGAGAGTAGAGGGAGAGGAAAGCAGGCAGAAAGCACAGCATTAAGGCACGCCGAACTTTCTCGCAAAAACGCTCCTTCACACAAAACACACAGACGATCAGTGATGAAGGGCTGCAGCGGCCATGTTGGCAGACAGTTATTGTCCACGCTGATAAGCGCTGTTGGATCATAAGCATATGTTTTATAAAGTATAATAAATCCATTTAGTCAGGTCTAAAGAAACACGATACGAAGGAAATGTTTTTCAGAAGAACAGAATAGGAGTCGTCTACTGTATGTTATTTGACTAGATACTGTATGTTATCAGACTAGATACTGTATGTTATCAGACTAGATACTGTATGTTATCAGACTAGATACTGTATGTTATCAGACTAGATACTGTATGTTATCAGACTAGATACTGTATGTTATCAGACTAGATACTGTATGTTATCAGACTAGATACGGTATGTTATCAGACTAGATACGGTATGTTATCAGACTAGATACGGTATGTTATCAGACTAGATACTGTATGTTATCAGACTAGATACTGTATGTTATCAGACTAGATACTGTATGTTATCAGACTAGATACTGTATGTTATCAGACTAGATACTGTATGTTATCAGACTAGATACTGTATGTTATCAGACTAGATACTGTATGTTATCAGACTAGATACTGTATGTTATCAGACTAGATACTGTATGTTATCAGACTAGATACTGTATGTTATCAGACTAGATACTGTATGTTATCAGACTAGATACTGTATGTTATCAGACTAGATACTGTATGTTATCAGACTAGATACTGTATGTTATCAGACTAGATACTGTATGTTATCAGACTAGATACGGTATGTTATCAGACTAGATACGGTATGTTATCAGACTAGATACGGTATGTTATCAGACTAGATACTGTATGTTATCAGACTAGATACTGTATGTTATCAGACTAGATACTGTATGTTATCAGACTAGATACTGTATGTTATCAGACTAGATACTGTATGTTATCAGACTAGATACTGTATGTTATCAGACTAGATACTGTATGTTATCAGACTAGATACTGTATGTTATCAGACTAGATACTGTATGTTATCAGACTAGATACTGTATGTTATCAGACTAGATACGGTATGTTATCAGACTAGATACTGTATGTTATCAGACTAGATACTGTATGTTATCAGACTAGATACTGTATGTTATCAGACTAGATACTGTATGTTATCAGACTAGATACGGTATGTTATCAGACTAGATACTGTATGTTATCAGACTAGATACTGTATGTTATCAGACTAGATACTGTATGTTATCTGGCTATAGACTGTAGGCTTGTTCATTTATCAGACTAGATACGGTATGTTATCAGACTAGATACGGTATGTTATCAGACTATAGACTGTAGGCTTGTTCATTTATCAGACTAGATACTGTATGTTATCAGACTAGATACTGTATGTTATCAGACTAGATACTGTATGTTATCTGGCTATAGACTGTAGGCTTGTTCATTTATCAGACTAGATACGGTATGTTATCAGACTAGATACTGTATGTTATCTGGCAATAGACTAGGCTTGTTCATTTATCAGACTAGATACGGTATGTTATCAGACTAGATACTGTATGTTATCAGACTAGACACTGTATGTTATCTGGCTATAGACTGTAGGCTTGTTCATATCAGACTAGATACGGTATGTTATCAGACTAGATACTGTATGTTATCTGGCTATAGACTGTAGGCTTGTTCATATCAAACTAGATACGTACGGTATGTTACTCAGCACTAACGGCCGTCGGGTCTTAACGACCTGGTACTCAGCACTAACAACCTGGTACTCAGCACTAACGGCCGTCGGGTCCTAGTAGCCTTGTACTCAGCACTAACGGCCGTCGGGTCCTAATGACCTGGTACTCAGCACTAACGGCCGTCGGGTCCTAATGACCTGGTACTCAGCACTAACGACCGTCGGGTCCTAATGACCTGGTACTCAGCACTAACGGCCGTCGGGTCCTAATGACCTGGTACTCAGCACTAACGGCCGTCGGGTCCTAATGTCCTGGTACTCAGCACTAACGGCCGTCGGGTCCTAATGTCCTGGTACTCAGCACTAACGGCCGTCGGGTCCTAATGACCTGGTACTCAGCACTAACGGCCGTCGGGTCCTAATGACCTGGTACTCAGCACTAACGGCCGTCGGGTCCTAATGACCTGGTACTCAGCACTAACGGCCGTCGGGTCCTAATGACCTGGTACTCAGCACTAACGGCCGTCGGGTCCTAATAACCTGGTACTCAGCACTAATGGCCGTCGGGTCCTAATGACCTGGTACTCAGCACTAACGGCCGTCGGGTCCTAATGACCTGGTACTCAGCACTTTATTTTTATTTTATTTCACCTTTATTTAACCAGGTAGGCTAGTTGAGAACAAGTTCTCATTTGCAACTGCGACCTGGCCAAGATAAGGCATAGCAGTGTGAACAGACAACACAGTTACACATGGAGTAAACAATTAACAAGTCAATAACACAGTAGAAAAAAGGGGAGTCTATATATACATTGTGTGCAAAAGGCATGAGAAGGTAGGCAAATAATTACAATTATGCAGATTAACACTGGAGTGATAAATGATCAGATGGTTATGTACAGGTAGAGATATTGGTGTGCAAAAGAGCAGAAAAATAAATAAATAAAAACAGTATGGGGATGAGGTAGGTGAAAATGGGTGGGCTATTTACCAATAGACTATGTACAGCTGCAGCGATCGGTTAGCTGCTCAGATAGCAGATGTTTGAAGTTGGTGAGGGAGATAAAAGTCTCCAACTTCAGCAATTTTTGAAATTCGTTCCAGTCACAGGCAGCAGAGAACTGGAACGAAAGGCGGCCAAATGAGGTGTTGGCTTTAGGGATGATCAGTGAGATACACCTGCTGGAGCGCGTGCTACGGATGGGTGTTGCCATCGTAACCAGTGAACTGAGATAAGGCGGAGCTTTACCTAGCATGGACTTGTAGATGACCTGGAGCCAGTGGGTCTGGCGACGAATATGTAGCGAGGGCCAGCCGACTAGAGCATACAAGTCGCAGTGGTGGGTGGTATAAGGTGCTTTAGTGACAAAACGGATGGCACTGTGATAAACTGCATCCAGTTTGCTGAGTAGAGTGTTGGAAGCAATTTTGTAGATGACATCGCCGAAGTCGAGGATCGGTAGGATAGTCAGTTTTACTAGGGTAAGTTTGGCGGCGTGAGTGAAGGAGGCTTTGTTGCGGAATAGAAAGCCGACTCTTGATTTGATTTTCGATTGGAGATGTTTGATATGGGTCTGGAAGGAGAGTTTAGAGTCTAGCCAGACACCTAGGTACTTATAGATGTCCACATATTCAAGGTCGGAACCATCCAGGGTGGTGATGCTGGTCAGGCGTGCGGGTGCAGGCAGCGAACGGTTGAAAAGCATGCATTTGGTTTTACTAGCGTTTAAGAGCAGTTGGAGGCCACGGAAGGAGTGCTGTATGGCATTGAAGCTTGTTTGGAGGTTAGATAGCACAGTGTCCAAGGACGGGCCGGAAGTATATAGAATGGTGTCGTCTGCGTAGAGGTGGATCAGGGAATCGCCCGCAGCATGAGAAACATCATTGATATATACAGAGAAAAGAGTCGGCCCGAGAATTGAACCCTGTGGCACCCCCATAGAGACTGCCAGAGGACCGGACAGCATGCCCTCCGATTTGACACACTGAACTCTGTCTGCAAAGTAATTGGTGAACCAGGCAAGGCAGTCATCCGAAAAACCGAGGCTACTGAGTCTGCCGATAAGAATACGGTGATTGACAGAGTCGAAAGCCTTGGCAAGGTCTATGAAGACGGCTGCACAGTACTGTCTTTTATCGATGGCGGTTATGATATCGTTTAGTACCTTGAGCGTGGCTGAGGTACACCCGTGACCGGCTCGGAAACCAGATTGCACAGCGGAGAAGGTACGGTGGGATTCAAGATGGTCAGTGACCTGTTTGTTGACTTGGCTTTCGAAGACCTTAGATAGGCAGGGCAGGATGGATATAGGTCTGTAACAGTTTGGGTCCAGGGTGTCGCCCCCTTTGAAGAGGGGGATGACTGCGGCAGCTTTCCAATCCTTGGGGATCTCAGACGATATGAAAGAGAGGTTGAACAGGCTGGTAATAGGGGTTGTGACAATGGCGGAGGATAGTTTCAGGAATAGAGGGTCCAGATTGTCAAGCCCAGCTGATTTGTACGGGTCCAGGTTTTGCAGCTCTTTCAGAACATCTGCTATCTGGATTTGGGTAAAGGAGAACCTGGAGAGGCTTGGGCGAGTAGCTGCGGGGGGGGGGGGGGGGAGAGCTGTAGGCCGAGGTTGGAGTAGCCAGGCGGAAGGCATGGCCAGCCGTTGAGAAATGCTTGTTGAAGTTTTCGATAATCATGGATTTATCGGTGGTGACCGTGTTACCTAGCCTCAGTGCAGTGGGCAGCTGGGAGGAGGTGCTCTTGTTCTCCATGGACTTCACAGTGTCCCAGAACTTTTTGGAGTTGGAGCTACAGGATGCAAACTTCTGCCTGAAGAAGTTGGCTTTAGCTTTCCTGACTGACTGTGTGTATTGGTTCCTGACTTCCCTGAACAGTTGCATATCGCGGGGACTATTCGATGTTAGTGCAGTCCGCCACAGGATGTTTTTGTGCTGGTCGAGGGCAGTCAGGTCTGGAGTGAACCAGGGGCTATATCTGTTCTTAGTTCTGCATTTTTTGAACGGAGCATGCTTATCTAAAATGGTGAGGAAGTTACTTTTAATGAAAGACCAGGCATCCTCAACTGACGGGATGAGGTCAATGTCCTTCCAGGATACCCGGGCCAGGTCGATTAGAAAGGCCTGCTCACAGAAGTGTTTTAGGGAGCGTTTGACAGTGATGAGGGGTGGTCGTTTGACTGCGGCTCCGTAGCGGATACAGGCAATGAGGCAGTGATCGCTGAGATCCTGGTTGTAGACAGCGGAGGTGTATTTGGAGGGCCAGTTGGTCAGGATGACGTCTATGAGGGTGCCCTTGTTTACAGAGTTAGGGTTGTACCTGGTGGGTTCCTTGATGATTTGAGTGAGATTGAGAGCATCTAGCTTAGATTGTAGGACTGCCGGGGTGTTAAGCATATCCCAGTTTAGGTCACCTAACAGAACAAACTCTGAAGCTAGATGGGGGGCGATCAATTCACAAATGGTGTCCAGGGCACAGCTGGGAGCTGAGGGGGGTCGGTAGCAGGCGGCAACAGTGAGAGACTTATTTCTGGAGAGAGTAATTTTCAAAATTAGTAGTTCGAACTGTTTGGGTATGGACCTGGAAAGTATGACATTACTTTGCAGGCTCTCTCTGCAGTAGACTGCAACTCCTCCCCCTTTGGCAGTTCTATCTTGACAGAAGATGTTATAGTTGGGTATGGAAATCTCAGAATTTTTGGTGGCCTTCCTGAGCCAGGATTCAGACACGGCAAGGACATCAGGGTTAGCAGAGTGTGCTAGAGCAGTGAGTAAGACAAACTTAGGGAGGAGGCTTCTGATGTTGACATGCATGAAACCAAGGCTTTTTTGATCACAGAAGTCAACAAATGAGGGTGCCTGGGGACATGCAGGGCCTGGGTTTACCTCCACATCACCCGCGGAACAGAGAAGGAGTAGTATGAGGGTGCGGCTGAAGGCTATCAAAACTGGTCGCCTAGGGCGTTGGGGACAGAGAATAAGAGGAGCAGGTTTCTGGGCATGGTAGAATATATTCAGGGCATAATGCGCAAACAGGGGTATGGTGGGGTGCGGGTACAGCGGAGGTAAGCCCAGGCACTGGGTGATGATGAGAGAGGTTGTATCTCTGGACATGCTGGTTGTAATGGGTGAGGTCACCGCATGTGTGGGGGGTGGGACAAAGGAGGTATCAGGGGTATAAAGAGTGGAACTAGGGGCTCCATTGTAAACTAAAACAATAATAACTAACCTGCACAACAGTATACAAGGCATATTGACATTTGAGAGAGACATACAGCGAGGCATACAGTAATCACAGGTGTTGAATTGGGAGAGCTAGCTAAAACAGTAGGTGAGACAACAGCTAATCAGCTAGCACAACAACAGCAGGTAGAATGGCGATTGATTAGGCAGAGAGGGTCGGATTAACTACACACAGAGCCTAAGTGCGGCTGGGGCCGACAGATAAAACATAAACAAGCAGAATGGATTACCGTGATTAATGGACAGTCCAGCATGCATCAGCTATGTAGCCAAGTGATCAGTGTCCAAGGGGCAGCGGTGGATGGGGCAGGGAAGCTGGACTGGCGAGTGTTATCCAGGTTAGAAAACTAACAATGACTAAATAGCTTGTAGCCAGTTAGCTGGTTAGCTTCTGGAGGTCGGGTCGTCGGGTCCTAATGACCTGGTACTCAGCACTAACGGCCGTCGGGTCCTAATGACCTGGTACTCAGCACTAACGGCCGTCGGGTCCTAATGACCTGGTACTCACCTCTCGTCTCTTATGCACTCTGGACTACGTAACTAAACTATTTGGTAGAAGGTGGCTGGCCGAACAGGCAAGTGACACGTCTTGAAGACAAAGTCTATTTGCTTTCACTAGTCCGCATGTACATGTGCATTTGCTGGCCACAACAAAAAATAAACCAAGGCAAGCATCACACAGTTCTTCTCCCTAAAGTGGCTGAATTAATGAAGGTGATGCAGGGGTGAGGGGTCATACTGGTGTTGGCTTTCTGCCAGGTTTGAGAAGTCAAAAGCCCATTGGATTAGTTATTTGTATAGCTGCAACCATTTTGATTTCCTTGCATTTTTTCCCCCCCTCTCCATTACGGTTCTTCCTTCAGACAGACATCCGTCAAAAAAAAGTGAGTTCATTTGCACAATGTCTCTCGTTCAAATTCGCTTGTAAAATGTCCAAACTCAAAACAAAAAGAGACATTCGGTAGCTCCTACAGTCCTGTGAAAAAGTATTTGCCCCTTTTCTAGTTCTCTACTTTGCATCTTTTTGTTACAGAATGTTATCAGATTTTTACCCAAAACTTAATATTCGATAAAGGGAACCTGAGTGAACAAATAACACAATGACATATTATTTCATAAAAAGTTATGCAACACCCAAATTCCCCGGTGTGAAAAAGTAATTGCCCCCTTTACATTCAACAACTGGTTGTGCCACCTTTAGCTGCAAGGACTCCAACCAACCACTTCCTGTAGTTGATCAGTCCACCTTTAGCTGCAAGGACTCCAACCAACCACTTCCTGTAGTTGATCAGTCCACCTTTAGCAGCAAGGACTCCAACCAACCACTTCCTGTAGATGATCAGTCCACCTTTAGCAGCAATGACTCCAACCAACCACTTCCTGTAGTTGTTGATCAGTTTCTCACGTCGCTGTGGAGGAATTTTGGCCCACTCTTCCATGCAGAACTGCTTTAACTCAGCAACATGTGTGGGTTTTAAAGCATCAACTGCTCGTTTCAAGTCCTGCCACAACATTTCAATTGGAATTAGGTCTGGACGTTGACTAGGCCGTAAAAATATTCTAATTTGTTGCTTTTTTTTTAATAGCCATTTTCGTGTACCGTAATTTCCGGACTATAAACCGCTAGCATAATTTGAATAAGCCAAGTAGCCAATGGGCAGAAAGTAGCATAATTTGTCTGATTCCCTGTAATAACAGGAACAATACTGTATTTTAGAAAGTGGTTTCTTGCATCAAACACATTCAGTCACGTCCTTGTCTGAAGGACAAGTGGATGAACAGGTTCATGTGAAGCCCTGCATGTGTTTTCTTCAAAAGGCCTATATTGAACACCTGCACATTGAATATTAATGATAGAACAGCCATTTCCATGTTAACATATTATGGGATGCATGTTCTCCATTGTTTTTAAATGGTAGGCCACTGCTGCTGCTCCAGTTTCAACTGTTCTGCCTTATTATTATTCGACCATGCTGGTCATTTATGAAGATTTGAACATCTTGGCCATGTTCTGTTATTAATCTCCACCCGGCACAGCCAGAAGAGGACTGGCCACCACACATAGCCTGGTTCCTCTCTAGGTTTCGGCCTTTCTAGGGAGTTTTTCCTAGCCACCGTGCTTCTACACCTGCGTTGCTTGCTGTTTGGGGTTTTAGGCTGGGTTTCTGTACAGCACTTTGAGATATCAGCTGATGTACAGAGGGCTATATAAATAAATTTGATTTGATCAGGTAGGTAGGTCAACATTGTGATCAAATAGCCACAGTAGCCTACTTGGCCACTTCATACCAACAGTGTTCACTGCGTTGGAAGTTGAACAGATTTTTCAAAATGTTCAAGTTTGCGCTCAGTACACCTGAGATTTGATCAGTGTCGGATTGTACTTTTTTTTAAGGAACACCGGCGCTGAATTTAACATCTCTCCAACAAGACAGAGCTTGAGAGGATCTGCAGAGGAGCACGGTGAGAAACTCCCCAAATACAGGTGTACCAAGCTTGTAGCGTCATACCCAAGAAGAATCAAGGCTGTAATCGCTGCCAAAGGTGCTTCAACAAAGTACTGAGTAAAGAGTCTGAATACTTATGTAAATGTGATATGTTTTTGTCCTTAAGGGGTATTGTGATGTCCTTAAGGGGTATTGTGATGTCCTTAAGGGGTATTGTGATGTCCTTAAGGGGTATTGTGATGTCAATATGGGGTATTGTGATGTCCTTAAGGGGTATTGTGATGTCCTTAAGGGGTATTGTGATGTCCTTAAGGGGTATTGTGATGTCCTTAAGGGGTATTGTGATGTCCTTAAGGGGTATTGTGTTTAGATTGATGAGTGAACAAAAGTATTTAATCCATTTTAGAATAAGGCTGTAACGTAACAAAATGTGGAAAAAGTCAAGGGGTCTGAATACTTTCCCAAATGCACTGTAGTATAATCTGTATAAACTACCTGTAGATAGGATAACATGCATATAGGATAACCTGTATATACTACCTGTATATAGGATAACATGCATATAGGATAACCTGTATATACTACCTGTATATAGGATAACATGCATATAGGATAACCTGTATATACTACCTGTATATAGGATAACCTGTATATACTACCTGTACATAGGATAACATGCATATAGTATAACCTGTATATACTACCTGTATATAGGATAACATGCATATAGTATAACCTGTATATACTACCTGTATATAGGATAACATGCATATAGGATAACCTGTATATACTACCTGTATATAGGATAACCTGTATATACTACCTGTACATGGGATAACATGCATATAGGATAACCTGTATATACTACCTGTATATAGGATAACCTGTATATACTACCTGTACATAGGATAACATGCATATAGGATAACCTGTATATACTACCTGTAGATAGGATAACATGCATATAGGATAACCTGTATATACTACCTGTACATGGGATAACATGCATATAGGATAACCTGTATATACTACCTGTACATAGGATAACCTGTATATACTACCTGTACATAGGATAACATGCATATAGGATAACCTGTATATACTACCTGTACATAGGATAACATGCATATAGGATAACCTGTATATACTACCTGTATATAGGATAACCTGTGTGGGAATGTGGTATATGGCCAATATACCACGACTAAGGGCTGTAACCGCGTTGCGTCATGCATAAGAACAGCCCCTAGCCGTGGTATATTAGTCATATACCACACCCCTCTGGCCTTAACGCTTAATTATATATACACTATTCATGAAAACGGCACACAAGGATATTTATGGAAAATAATAAAGATACCCAATCGTCTTCTCACACACAGTTGCTTAGCAGCCAGGTGAGTAGCTCGTGGGTCGTTACCTGTGTCAGAGTGTCTCTCCTCGTTGCGAGGGGGGCTCATGGTGAAGGACAGTTTGCGTTTCATGGAAGACTTGGGTGGTTTTCCTTCCTTAACCCCCAACAACTTACTCCGGTCCAGCTTCAGAGTCTTTGTGAACGGGGAAATCTTATCTTTGTTCTGGAGAAAGGAAAAAGGAAGAATTAAGGAGTTAAGTCCAAATTAAGCCAATAAAAATGAAGGTGAATTCATTATCTCAGATTGATCCAGGTTTTCCTTTAGGATTTTGCCTGTGCTTAGCTCATTTCTGTTTATTTTTTATAATGACAAACTCCTCAGTACTTTGCAATAAGGCAATAAAGTTATACTGCAAAAAAATGTGGCAAAGCCAATTCACCTTTTGTACTGAATACAAAGTGCTGTATTGGGTTTCCCTGAACATAACACAGTACCACTCTCCATATTTTCAAGCACAGTGGTGGCTGCATCATGTTATGGGTATGCTAGAAATTGTTAAGGACTGGGGAGTTTTTCAGGATAAAAAAAATAAACAGAATGGAGCTTATCACAGGCAAAATCCTAGAGGAAAATCTGGGTCAGTCAGATTAATTCACCTTTCAGCAGGACAATACTTTTATTCTGTACAGGGTTCCTTCTTAACTTCTTTGGGATAGTGGGTGGTATTTTGACGTCCAGATGAAAAGCATAGCCAAAGTAAACTGCCTGCTACTCAGAAGATAGGATATGCATATAATTGATAAATTTGGATAAAAAAAAAAAACACTACAGTTTCTAAAACTGTGAAAATAATGTGTGTAAGTATAAAAGAACTGAAATGGCAGGCGAAACCCCGAGGACGAACCATCCCCCCAAATATGTTTTTTCATCCTACCACTGATTTCAATGGCTGGCACTTTTATAATAGGGCGAAACTGTGCCCGATTGCAGTTCCTAGGGCCTCCACTAGATGTCAGTCTTTAGAGAGAGTTTCAGGAAAAATGAGTGAGAAGAAGTAGTTTTTCTAAGGGCTCTCATTTTGGCTGTAGTGTTTCCATGCGCATGGCCGAGATAAACAAAAAGAACGCGCTCTCTCTGGTAAAGACAATAACGATTCTCAGTCTTAAATTTGATCGTTTACTTGCGTATTAGGGTACCTAAGGATTGATTATAAACGTTGATTGACCTGTTTGGATAAGTTCATTGGTAATGTTTGGGATTCATTTTGTATGCATTTTGACCGATGGAAACCGGTGGATTATTGAATGAAGCGTGCCAACTAAAACTGAGTTTTTATGGATATAAAAGGACTTTATCGAACAAAAGGACCATTTGTAATGTAACTGAGACCTTTTGGAGTGCCAACAGAAGATCTTTAAAAAGGTAAGACATTTATTATATTGCTATTTCTGACTTTCGTGTCTCAACTCCCTGGTTGAAAATGATTTGTTATGCATTTGTGTGCCGTCCTCAGATAATCGCATGGTTTGCTTTCGCCGTAAAGCCTTTTTGAAATCTGACACCTTGGCTGGATTAACAAGAAGTTAAGCTTTATTTTTGATGTATTACACTTGTGATGTCATGAAATATTTATAGCAATTATATTTAATTTGGCGCTCTGCCATTTCACCGAATGGTGGCCAGGTGGGACGCTACCGTCCCACCGTATCCCAAAGAAGTTTTAACACTGTCAATTAGGTAAGTAATTCCATCCATCAATTTTCTCCTAACACAGCCATTAAACTCTAACTATTTTAAAGTCACCTTTGGCCTCATGGTGAAATCCATGAGCAGTGTTTCCTTCCTCTCCAGCAACTGAGTTAGGAAGGATGCCTGTGTCTTTGTAGTGGCTGGGTGTAATGATCCACCATCCAAGGTGTAATTAATAACTTTCACTCAAAAGGATATTCAAATATCTGCTTTTTAAATGTTTTACCCATCCACCAATCTGCGCACTTTGCGAGACATTGGAAAACCTCCCTGGTCTTTGTGGTTGAATCAGTGTTTGAAATTCACTGTTCGACTGAGGGACGTTACAGATAATTGTATGTGTGGAGTACAGACATCAGGTAGTCATTCAAACACCATGTTAAACATTATTACTCCTGAACTTATTTAGGCATTGCCATAACAAAAGGGGTTGAATACTAATAGACAAGACATTTCAGCTATTCATTTTTAATTAATTTGTCAAATTTAGAGAGACATAATTCCACTTTGACATTATGGGGCATTGTGTGTAGGCCAGTGGATTTTCTCTCTCAATTGAAATCATTTTAAATTCAGGCTGTAACACAACAAAATGTGGGAAAAGTCGAGTGATGTGAATAGTTCTAAAAGGAACTGTATAGCATACCTTCTTCCCAACCATGGCTCCATCTCGGTCTGTCCCAGGTTTGGCCATGGCGCATTGTGCTGGTGGTGCGGACGCCATCCTGGGCGTCCTCCCTCCCACCGCGTGACTAGCTACGGCCCAGCACACTCATCATGGACCTACAACAACAACAACAACAACGGTAAAGATGTCAATAATGCTACAGTGTTTTCCGTACGTACAGAGTAGCGAGCCAAATAGAAACAGTGGCCAGCCAAGGAGATTCTGGAACGAGCTCTAGTTGTGGCGGGCCTCTGGTACATTCTGATCCAAAATACACATCTAAATTATTCAATTCAATTTCACCTCCCAGATCAGTAAAAATCAGTTGTGATATTGTGTAGAAAGACATTACTTTACAATTCAAAATGATTGGAAAATATATGAATTCAAGTTTGTCATATCGTAAACATGTCTAGACTAACAGTGAATAGCTTACTAACGGTCCCCTCCCAACAACGCAAAGAGAAAAATAACACAGAAGAACAATAACCTTGCTATATACACACGGGGTACCAGTACCGAGTGGATGTGGATGAGCACCAGGAAATGGAGGTAGACTAGGGCTGTCCCCGAGAACAACAAAAAGAGTGTGTTCTTTTGACAAATCGATTGTTTTTTTTCCCCCTATATAGACACCCTCTGTGTTAATAAAAACACACACACACATACATACATACATACATACATATATATATATATATATATATATAACAATACACACACACTACTGTGCTTGTCTGATGCTTTAAGCACACTGTGATTAAATAATTCTGAAAAACAAATGACGCAAGAGGGAGCAAGAGATCAATATAGCCTAACCAGAAGAGATATAAACCTCTTCCTGACCGCTGCTGCTCCCCTTTACAGATAACAGGTAACCGGCTTCACCAGGGGATCGGAAACCTTCTCCATTCTTACCATTTCTACCCGCGTGCCAGTTATGATTTTCAAATGCACATTTTTTTCGTGGAACACCCAAGAATATGCTAAAATCTAATCTATAAAAATGTACATGGGGGGGGAAAAAAAATGAAATAATTTATGATCTACAGGAATCTTTTAAGTGGACCACAAAACAAATACTTAGGATGGTTAAGAGACAAACAAAGACTTTATTCCATTTCAACAATATGAAAGCAGATCTAATCAAATGGAACAAACTTCCCATGAATCTTACAGGTAGAATAAACCATGGCTCCCAAAGTTATATTTATTCTTGATGATAATACCCCACCGAAGACATTATAATTTTTTTTTAAAAGTATACGCGGACATAAGAATTTATATAATAAAACTGATGGAATAAAGTCGGACGGTGGTTTTGAAGCTTCCAGATAACCCAAGACTTTTTCTTGAGACAAAACATTAAGAACACTTCCCTAATATTGAAAGCGTTCCACAGGGAAGCCTGCTCTCTCTTCTTCTAGCTAGCCTGTTCTCCTAGCTAGCCTGCCCTCTCTTCTTCTAGCTAGCCTGTTCTCCTAGCTAGCCTGTTCTCTGATCTCCTAGCTAGCCTGCATTGTTTTTCTAGCCAGATGGTATTCAAAGTCAGGGTCACGACCCCAAATGCAATTAAAATATATACAAAACAGTAGGAACACCTTCCTGAAATTAGGAACACCTTCCTGAAATTGATTTGCAAAATCTTTATGTCCTCAGAACAGTCTCAATTTGTCGGGCATGGACTCTACAAGGTGTCGAAAGCGTTCCACGGTGATGCTGGCCCATGTTGACTCCAATGCTTCCCACAGTTGAGTCAAGTTAGCTGGATGTCCTTTTGGGTGGTGGACCATTCTTGATATATACGGGAACCTGAAAACACAGCAGTGTCGCAGTTCTTGACACAAACTTCTGGCACCTACTTACCATATCCCTGTTCAAAAAGGCACTTAAACCTCAATTAGTCAGGGCATGGACATTTCAAGGTGTCAAGCGCTGGCCCATGTTGACTCCAATGCTTCCCACAGTTGTGTTAATTTGGCTGGATGTCTTTTTGGGTGGTGGACCATTCTTGATACACACGGGAAATGGTTGTGTCGGAAAACCCAGCAGCGTTGCAGTTGTTGACACCCTCAACCTGGTGCTCTTGTCTTGCCCATTCACCCTCTGAATAGCGCGCACACACAATCCATGTCTAAAATGGCCTCAAAGCTTAAAAATCCTTATTTAACATGTCTCCTCCCCTTCATCTACACTGATTGAAGTGGATTTAAGGGACATCAATAAGGGATCCTAGTTTTCACCTCAACATTATATGGAAGAAAATTAAAGCTTATACAAGAACCAGTATCACTAACAATTGTTTGGCCGATATTCAATAATTTTCCAAAATAACTGATGCCGATAAATAATATTAAATATTTTAGCGTCCTTTTAAGCATTCTACTACAGTTACATAGTTAACACACACACGGCGGTCTACGGCACTGCATCTCGGTGCAAGAGGCGTCACTACAGTCCCTGGTTCCAATCCAGGGTGTATCACATCCGGGCGTGATTGGGAGTCCCATAGAGCGGCGCACAATTGGCCCAGCATCGTCCGGATTTGGCCGTCATGGTAAATAAGACTTTGTTCTTAACTGACTTGCCAAGTTAAATAAAGGTTACACACACACACACACACACACACACACACACCACGCTGACCAAAAAGTTATTTTGTTGGCATTTACGTATGTCCCCATTACCAGTAAAACATAATCAAAACCTATTTCTTTCACTTACTTGCTGTGCTGTTTCATTGTTCATTTGTTCAGTTTCATTCCCCAACCAGGATTGGGTCTTTGCCATGTCAAATAAGCTTGTTGACCAATCAGGACCTGAATATGACTGCACGTCACATAATAATTTAACGCTTTCATTAATTTGACGTAGTTATTACACAATGATTACACTATCACTTGCATTTCATATGTCACAACGATTCGTCTGCTATAATGCTGGTAAATTTGTCTGGTGCACCTACAGTACTGGTCATAATAAAAAGCTAGCTAGCTCATGGATGTAAAACAATGTTCATCCCCAAAAACATGACAATCTGTTTCAGTAGCTATAATTAGCTATAGCTAGGTGTCATCATCTAAAATAACCCTAATTTATAACGCAGTTCTTATTTGATTAATGGTGGTCGGACCATCTATGTGAAGCTAGCCACAAAGATGAGCCACAATAGTGGACTTGCGGTTGGCCTTCAAAATAAAAGTGTCATTGACAGTGACGCAAATGCATACAAACAGTAGAATTATGCCATAATTGAATAGATCATGCTAAACGGGGTTGGAATGTTATATAAAATCAACAAAAGACAATAATTTGTTAATTTGATAAATCTTTGATGATCAGTGACGTGGGGTATCAGTCTACTCAGTGACACCCAGAGAACATTAGCATCGTAGCTCTTATTGCGGGACTCTGAAACAACTGAAATGAGCCACATTTATTGTCAATCTACGTGTACTGAACACTATTCCTGAGGAAAAACAATACTGCATGGATGTTTTGGAGTCTGATAACTCTGAGGAGGACATTGGAAAAAAATATATTGGGTATTGAGTAGACTATTACCCCATTTCATTGATCCCCAATCCTTAGGTAAAGCTGTACAGTGCATTATGATTGTCAATACACACAATAGGCTGACTGGGGAGGTGATTATCATTTTCAAATAGGTACTTTTATTTTGAAGGCAAACCCCAAATTCCACTATTGTGCCTAATCCTTATTGTGGCTAGCTTCGCAACACCGGTCAGGTCGAGCCTCACTAGCCAGATGAAGCTAGGTGACTGCTTAACACGTTAGCTTTGGGCAGGTTAGCAAACCACATGCATAGCTGACACCTAGCCACTTAGCTAGCGGGTTAGCAAACCACATGCATAGCTGACACCTAGCCACTTAGCTAGCGGGTTAGCAAACCACATGCATAGCTGACACCTAGCCACTTAGCTAACGGGTTAGCAAACCACATGCATAGCTGACACCTAGCCACTTAGCTAGCGGGTTAGCAAACCACATGCATAGCTGACACCTAGCCACTTAGCTAGCGGGTTAGCAAACCACATGCATAGCTGACACCTAGCCACTTAGCTAGCAGGTTAGCAAACCACATGCATAGCTGACACCTAGCCACTTAGATGCCTCAAGTCCTCAACTGGAAGCTTCATTAAATAGTACCCACAAAACCCCAGTCTCAACGTCAACAGTGAAGAGGCGACTCCGGGATGCTGGCCTTCTAGGCAGAGTTCATCTGTCCAGTGGTTGTGTTCTGTTGCCCATCTTAAATCTTTTATTTTTATTAGCCAGTCTGAGATATGGCTTTTTCTTTGCAACTCTGCCTAGGCCAGCATCCCGGAGTCACCTCTTCACTGTTGAGACTGGTGTTTTGTGACCACTACGATTTCCCCCCTGTAGCCAATTCAACTGCAGTAATTCCAGTAGAGATTATTTGGAAATTCCATTAGCAATTTGACAAATTATTTAACACTCAGGTAGATGGTTTTTCCAAAGACCCCTTTTCTATACGTTAGAACAGAAATCAAATCCTTTGCTATTTCATAATTTTGTGGATGAAAAACAGTTAAAAAATATGTGATACATGCCTTAAATTCAAAATAATAATAGACTCAGCTTTTCATAAAACATACTCTTATGAACTTCCCATGTTGATGCTCATGGGTCCTTGTGACAGACTAGGATTTGAACCCGGGTCTCCTGCATGCTAAAGACTGCTAGCCCAGTTGAGGTAAAGCCAATACCTAGGGACCAAAATCTTCAGGTTTCAGGCAAGATCATTTTCTAAACAGTCAAAACAAAATCACCCGAAAAGGGAGGACCAATCCACAAGAATTATGATTAACAGAATGCGACATTTAGATCGTTTGGCCCAAAGATCTTCGGTCCTAATCCTCCACACAGCAGAGTGACACTAATACGCTGAATGAGACACTGCATTAAGACTAAAACAGCAATGCCACGTGGGTAAAAAGTCTGTATGCTGCTGGAAGGGCATGCGGGCTCTTTTATCCTGCGCTGGCTGTCAGAGTAAAATGGGGGTAGGTCTCTGTCACAAACACTCCCCGTCAGACCCCTGTAGAGTGGTAGGATGGAGGCAAGAGCAAAAGCCTGATTACTGAGAGGGTAGAGAAGAGGGAGGAGAGAAACCGAGTGGAGGGGGAGAAGAGAAGAGGTGGAGGTTGGAGTGGGAAAGGGAGGAGGGATAACAATGAATGCTGCGGCCTCACACGGACTCACACACACACACACACACACACACACACACAGAGAAAGAAAAGCACACACACTATACTTTAACATGTGGCCAGTAATCCACACATGTAGAGGCAGCACCAGGGAAGAGAGAACCTACGTCCCAAATGGTGCCCTAATCCCTTTACAGAGCTCTATGGGCCCTGGTCAAAAGTAGTGCACTATATAGGGAATATGGCTCTGATCTAAAAGTAGTACCACTCTATAGAGAATAGGGCTCTGGTCTAATGTAGTGTACTATATAGAGAATAGGGCTCTGGTCTAAAGTAGTACCACTATATATAGGGAATAGGGCTCTGGTCTATAGTAGTGCACTATATAGAGAATAGGGCTCTGGTCTATAGTAGTGTACTATATAGGGAATAGGGCTCTGGTCTATAGTAGTGCACTATATATAGGGAATAGGGCTCTGGTCTAAAGTAGTACCACTATATAGGGAATAGGGCCCTGGTCAAAAGTAGTGCACTGGATATAGAACAAGTTGTCATTTGGGACGCCAAGGCAGGGATCAAAACAGACAGGCCGAGGGGGCGATGCCAGGCAGGGATCAAAACAGACAGGCCGAGGGGGCGATGCCAGGCAGGGATCGGACAGGCCGAGGGGGCGATGCCAGGCAGGGATCGGACAGGCCGAGGGGGCCGATGCCAGGCAGGGATCAGACAGGCCGAGGGGGCCGATAACAGGCAGGGATCAGACAGGCCGAGGGGGCGATGCCAGGCAGGGATCAGACAGGCCGAGGGGGCGATGCCAGGCAGGGATCAGACAGGCCGAGGGGGCGATGCCAGGCAGGGATCAGACAGGCCGAGGGGGCGATGCCAGGCAGGGATCAGACAGGCCGAGGGGGCGATGCCAGGCAGGGATCAGACAGGCCGAGGGGGCGATGCCAGGCAGGGATCAGACAGGCCGAGGGGGCGATGCCAGGCAGGGATCAGACAGGCCGAGGGGGCGATGCCAGGCAGGGATCAGACAGGCCGAGGGGGCGATGCCAGGCAGGGATCAGACAGGCCGAGGGGGCGATGCCAGGCAGGGATCAGACAGGCCGAGGGGGCGATGCCAGGCAGGGATCAGACAGGCCGAGGGGGCGATGCCAGGCAGGGATCAGACAGGCCGAGGGGGCGATGCCAGGCAGGGATCAGACAGGCCGAGGGGGCGATGCCAGGCAGGGATCAGACAGGCCGAGGGGGCGATGCCAGGCAGGGATCAGACAGGCCGAGGGGGCGATGCCAGGCAGGGATCAGACAGGCCGAGGGGGCGATGCCAGGCAGGGATCAGACAGGCCGAGGGGGCGATGCCAGGCAGGGATCAGACAGGCCGAGGGGGCGATGCCAGGCAGGGATCAGACAGGCCGAGGGGGCGATGCCAGGCAGGGATCAGACAGGCCGAGGGGGCGATGCCAGGCAGGGATCAGACAGGCCGAGGGGGCGATGCCAGGCAGGGATCAGACAGGCCGAGGGGGCGATGCCAGGCAGGGATCAGACAGGCCGAGGGGGCGATGCCAGGCAGGGATCAGACAGGCCGAGGGGGCGATGCCAGGCAGGGATCAGACAGGCCGAGGGGGCGATGCCAGGCAGGGATCAGACAGGCCGAGGGGGCGATGCCAGGCAGGGATCAGACAGGCCGAGGGCGATAACAGACAGGGATCAGATGCCATATGTAGATCTGGCCCTGATCACCACAACTACATAATACAGCACCATGTGACAAAGTTCATTAAATCAAAAACCAAAGAGAGATAATTGTGTACTATGGTCATCATCAATATAGGCTGTAGTAAAGGGGGCTTTGCCTTTAATCCAACTGAACTGGGAGGGCATAGGCCCAACCACTTGGGAGCCAGGCCAAGCCAATCAGAATGAGTTAGGCCTGGCTCGCAGTCAGCGTTCCAATTCATCAAGAAGGTGTTCGATGGGGTTGAGGTCAGGGCTCTGTGCACGCCAGTCAAGTTCTTCCACACCGATATAGACAAACCATTTCTGGATGGACCTCGCTTTGTGCACATGGGCATTGTCATGCTGAATACAGACTGGATGATCTACGATAAAGACTATCCTACCAACGGGACATTAAAAACTGTAATATCTTATGTTTCACCGAGACGTGGCTGAACAATGACACGGATAATATAGAGCTGGCTGGCTTCTCCGTGCATCGGCAGGACAGAGCAGCTACGTCTGGTAAGACGAGGGGCGGTGGTATGTGTCTATTTGTCAATAACAACTACGTCTGGTAAGACGAGGGTCGGTGGTGTGTGTCTATTTGTCAATAACAGCTGGTGTGCGATGTTGAATATTCAAAGAAGTCAAATCAAATCAAATTTTATTTGTCACATACACATGGTTAGCAGATGTTAATGCGAGTGTAGCGAAATGCTTGTGCTTCTAGTTCCGACAATGCAGTAATAACAAGTAATCTAACTAACAATTCCAAAACTACTGTCTTGTACACAGTGTAAGGGGATAAAGAATATGTACATAAGGATATATGAATGAGTGATGGTACAGAGCAGCATAGGCAAGATACAGTAGATGGTATCGAGTACAGTATGTACAAATGAGATGAGTATGTAAACAAAGTGGCATAGTTTAAAGTGGCTAGTGATACATGTATTACATAAGGATACAGTCGATGATAGAGTACAGTATATACGTATGCATATGAGATGAATAATGTAGGGTAAGTAACATTATATAAGGTAGCATTGTTTAAAGTGGCTAGTGATATATTTACATCATTTCCCATCAATTCCCATTATTAAAGTGGCTGGAGTTGAGTCAGTGTCAGTGTGTTGGCAGCAGCCACTCAGTGTTAGTGGTGGCTGTTTAACTGTCTGATGGCCTTGAGATAGAAGCTGTTTTTCAGTCTCTCGGTCCCAGCTTTGATGCACCTGTACTGACCTCGCCTTCTGGATGATAGCGGGGTGAACAGGCAGTGGCTCGGGTGGTTGATGTCCTTGATGATCTTTATGGCCTTCCTGTGACCTCGGGTGGTGTAGGTGTCCTGGAGGGCAGGTAGTTTGCCCCCGGTGATGCGTTGTGCAGACCTCACTACCCTCTGGAGAGCCTTACGGTTGAGGGCGGTGCAGTTGCCATACCAGGCGGTGATACAGCCCGCCAGGATGCTCTCGATTGTGCATCTGTAGAAGTTTGTGAGTGCTTTTGGTGACAAGCCAAATTTCTTCAGCCTCCTGAGGTTGAAGAGGCGCTGCTGCGCCTTCTTCACGATGCTGTCTGTGTGAGTGGACCAATTCAGTTTGTCTGTGATGTGTATGCCGAGGAACTTAAAACTTGCTACCCTCTCCACCACTGTTCCATCGATGTGGATAGGGGGGTGTTCCCTCTGCTGTTTCCTGAAGTCCACAATCATCTCCTTAGTTTTGTTGACGTTGAGTGTGAGGTTATTTTCCTGACACCACACTCCGAGGGCCCTCACCTCCTCCCTGTAGGCCGTCTCGTCGTTGTTGGTAATCAAGCCTACCACTGTTGTGTCGTCCGCAAACTTGATGATTGAGTTGGAGGCGTGCGTGGCCACGCAGTCGTGGGTGAACAGGGAGTACAGGAGAGGGCTCAGAACGCACCCTTGTGGGGCCCCAGTGTTGAGGATCAGCGGGGAGGAGATGTTGTTGCCTACCCTCACCACCTGGGGGCGGCCCGTCAGGAAGTCCAGTACCCAGTTGCACAGGGCGGGGTCGAGACCCAGGGTCTCGAGCTTGATGACGAGCTTGGAGGGTACTATGGTGTTGAATGCCGAGCTGTATTCGATGAACAGCATTCTCACATAGGTATTCCTCTTGTCCAGATGGGTTAGGGCAGTGTGCAGTGTGGTTGAGATTGCATCGTCTGTGGACCTATTTGGGCGGTAAGCAAATTGGAGTGGGTCTAGGGTGTCAGGTAGGGTGGAGGTGATATGGTCCTTGACTAGTCTCTCAAAGCACTTCATGATGACGGATGTGAGTGCTACGGGGCAGTAGTCGTTTAGCTCAGTTACCTTAGCTTTCTTGGGAACAGGAACAATGGTGGCCCTCTTGAAGCATGTGGGAACAGCAGACTGGTATAGGGATTGATTGAATATGTCCGTAAACACACCGGCCAGCTGGTCTGCGCATGCTCTGAGGGCGCGGCTGGGGATGCCGTCTGGGCCTGCAGCCTTGCGAGGGTTAACACGTTTAAATGTCTTACTCACCTCGGCTGCAGTGAAGGAGAGACCGCATGTTTTCGTTGCAGGCCGTGTCAGTGGCACTGTATTGTCCTCAAAGCGGGCAAAAAAAGTTATTTAGTCTGCCTGGGAGCAAGACATCCTGGTCCGTGACTGGGCTGGATTTCTTCCTGTAGTCCGTGATTGACTGTAGACCCTGCCACATGCCTCTTGTGTCTGAGCCGTTGAATTGAGATTCTACTTTGTCTCTGTACTGGCGCTTAGCTTGTTTGATAGCCTTGCGGAGGGAATAGCTGCACTGTTTGTATTCGGTCATGTTACCAGACACCTTGCCCTGATTAAAAGCAGTGGTTCGCGCTTTCAGTTTCACACGAATGCTGCCATCAATCCACGGTTTCTAGTTAGGGAATGTTTTAATCGTTGCTATGGGAACAACATCTTCAACGCACGTTCTAATGAACTCGCACACCGAATCAGCGTATTCGTCAATGTTGTTATCTGACGCAATACGAAACATCTCCCAGTCCACGTGATGGAAGCAGTCTTGGAGTGTGGAGTCAGCTTGGTCGGACCAGCGTTGGACAGACCTCAGCGTGGGAGCCTCTTGTTTTAGTTTCTGTCTGTAGGCAGGGATCAACAAAATGGAGTCGTGGTCAGCTTTTCCGAAAGGGGGGCGGGGCAGGTCCTTATATGCGTCGCGGAAGTTAGAGTAACAATGATCCAAGGTCTTTCCACCCCTGGTTGCGCAATTGATATGCTGATAAAATTTAGGGAGTCTTGTTTTCAGATTAGCCTTGTTAAAATCCCCAGCTACAATGAATGCAGCCTCCGGATAAATCGTTTCCAGTTTGCAGAGAGTTAAATAAAGTTCGTTCAGAGCCATCGATGTGTCTGCTTGGGGGGGGATATATACGGCTGTGATTATAATCGAAGAGAATTCTCTTGGTAGATAATGCGGTCTACATTTGATTGTGAGGAATTCTAAATCAGGTGAACAGAAGGATTTGAGTTCCTGTATGTTTCTTTCATCACACCATGTCACGTTGGCCATGAGGCATACGCCCCCGCCCCTCTTCTTACCAGAAAGATGTTTGTTTCTGTCAGCGCGATGCGTGGAGAAACCCGTTGGCTGCACCGCTTCGGATAGAGTCTCTCCAGTGAGCCATGTTTCAGTGAAGCAAAGGACGTTACAGTCTCTGATGTCCCTCTGGAATGCTACCCTTGCTCGGATTTCATCAACCTTGTTGTCAAGAGACTGGACATTGGCAAGAAGAATGCTAGGGAGTGGTGCACGGTGTGCCCGTCTCCGGAGTCTGACCAGAAGACCGCCTCGTTTCCCTCTCTTTCGGAGTCGTTTTTTTGGGTCGCTGCATAGGATCCGCTCCGTTGTCCTGTTTGTAAGGCAGAACACAGGATCCGCGTCGCGAAAAACATATTCTTGGTCGTACTGATGGTGAGTTGACGCTGATCTTATATTCAGTAGTTCTTCTCGACTGTATGTAATGAAACCTAAGATGACCTGGGGTACTAATGTAAGAAATAACACGTAAAAAAAAAAAAAACTGCATAGTTTCCTAGGAACGCGAAGCGAGGCGGCCATCTCTGTCGGCGCCGGAAGTCATGAGGCATTGAGGTAGAATACCTTATGATAGTGTGGTCGACAGCTTATCTATATTATTTTTCACCACAAACCGATGTTGGCACTAAGACCGCACTCATTGAGCTGTAAAAGGCCATAAGCAAACAAGAAAATGCTCATCCAGAAGCGTCGCTCCTAGTGGCCGACGACTAATGCAGGTAAACTTAAATCAGTTCTATCTCATTTCTACCAGCATGTCACATGTGCAACCAGAGGAAGAAAAACTCTAGACCACCTTTACTCAACACACAGAGATGCGTACAATACTCTCCCCCGCCCTCCATTTAGAAAATCTGACCATAATTCTACCCTCCCGATTCTAACTAACAAGCTAAAATTCAAGCAGGAAGTACCAGCGACTCCCTCAATACGGAAGTGGCCAGATGACGCAGATGCTACGCTACAGGACTGTTTTGCACAGACTGGAATAGTGTTCCGGGATTCTTCCGATGGCATTGAGGAGTATACCACCTCAGTCACTGGCTTCATCAATAAGTGCATCGATGACGTCGTCCCCCACAGTGACCGTACGTACATTTCCCAATCAGAAGCCATGGATTAAAAAGGCATTAATCTGGACGCTTACAGATGAACCATCAAACAGGCAAAGTGTGAATACAGGACTAAGATTGAATCCTACGACACCGGCTCTGACGCGCGGATGTTTATTTAATCTTCATTTAACTAGGCAAGTCAGTTAAGAACAAATTCTTATTTACAATGACGGCCCAGGAACAGTGGGTTAACTGCCTCGTTTGGGGCAGAACGACAGATTTGTACTTTGTCAGCTCAGGGATTAGATCTAGCAACCTTTCGGTTACTGGCTCAACGCATTAACCACTAGGCTTCCTGCCCCCATGTGGCAGGGCTTGAAAAAATATTACGGACTACAAAAGGGAAACTCGACCACGAGCTGCCCAGTGACTAGAGCTTACCAAACGAGCCAAATGCTTTATATGCTCGCTTCGAGGCAAGAAACACTGAAGCATGCATGAGAACACCAATTGTTCCGGACGACTGTATGATGACGTTCTCCGTAGCCGATGTGAACAAGACCTTAAAAACAGGTCAACATTCACAAAAGCCACAGGGCCAGATGGATTACCAGGATGTGTACTCCAAGCATGTGCTGACCAACTGGCAAGTGTGTTCAATGACATTTTCAACCTCTCCCTGACCGAGTCTAATACCTACATGTTACAAACAGACCACCATAGTGCCTGTGCCCAAGAACACTAAGGTAACCTGCCTAAACGACTACCGAACCACAGCACTCACATCTGTAGCAATGAAATGCTTTGAAAGGCTGGTCATGGCTCACATTAACACCATCATGCCAGAAACCCTACACCCACTACAATACGCATAATGCCCCAACAGATCCACAGACCAATGCAATCGCACTACAACACTGCTCTTTCCCACCTGGACAAAATAAACACCTGTGTGAGAATGCTGTTCATTGACTACAGCCCATAGCTTAGTAATGAGCTTTATGGGAACTAAGTACCCTGGGAGTAAACACATCCTTCTGCAACTGGATCCTGGACTTCCTGACAGGCCACACCCAGGTGGCAAGTGTAGGCAAGAACACATCTGCCATGCTGATCCTCAACACTGGGGCACCTCAGGGGTGTGTGCTCAGTCCCCTCCTGTACTCCCTGTTCACCCACGACTGCATGGCCAGGCACGACTCCAACAACATAATTAATTTGCTGACGACAACAGTGGTAGGCCTGATCACTGACAACGATGAGACAGGAAGTCAGAGACCTGGCCGTGTGGTGCCAGAACCACAACCTCTCCCTCAACGTGATCAAGACAAAGGAGCTCATCGTGGACTACAGGAAAAGGCGGGCCGAACAGGCCCCCATTAATATCGGCAGGGCTGTAGTGGAGCAGGTTGAGAGCTTCAAGTTCCTTGGTGTCCACATCACCAACAAACTATCATGGTCCAATCAGTCGTTAAGAGGGCACAACACCTTTTCCCCCTCAGGAGACTGAAAAGATTTGTCATGGGTCCTCAGATCCTCAAAAGGTTCTACAGCTGCACCAGAGAGCATCCTGACCTGTTACCTCACCGCCTGGTACGGCAACTGCTCGGCAGTTCCAGAGGGTAGTGCGTACGGCCCAGTACATCACTGGGGCCAAGCTTCCTGCCATCCGGGACCTATTTAATGTTGTGTCAGAGGAAGGCCCAAAAAATTGCCAGAGACTCCAGCCACCCCAGTCATAGACTGTTTTCTCTGCATGGCAAGCGGAGGACCAAAAGGCTCCTTAACAGCTTCTACCCCCAAGCCATAAGACTGTTGAACAATGAATCAAATGGCCACCGGAGTATTACATTGACCCTCCCGCCCCCATTTAATTTGTACACTGCTGCTACTATCACTTCCCCCCCTACCTCCATGTACAAATTACCTTGACTAACCTGTTCCCCTGCACATCAACTCAGTACCAGTACCCCTCTGCACATAAACTCATTATTGTGTTACTTTTTCTGAAAATATTATTTGAACTCTTATTGAACTGCACTGTTGGTTAAGGGCTTGTCAGTAAGCATTTCACTGTAAGGTCTACTACACCTGTTGTATTCAGCATTTCACTGTAAGGTCTACTACACCTGTTGTATTCAGCATTTCACTGTAAGGTCTACTACACCTGTTGTATTCAGCATTTCACTGTAAGGTCTACTATACCTGTTGTATTCAGCATTTCACTGTCAGGTCTACTACACCTGTTGTATTCAGCATTTCACTGTCAGGTCTACTACACCTGTTGTATTCAGCATTTCACTGTCAGGTCTACTACACCTGTTGTATTCAGCGCAGGTGACTAATAAAGTTTGAATTTATACTGCTGAGACAGAGAGAGAGAGCGAGAGAGAAACAGAGAGAGAGCGAGCGAGAAACAGAGAGAGAGAGAGAGAGAGAGAGAGAGAAACAGACCTAGAGAGAAAAAGTAACAAGGATGAAGGGAGAGAGCCATGAGAGTGTTAAACAAAACCAAGACTAACATATTCTGCTGTTGGCTTGACTAACATGCTGCTGTGTAATCTGTAGGCCTCCCCCTACCACCGCGTCTCTCTCTGAACACACATTGAAGCCTCACAGTTAGTGATGGGGGAGCTAAAGCCAACTGCAGGGCAGATATGAAGTGTCAGTACTATCATAACACTTTCAGTTTCACAGCCTCATTCACACCCTGCTGCATTGAGCCAAATAAATTATCTTTCTCTCTCTGAGTGATACGTCTGTGTGGTTGGACCTGAAGGCCTCACAAGGAAAGTAAAAGACAAGGAAAGGACATTTCTCCAGTCCCAACAAGAAAAAAGGCAAGTTTAGGTTTATAATTAGGGATAGGGGGAAGAAGGAAAAAAATATTTTGAATAGGAATCAATCAATTGTTTGGTGCCGTGTAACCCCCCCCTCATAGCCTGGTTCCTCTCTAGGTTTCTTCCTAGGTTTTGGCCTTTTTAGGGAGTTTTTCCTAGCCACCGTGCTTCTACACCTGCATTGCTTGCTGTTTGGGGTTTTAGGCTGGGTTTCTGTACAGCACTTTCATATATCAACTGATGTAAGAAGGGCTTTATAAATTTATAAATTTGATTTGATGCCCACAAGGATAGTAAAACAAAATGTGTCAAAAGTGGTCTTAACATCCGTCCCAGCAGTTTAAGTTATGTAATACTTTCAAACAACAAATCAAAAACGACCCTGGAGATCAGACAATTCCTCTCGTTCAGGTTGCGTACAATCGTTGAGGTTTTGTCTCTCAGTTCATTTGGAGTAAGACATCTGTGTCAGTCGACTAGTTCGGTGCTCTGATTAGTGTGTGTGAAACAGGCTATACAAAACCGTCTGCTATTCAGCGTCTTAGTTCATACTAAACTGTTAATGTTGTTGTTGGACAAATGTGCATAATAGTCTCATAAAAGGCTTAGATTAGAATATGGCCGTCAAAAAGTATAAACTATGCATTAGGCTAACTGACCTGTGTAGGAGAAACAGTAAAAATAGAAATCTGATATTTTTTTGGGGGGGGGGCTTCCCCCTAAGGAGACACAATGCATGATGTTCAAAACTAAAAAAAAAAGAGGAACGTGTAGGTTTGTCTGTGAATCAGTATGAGTAAAGTTACTGAAGATTCTTGTCCTGCGTGCCTAGTAGTAACAACACAAGTACACAGGAAATGACTGCTTGGTGGGTTCCGTCGTCACAGTGAGACCAACAGCATGACTATACTACTACATCATGAAGTCATAAAAACGAGCCCAAATGACACGAACGTTGTCTGAAACAAACAGTCAGTTGGCCCGGGAGTTTCACATAGAAATATATCATGAAGAACAGATGATTCTTCTGAAGGTTCATAGAAATATATAATGTAGAACAGATGATTCTTCTGAAGGTTCATAGAAATATATCATGTAGAACAGATGATTCTTCTTGCATAGACCGCTGGCATTGTTTGGGGGCTTGTTCAGACAAATTAAACTAGGGCCTTGCGTAGTCAGAAATACATGATGTAACCTTGACGGTTCAGATAGAAATACATGATGTAGATTGAGGAACAAGTGATTCTTCGTAGCCACAACTGTATATGTAACAGAGATCCTTTAGAGTCACGCTTTCATGGTGAGGTAAACACCAACGTCACCCTCGGCCCAAAATGAGAATTCCCACTTGCTCTAAAACAAAATGTTGAAGACATTGGTTTCCTAAAAAGCGAGAAGTCTGTGGTACGAAGCCGACCAGTTAGGCCTTACATATACATCTGTTTACAAGTAGGTACTGGTTCGAGACTTAACATGTATTCATTCAGTCAGTGATTTTACATCGCAACAATTCTTTCTTTCTGTGGAATCAAGCAATATAAATATATTTTAAAATCTTAGTCATTCACAGCGGTTTATTTTTTTAAAAGTGTAATGACAACAGAGATGGTACTCAGGAAATAGGTTGCATCATCTTTTCATGCAATTGAAAATATATATATTTGTATATGTGCAAACTCATCCAGTCATGCATTATGATGTTAAATTTTACTGTTAAAATAGAGTTCCAGAATTGGTGTTGTTTATAAAAAATAAAATACATTTTAAAAAAAAAGTTTCCCTCCAAAAGAGATGAATTTGCCTGTATCTTTATTAGAGGTCGACGATTAATCGGAATGGCCGATTAATTAGGGTCGATTTCAAGTTTTCATAACAATCGGAATTCGGTATTTTACACACCTTTATTTCTCCTTTATTTAACCAGGCAAGTCAGTTAAGAACAAATTCTTATTTTCAATGACGGCCTAGGAACAGTGGGTTAACTGCCTTGTTCAGGGGCAGAACGACAGATTTTCACATGGTCAGCTCAGGGATTCAATCTTGCAACCTTACAGTTAACTAACCACCTGATTACATTGCAGTCCACGAGGAGACTGCCTGTTACGCGAATGCAGTAAGTCAAGGTAAGTTGCTAGCTAGCATTAAACTTATCTTATAAAAAAACAATCAATCATAATCACTAGTTAACTACACATGGTTGATGATATTACTAGATATTATCTAGCGTGTCCTGCGTTGCATATAATCGATGCGGTGCGTATTCGCGAAAAAGGACTGTCTTGCTTCAATGTGTACCTAACCATAAACATCAAAGCCTTTCTTAAAATCAATACACAAGTATATATTTTTAAACCTGCATATTTATTTCATATTGCCTGCTAACCTGGCTCGTTGCGAACTCTGTGAAGACTATTTCTTCCTAACAAAGACAGCCAACTTCGCCAAACGGGGGATGATGTAACAAAAGCGCATTTGCGAAAAAAGCACAATCGTTGCACGACTGTACCTAACCACAAACATCAATGCCTTTCTTAAATCAATACACAGAAGTATATATTTTTAAACCTGCATTTTTAGTTAAAAGAAATCCAGGTTAGCAGGCAATATTGTGTGTGTTCCTGGTTCGAGCCCAGGTAGGGGCGAGAGGAGAGGGACGGAAGCTATACTGTTACCCTGGCAATACTAAAGTGCCTATAAGAACATCTAATAGTCAAAGGCTAATGAAATACAAAACGTATAGAGAGAAATTGACCTATAATAACTACAACCTAAAACTTATTACCTGGGAATATTGAAGACTCATGTTGAAAGGAATCACCAGCTTTCATATGTTCTCATGTTCTGAGAAAGGAACTTAATCATTAGCTTTTTTTACATGGCACATATTGCACTTTTACTTTCTTCTCCAACACTTTGTTTTTGCATTATTTAAACCAAATTGAATATGTTTCATTGTTTATTTGAGGCTAACTTGATTTTATTGATGTATTAAGTTAAAATAAGTGTTCATTCAGTATTGTTGTAATTGTCATTATTACAAATAAATGAAATTAAAATTAAAAAATTAAACAAAATTGTCCAATTAAGCGGTATCAGATTTTTTTGGTCCTCCAATAAATCGGTATCGGCGTTGAAAAATCAATCGGTCGACCTCTAATCTTTATATGCACTAATATCAGTAGGCTCATTTATTTGGGGCTAATATATACCTGAGTAAGTGGAAACTCAAAACACAGCTAGATCACCAACTGTACATATATTACCCACTGCTAGTAGCCATTTACTAAAAACAGTAAATGTAAGCCCGCTGTCCAATGAGGCCTCTGCAATCGGTATGGCCAATGTGCATAATCATTTTGTGTGCCAAGAATCTCAAACCCATATCAAATATACCCACAGAAAAAGTGGAGAACCTCCTCTCGTCAACGTGACAGCTGTTTTTTTTTGCCAACAATGGGATTTTATGATGTTATATGACCGTGTAGAATGTGCAGCTCACAGCAATGCGACCCAATTGAAATTTACTCGCACGGGGGGGGGGGTCATGAATGTAGGCTGTGGGCGTAATAAGGGTTTTAAATACAGTAGCAGAGACGGTGAAAATAGCTGAAAACAGTTCAAATGGGAAGCTGAGAAAACGTCTCTCCCCCGGGAAGGAAAGACCTCAGACGAATTGCGCAGGGAGGGGACAATTGGCAGGAGGAACGCAGTACAAAAAGGACACATTGCTATGCCTAGTTATTTTTAAATCGAGTTGCAGAATGATTTTCCAATTGGTAGGGCTATACTTCTCCTCCATAAAAATACTAAAATAGTTATATTAGCTTTTAGAAACAGTTACACAACGGGGCGGGTTTAATCCTGAATGCTGATTGGTTAAAACCGCATCCCAGCCGGTGTCTATTCCAGAAGTTACCACCAGCTAAATCCATGATATTAAAATGCCTATTTACTCTGTTCCATCTGACTGTGCAATCCACTGTCTCATCAGCCCAGCCAGACAATTTATAAACTTGATCTCTGCTATAAAACGCATCTAGACATCATCTAAATCAGAATAAAACAATGCCAGCCTCAGTAACTACAGCAGAGCCGGCCTCAGTAACTACAGCAGAGCCGGCCTCAGTAACTACAGCAGAGCCGGCCTCAGTAACTACAGCAGAGCCGGCCTCAGTAACTACAGCAGAGCCGGCCTCAGTAACTACAGCAGAGCCGGCCTCAGTAACTACAGCAGAGCCGGCCTCAGTAACTACAGCAGAGCCGGCCTTAGTAACTACAGCAGAGCCGGCCTTAGTTAAATATGAATAAAACGATAGCGGACTCGATGGGAAAGAAAAGCACCCGTTTGGCAGTTCTTCAGCTTCACGCTAAATGATCAAGGTGAGCCAGTAGACCTGACCAAAGTCACTTGGATAATATGGAAACAGATTACTAAGGCAAAGGATGGCCAAACTACAAATCTCAGTCATCCTGCGGAGTTTGCTACTCTGGGGCAGAAAAGGTGGACATGCTGCTGTTCCTTTCCAGAAACCTTTGGGTAGGCCTAAGACATGGTAACAAACAACTAGACCTACCACTCTAGTGGTGCTAGACTTGTGATAGTGGACTGGACCCTACCACTCTAGTGGTCCATCAATGTACGCACTTTCTTGACAAAAACAATGTAGTGTTTACATTAGGTAGGTTAGTTCAAACAAGTATTTACCTTAGGTTTAAATAAAGGGAACACTAAAATAACATCCTAGATCTGAATGAAATATTCTTATTAAATTATTTTTTCTTTACATAGTTGAATGTGCTGACAACAAAATCACACAAAAAAAAATATAAATTGAAATCAAATTTATCAACCCATGGAGGGTCTGGATTTGGAGTCACACTCAAAATTAAAGTGGAAAACCACACTACAGACTGATCCAACTTTGATGTAATGTCCTTAAAACAAGTCAAAATGAGGCTCAGTTGTGTGTGTGGCCTCCACGTGCCTGTATGACCTCCCTACAACGCCTGGGCATGCTCCTGATGAGGTGGCGGATGGTCTCCTGAGGGATCTCCTCCCAGACCTGGACTAAAGCATCCGCCAACTCCTGGACAGTCTGTGATGCAACGTGGCGTTGGTGGATGGAGCGTGTGACATGATGTCCCAGATGTGCTCAATTGGATTCAGGTCTGGGGAACGGGCGGGCCAGTCCATAGCATCAATGCCTTCCTCTTGCAGGAACTGCTGACACACTCCAGCCACATGAGGTCTAGCATTGTCTGGCATTAGGAGGAACCCAGGCCCAACCGCACCAGCATATGGTCTCACAAGGGGTCTCATCTCGGTACCTAATGGCAGTCAGGCTAACTCTGGCGAGCACATGGAGGGCAGTGCAGCCCCCCAAAGAAATGCCACCCCACACCATGACTGACCCACCGCCAAACCGGTCATGCTGGAGGATGTTGCAGGCAGCAGAACGTTCTCCACGGTGTCTCCAGACTGTCACATGTGCTCAGTGTGAACCTGCTTTCATCTGTGAAGAACACAGGGCGCCAGTGGCGAATTTGCCAATCTTGGTGTTCTCTGGCAAATGCCAAACGTCCTGCACGGTGTTGGGCTGTAAGCACAACCCCCACCTGTGGACGTCGGGCCCTCATGGAGTCTGTTTCTGACCGTTTGAGCAGACACATGCACATTTGTGGCCTGCTGGAGGTAATTTTGCAGGGCTCTGACAGTGCTCCTCCTGCTCCTCCTTGCACAAAGGCGGAGGTAGCGGTCCTGCTGCTGGGTTGTTGCCCTCTTATGGCCTCCTCCACGTCTCCTGATGTACTGGCCTGTCTCCTGGTAGCGCCTCCATGCTCTGGACACTACGCTGACAGACACAGCAAACCTTCTTGCCACAGCTCACATTGATGTGACATCCTGGATAAGCTGCACTACCTGAGCCACTTGTGTGGGTTGTAGACTCCGTCTCATGCTACCACTAGAGTGAAAGCACCGCCAGCATTCAAAAGTGACCAAAACATCAGCCAGGAAGCATAGGAACTGAGAAGTGGTCTGTGGTCACCACCTGCAGAACCACTCCTTTATTGGGGGTGTCTTGCTAATTGCCTATAATTTCCACCTGTTGTCTATTCCATTTGCACAACAGCATGTGACATTTATTGTCAATCAGTGTTGCTTCCTAAGTGGACAGTTTGATTTCACAGAAGTGTGATTGACTTGGAGTTACATTGTGTTGTTTAAGTGTTCCCTTTATTTTTTTTGAGCTGTGTATATACAAAAATTATTAAAAAATAAAAATAGCACACGAGACAGCAGTCTGATTCAGTCTGAATGGCAAACCTGTATCAACAGTAGTACATTTACTGTTGATTCGAAATTATCTGAATTTACAGTGTTTGTTTGGCTACAGTAAGTTCTGTTAAATCCATTCAATCTAGTCATATTACCGTCTTAACGCTGTCGTTGTAAGAGTGGACATGTTTGCAGAGCGCACAACCTTTCAGTTATTGACAAATTATTAATTATTATGTTTGCTCTGGTCAAATCTTTGAGTAAGAGCACAAACCTGATTACGCATAGAAGTAGACCTAGTCTATCTGGCCTGCCTGCAAATGTAGGCCTATAAATGTGTCCCTCTGGGGATATGATACCATTTCTGATGGTCTTAACTCACCATTTAAAATGTGGAGCTTCTCAAAAGTAATAACTTCCTTCACCTCAAAACAGCAAGTGAACAAAAATCTGTTTCCGCATCTATTGAGAATGACAATAGTTCCTCAATGTAGCCTATTGGAAAAATACTTTTTGATGACCACTCAGCACAAGGGGGGGGGGGGGGGTGCCCTGATCCGGTGGAAACATCATAAAAACAGGTCTGATTACTTATCCCATGCGCAAATAGTCTACAGCTGTTGTCTGTCCAGAGCTCACTGGTACAGGAAACACGGAGGCCCCAGAATATTCAATACATTGTTGCAAGTATGCTAACATGAGCTCTGGGCGAGACCAAGTTAATAGTGTTTTTGACATACAGTCAATAATACAGTAGAAAAATAAGTCTACATACAATGTGAGCAAATGAGGTGAGATAAGGGAGGTAAAGGGGGGGAAAAAAGGCCATGGTGGCGAAGTAAATACAATATAGCAAGTAAAACACTGGAATGGTAGATTCGCAGTGGAAGAATGTGCAAAGTAGAAATATAAATAATTGGGTGCAAAGGAGCAAAATAAATAAATAAATACAGTAAGGGAAGAGGTAGTTGTTTGGGCTAAATTATAGATGGGCTATGTACAGGTGCAGTAATCTGTGAGCTGGTGCTTAAACAAACTCTTATTTACGATGACTGCGTACCCCAGGGCAAAACCCGGACGACGCTGAGCCAATAGTACACCACCCTTTGGGACTCCCAATCGCAGGTCGGTTGCGCTACAGCCTGGAATTGAACCAGGTTGTCTGTAGTGATGCCTCTAGCACGGAGATGCAGTGCCTTTAGATAGGTGCACCACTCTTGAATCACAACATCCTACATAATATTTGTGAACTCACCCCCAACATGTAAACACATTTCTATGTTCTGTAGTATAAAAAAAAATTTAAAAAAAATTAAAAGGAAGGAAGAGAAGTGTTTTTGATGACATCATCAGTGTGCATCGTGTGATTTGAACTATTCATGAGTAGGCATTGTCTACTAATTGGTTGAGGAAGTCATTGGAAACACTGAGATAAATATGAAGTAGAACATTTTAGAAATGCCCCTTTAAAAATTTATTTATTTTTAAAAGTCAGTTTTACTGATAGAGGAATTAATACTAAATTACTAAGAAATTAGTCCAAATAAGGCATAACAGGGCATTATACTCATTGTGAGAGTCCAAGATGAATGGCAAGTAATTGCCATTGCTCACTGGTTGTTACTGAAACCGATGTAAGTTTAGATTAACAGATAATCTATTTTTAGTTGGGGGTTTTTTTGCACGGACTGCGTCTCAATTCACCACATCTGCAAATATCGCCGTTCTGCATGTGCAGTGAGATGTGGCAGAGCTAGAGTGGTGTTTTGCCAGACCATGAGACGCCACTAAAAAAAAAAAAAAAATTATACTTGAGATTCTTCAAAAAGTAGCCACCCCTTTGCCTTGATGACAGCCTTGGCATTCTCTCAACCAGCTTCATGAGAAATGCTTATTCAACAGTCTTGAAGGAGTTCCCACATATGCTGAGCACTTGTTGGCTGCTTTTCCTTTATTTTGGTTACTACATGATTTCATAAGTTGATCAATATTATTCTACAATGTAGAAAATAGTAATATATTTATATTTGTTTAAACCCTTGGATGAGTAGGTATCCAAACATTTGACTGGTACTGTATATGTAGGTTGTTTTGCCCACAAGCCTCAAGACTCGTCTGAAGGTCCCCGGTAAAAAAATAAATAAGTATACAGTGTGTTCGGAAAGTATTCAAGACCACTTGACTTTTTCCACATTTTGTTACGTTACATCCTTATCCTAAAATGGATGAAGAAAGAAAACATCCTCAATCTACACAACACACTATAATTCATTTAAAAAAAAAAACAGAAATACATTATTTTCAAAATTGAGCTCAGGTGCATCCTGTTTCCATTGATCATCCTTGAGATGTTTCTACAACTTGATTGGAGTCCACCTGTGGTAAATTCAATTGATAGGACATGATTTGGAAAGGAACACACCCGTCATATATAAGGTCCCACAGTTGACGGTGCATGTCAGAGCAAAAAACCAAGCCATGAGGTCGAAGGAGTTGTCCGTAGAGCTCCGAGACAGGATTGTGTCGAGGCACAGATCTGGGGAATGGTACCAAAACATTATTCTTAAATGGAAGAAATTTGGAACCACCAAGAATCTTCCTAGAGCTGGTCGCCTGGCCAAACTGAGCAATCGGGGGAAAAGGGCCTTGGTCAGGTAGGTGACCAAGAACCTGATGGTCACTCTGACAGAGCTCCAGAGTTTCTCTGTGGAGATGGGAGAACCTTCCAAAAGGACAACAATCTCTGCAGCACTTCACCAATCAGGCTTTTATGGTAGAGTGGCCAGCTGGAAGCCACTCTTCAGTAAAAGGCACATGACCGCCCGCTTGGAATTTGACAAAAGGCACTTAAAGACTCTCAGACCATGAGATACAAGATTCTCTGGTCTGATGAAACCAAGATTGAACTCTTTGGCCTGAATGAATTCCTACAGCGAAGCATGGCGGTGGCAGCATCATGCTGTGGGGATGTTTTTTCAGCGGCAGGGACTGGGAGACGAGTCAGGATCGAGGGAAAAATGAACTGAGCAAAGTACAGAGAGAGATCCTTGATGAAAACCTGCTCCAGAGCACTTAGGACATCAGACTGGGGTAAAGATTCACCTTCCAACAGGACCACCAACCTGACAACGATTTTGTTTAAAAAAATGTTTTTGCTTTTGTCATTATGGGGTATAGTGTGTAGATTGAGGGGGGGAAAACAATTTCCTCAATTTTTAGAATAAGGCTGTAACATAAAATGTGGGAAAAGTCTAGGGGTCTGAATACTTTCCGAACGCACTGTGTCATTAAATCAACAAGTAATTGTGCATGCTGAACAACAAATTAATTAGTGGGTGATGGTGATTTCTGATAAAAAGTGAGGGGAGAAAAAGCACACTGCCGCCGCCCTCCCCCCCATCAGATAGTGGGTGGTAGATGCCTAGTTTCCCTTCTGACTCAGCTCAGGTGCCAACATAGACATCATTTACAAACACACAGAGAAAAGTCAGCTCAGGGTAAAGTGACGAGGCATCAGGATAGGTAATCATAAGAGAAGAGAGTAGCAACCGCATACGAGAGCGTGCGGGCGTATTGTGTCGGTATGTGAATTAGGGTCGGGACGATACCAGTATCGCACTATTTGTTTGTATCGTGACAGGGAAACAAACACAAAAAAAAGGGGATTTAACTTCTTAAGGAAAACAACACGGACGTTGGAAACAAACGTCATTGTGATGTCATTCAGAGTCACATGGATTCATTTTTTATTTTACATTCAGGAACAGAATGAAATCTGCTTCGTGTTATCATTTTTTTTGAGGGGGGGGGGGAATATTGCGATACTGATATCATACCAGCCCTAAATGTGTGTGGTTTTTTTTGTCAGTGTCATGCATACAATAATGTGATTATTGTGGAAAGTGAGATTAGGAGTGGCAGGAAGCCTAGTGGTTAGAGCTTTTGGCCAGTAACCGAAAGGTTGTTAGATCGAAATACCGAGCTGGGAAGGTCAAAAATCTGTCATTCTGCTCCTGAACAAGGCAGCTAACCCACTGTTCCAAGGCTGTCATTGTAACTAAGAATGTGTTCTTAACTGACTTGCCTAGTTAAATAAAGATTACATTTTTTGAAAATAAGTTTGATTAAAACTTTTACATGCTTTGGAAGAAGACAGATTTCCCTAATAATCCTGTTTTCATGGACAACGTCTGAAATCAGGCAACCTTGACGGCACCGATAAATGCAGAAAAATCACCAATCAAAACAAACATTCTAGCACATCAAACATGTTATTTTTGGGAAGCATATTTTGATTCCGAGTTTGGACATATAAAGTACACGTGAAAACTACTTCTAAAAGAAGCATATATATTCAGCTGTTCTAAGTACAACTCACTCGCAAAGAGGGAAGCGTGCTTGGCTGGTGTATGGGTGAATCAAACGCACCGCTGGAACGCCGATTAAGGTATTTACATGTCCTAATAATTTGAAAGATTACCCAGAAAACCAGGTGTTTTTAAACGGCATATGCTTACTTCCGATTATGACCTTACGCCAATTAAGACTAGCAGAGTACGGTGTTCACATAACTACTGCATAAACTGCCATAATAAGTTCAATATGTAAAATGTACTCGTGATACTGTACTCAGTGATAGTGAGTTTTAAGTACTTGGTACGACAGTAACACAAATGAGGAACATGATGTGACAACAAAATACAATTTTAGTGTAGCGATGATCAAAGTTAGACATTCAAACCAGAATTCTGTCATCGAGCTAAATAACAATTCAGGGTGGTATCAAAGGCCCATTTTTAAAGTATATAGGAAAATATATAGGACTAGTATTTTGGGGGAAGGGTTTGTTTTCAACATGTTAAGTGTTTAAGACAAACCCTAGGGTTAGTCACTATGCATTCTGTAATTAACTTCTTTATTGCACACACATTACTATGATTTTGATTATTTAGGGTGGAAGGCGTACAGCTATATTTTGTAGTAGGAAAAAGGGGAAAACTATTTAGATAAGCGGAGCCCTACTTGCAACTAAATTCATAGACTCAGTGTCATTATCATTGCTGCCTCACTGAAGACAATAGCTGGATATCAATTTCAACCTGGATTGCTCTGATATTAGGCTATACAAAATACTGCAACAGCATGGGGAGGGTAGAAATGACATCACCCGTGATTTGATATTTCATCATACTTCATGGAGACAGTTCATTCTGCACCCATTGTGGCTATAATACAATGTATTTATTCTGTCATTGTCATGAACGAGAGACGTGAAGTATTATTCAGCTCGCACTGGTGGCTTGGTTTTTGTATAGGATCTGAGTGATACGTCCTGTAGACAAAAGGTTTCCAGAGCGAAGGACGGTCACACCAGACAGACAGACAAGCGGTTCAACCAACACACCCCCCCCAAAAAAATGCTTGACTCGCTGCTGTACCTTGGCTGTACTGTTGTCAGATTTACAAATAGCAAATAATTATAATTGTTATTATGTGCATTTTTGTTTTACAGATCCAACGTGGCAAATATTCGGACGTTTTAAACGTATATGGACATGAATGGACGCGAATACAGTTAGCTTGCTAGCTAGTTAGCCCGGGTTAACGTGGATAGTGTTTAGAGAATAGCATACTTACGCTACGTTCGGCGCTGGAACGCCTGTAATGAGGGCTACAGTAGTTAAATTGACGTTAGCTATTCCTTCTGGAGACTACGTAGACTACGTTACATAAAATGTGTCGAATTTGCTACCTGGCGAAAGTCTCGGTCAATTTACTTTGTAACCATGGTCTGTTGCAGGGGGAAAAATACTTTACAGATATATATTTTTTTAATCGTACAATGTGTAAGTTACATGGAGAACAAAAACAAAAAAAAACATCCCGTGTAGACAAAAGCCCGCTGAGGCGAATACCTTACAGGCTAACTGAAGCTAACTAGTTAGCCACCAGTTGTCACCCAGCTTTTCCCTTCGACACACAGCAACACACAGCTATAATTATTAATATTATTAGCATGAAAGCAACTTTGACACATAAGTAAAACACCTGTTACTTAAATGCGTCCATAAAAAAAAAAAGTAGATGACATACAAGTCCAAAAATAACAATAAAAGTTGTGGCCATAGCTAACGTCAAAGTTGATTAGCTTGCTAGCTGGGGTTTTACCTATGATCATGAGCAATCAAATCTAAAGAAATATGAACATTTCACTTTCTGCTTACCTTTTCAATGCCCATCAGGTTCTGCCTGTTCATTCAGATCGTGAAGATAAAACTACGTAGCTTGTAAAACAGTAATTTCCCAAAATATTGAACATGAACAGTAGCTAGACTACGGGCTATGTGTGACGTCCAGTTTATTGCTGGGTTTGAAAACATCCCCAGTCCGTCCTTCGTCTTCAAGAAGAAACTCCCCCCAGCAAATCATGCAAACGTCGCTCCCATTGGCCGAGAACAGTCATATTGGTCACGTGAGTCCTGACAATCTTATTTTTTTTAAGGGTCTAAGTCTGCTGGATAATGGGTATGTCAAGCTATTTACCACATTTTAAACATTTCCCGGAACTGATAGATAGAATGGCTTCGATATGATAATAAAAAATTAAATAAATCTTCGTTAGGTTAGTATGTACATTTTAAAGTCGTGTTTTATTGCGTGTATAGATACCGAATGGTGAGTATTTTGCAAGTCAACTTTTGGGGTGCATCGGAGAGGGAGAGGTGGGTGACGCTGGGCGCGTCATCCTTTCCGCTCCGCTCTGCGGCTTTAGGGAATGTTTTTCGAACATGTCGAATGAAGACATAACAGAGAGGTAAAATCTGATTATGTGCATTCAATTGTCATTTATATGAATGCATAGACACTGTATTCTAGTTCCGTCGATGTGTTGCATCATTCCTGCCGCTCTGTCTATATCGAATTGTTGTGGCGCAGTGATATTTGCATTATATGGGCATTAAAGCGCATGCGCGATTGGGAGAACATTATGAAAGATTTTCTATTATATTGACAAGAGATTCGAGTGCCCGCTCGAACAATAGAAATACATGTCCTCAAAGATGGAAGGCATGAGGAGGAGGGGGCGAGATCAGGTGGGACCATTCTAGCCAATGAGAGGGTAGATACGTGTGTATATACAGGCCATAGAGATAGATATAGGACTCATCTTTGTTTTCTGTGTCATTATAGCGTCCGTGACGCTGTTGCATTGAAAGCCATCTTCATTTTCTTCCTCTTCTTCATTGGCTGATAATTCTCAACTCATAGGTATCCCCATCCATTTGACACATTTAAAATTGTTGAAAGCCTCAATTGCAATGTCCATGCTATAAGTGGTTATACCCATCATGAGTCTTCTATCTCTATGACAACAGACAACTCTGATATAAAGTCGTAAAAAAAAAAAAAAATCAAACTTGCCAAAATGCCACATGCATCTAGCCTGAAGACTCACGGTACCACTGTGATGTCTTATGTCATCTTCACAGAGTATTGCTGCGCTACTAAACAGACAGTTGAACTTTCTACTCGAATTGCACTGTGCTAGCTACCTCCTTGCCAGCTAACAGTGCCTGGCAGGCAAGGGCAAAGTACACTGTCTACCAGTGTCCTAGCTAGCTACCTATCCTGCCTGCTGTGTCCAAGTTAGCTAGCTAACCAGCTAGCACAGTGTCCTTCGCTCCCGCTTGCCAAACACGTCCCCTCGCTGTCGTAACAGAACTGCGGGAAAACAGTCCGACAGGCCGGGGGCAAAGGACACCGGTGTCCTAGCTATCTCTAGTTAGTTACCTATTGTGCTTGCTATGTACCAGAGTCGTTAACAGAACTGCAGGAAAACAGTGCTAGCTACTTAACTATCCCCACCTCCTGCTTGCACAGTGTACCGGAGTCCTATCTTTCTAACTAGCTAGCTAGCTAACACCCAGTGTCCTAAATGTTTACATAACAACTGCCATCATTAACAGAACTGCGGGGAAAAAGTGCCCGACAGGCGAGGGCGAAGGACAGTCTGCCTCTTCTTCTGTGGGTTTATCTGCGGTTCGCATCCAAGGGTGCATTACCGCCACCTATTGTACTGAAGTGCCTCCTCCTCCTAGCTTTAAAATGGACCAATAGAAGCATAAAGAGGTGTTCCTGCAGATGCAGGAATGCCCACGTTCAGGAAACCCCAATGTGCAAAATATTACCTTTTCATTCAAGACAGGATAAATATATTGTTTCAAATGATAAAACATGTTTTGTTTTAGTTACTTATTTTTTCTCCCTCAACTCAGCTAGCTAAAAGCGAGGCTAGGTTGAAGATACCACTGTAGCTAGCGACCTCAACCTAATAACCTAATGAAAACAAACGTCATTACCATCACGATAAACTTAAACGAGAGGAGGCAAGTCATAATACAATTGGCTTAGTTGCCAATTTATTATTTAACATTACTAGTACAATAGTACTTCCTTATCGGAATGCGTAACTGTTTACAAGTTCCTAGCTATCCCAAATGCATGACATCCGACATAACGGGGCGGCAGGGTAGCCTAGTAACCGGAAGGTTGCAAGTTCAAATCCCGAGCAGACAAGGTACACACATCTGTCTTTCTGCCCCTGAACAGGCAGTTAAACAGGCCGTCATTGTAAATAAGAATGTGTTCTTAACTGACTTGCCTAGTAAAATAAAAAAAATAACGTAACAGAGTGCTTATGGGTAAAGCCTCGTTCACATTACACGAGTCTCACCGTTACTACGGATGTCATGCATTTCAATGGGGACGTCCACAGCGGCGTGGAATCGTAACACCCCCGCCTTGCGGTTTAAGGCTCCATTTGCGAGACACATTTTCCAAACTTTGCGTCGTCCTCAGTCCAGCCAGAGTCGGTCAGATATACTTTTGAGGAGATGGGGAAATTCCATTGGAATCGTATTAACGCCCATTGTGTCGTAATGGGTAGCGCAGTGCATCCAGGGTGATTCTAGGACAAAGAGAGGACTCCTTCAAGGAGTGAATGGGAGTCAATTGGGCGCTGGATAAAATACCCAGCATTAGCATGAAATTCGTGAACAAGAAATACAACGTTACCATTTAAAAAAAAAAAAAAAAATTTTTTTTTTTTTTTAGATGTAACATAATTAGCACTTCATGGCTACAGACGTGAGTGCTACGGGTCGGTAGTCATATAGGCAGGTTGCCTTTGTGTATTTATTTTGCCATGTTGGTATTACAGACTCAATCAGGGACATGTTGAAAATGTCAGTGAAGACACCTGCCACCCACGACTGCATGGCCATGCACAACTCCAACACCATCATTAAGTTTGCAGACGACTCAACAGTGGTAGGCCTGATCACAGACAACGACGAGACAGCCTATAGGGAGGAGGTCAGAGACCTGGCCGGGTGGTGCCAGAATAACAACCTATCTCTCAGCGTAGCCCAGACTAAGGAGATGATTGTGGACTACAGGAAAAGGAGGACTGAGCATGCCCCCTTTCTCATCGACGGGGCTGTAGTGGAGCAGGTTAAGAGCTTCAAGTTCCTTGGTGTCCACATCAACAACAAACTAGAATGGTCCAAACACACCAAGACAGTCGTGAAGAGGGCAAGACAAAGCCTATTCCCCCTCAGGAAACTAAAAAGATTTGGCATGGCTCCTGAGATCCTCAAAAGGTTCTACAGGTGCAACATCGAGAGCATCCTGACTGGTTGCATCACTGCCTGGTATGGCAACTGCTCGGCCTCTGACCGCAAGGCACTACAGAGGGTAGTGCGTACGGCCCAGTACATCACTGGGGCTAAGCTGCCTGCCATCCAGGACCTCTACACCAGGCGGTATCAGAGGAAGGCCCTAAAAATGGTCAAAGACCCCAGCCACTCCAGTCATAGACTGTTCTCTCATGGCAAATGGTACCGGAGTGCCAAGTCTAGGAAAAAAAGGCTTCTCAACAGTTTTTACCCCCAAGCCATAAGACTCCTGAACAGCCAATCAAATGGCTACCTGGACTATTTGCATTGTGTCCCGCCACCCCCAACCCCTCTTTTACTCTGCTGCTACTCTCTGTTCATCATATACGCAGTCACTTTAACCATATCTACATGTACATACTACCTCAATCAGCCTGACTAACCAGTGTCTGTATATAGCCTCTCTACTGTATGTAGCCTCTACTGTATATAGCCTCGCTACTGTATGTAGCCTAGCTACTGTATGTAGCCTCTACTGTATATAGCCTCTACTGTATGTAGCCTCGCTACTGTATGTAGCCTAGCTACTGTATGTAGCCTCTACTGTATATAGCCTCTACTGTATGTAGCCTCGCTACTGTATATAGCCTCTACTGAATATAACCTCTCTACTGTATATAGCCTCTCTACTGTATATAGCCTCTCTACTGAATATAACCTCTCTACTGTATATAGCCTCTCTACTGTATATAGCCTTGCTACTGTATATAGCCTCTCTACTGTATATAGCCTCACTACTGTATATAGCCTCTCTACTGTATAGAGCCTCTCTACTGTATATAGCCTCTCTATAGCCTCTCTACTGTATATAGCCTCTCTACTGTATATAACCTCTACTGTATATAGCCTCTACTGTATATAGCCTCTACTGTATATAGCCTCTCTACTGTATATAGCCTCTCTACTGTATATAGCCTCTCTACTGTATATAGCCTCTCTACTGTATATAGCCTCTTTTGTATAAAGCCTCTACTGTATATAGCCTTGCTACTGCATATAGCCTCGCTACTGCATATAGCCTCTCTACTGTATATAACCTCTACTGTATATAGCTTCTCTACTGTATATAGCCTCTCTACTGTATATAGCCTCTCTACTGTATATCTGTAACTTGTTCTCTGTAATATCGTATAGCTTTGGAATCGTGACATTACATACTTGAGGGAAATAGGCAGGTTTTGTCGACTCAACCTGATTTTTGAGAAGGGATTGAAGGACAATTAGCTTAGCAACCGTGTGACGCAGCATGACAAAGTGAATGTGATTTGTCTAGTCTGCTGGGTGGGGCGTTACACGTGCCTCCATTCATTACCCAATGGATTACCTCTCTCCTCCTTTCTCTAATATCTCTGCGTCTGTCGAAGAACAGGAAGTTACCAAACCACAGAAGAAAATAAAAATGTGGTTTTCGGTAGGAACTAGTAAACAATTACCCATTACTATAAATGAGTACTTTTCTTAATAAGCCAATTATGACTGCCTTCCGTTCCAAGTTTGATGGCAATGACATTTGTTTTTTTATTATAATTATTAGGTTGAGGTCGCTAGCTACAGTGGTATCTTCAAACTAGCCTCGCTTTTAGCTAGCTACAGTGGTATCTTCAAACTAGCTTCGCTTTTAGCTAGCAACAGTGGTATCTTCAAACTAGCCTCGCTTTTAGCTAGCTACAATGGTATCTTCAAACTAGCCTCGCTTTTAGCTAGCTACAGTGGTATCTTCAAACTAGCCTCGCTTTTAGCTAGCTACAGTGGTATCTTCAAACTAGCCTCGCTTTTAGCTAGCTACAGTGGTATCTTCAAACTAGCCTCGCTTTTAGCTAGCTGCTCTGCAGTGCAAGCTAGCTTGACTTGCTATAGTTAGAAGCAAGTTGAGGAAAAAGTAACAGAACATGTTTTATCACCCCCCAAAACAACTAATATATATATTTATATACAAAAATACATTGAATAAATATTTTAAAAATCGGGCTTCAGACCAAATTCTTCCAGGCGTAGCATATAGTCTGAGTAGCCAGGCAAACGTGCATCCACTTATATCAGTGCATTCAATAACATCTTAATCATTACTACAGTTCTATTAGATCGAATGAGCCTCACGTAGCAAATTAGCAATGCATTTTTTTTGTTGTCAACCAAATTTGACACGCAAATTGGCTTTCCATACAAAAACTCACCATATCATGGGCTTATTTTCATGGACCACTTTTGGGCGGAATAAAACATCTTGCTTTGCCTCTTCCTCTCTGACATTATGTTGCAGAAGATGAACAAGCTTAAAATCACAAGAGGAAAATTGGAGTGGGGGGGGGGGCAGTGGCTAGACACTGTGACAAGCCTCTCCATCAAGGCTTGAATGGCTTTTGCAGTTAAAACATAAGGGCCTTTTGTGTGGGTTGCGATGGTTTTGAACAGGAGGTCATTGCATCATATCTATCTATGCTTCAGAAGCTAAGGATCATTCGCAGTTTCTGCAGTTCCATTGCAGGAGTATTTGTTTACATACAGTACCAGTCAAAAGTTTGGACACATCTACTCATTCAAGGGTTTTTCTTTATTTTTTAGTGTGTGCCTTGAATTCAGATTTGTATTTTTTAAACTTTTACCTTTTTCTCCCCAATTTCGTGGTATCCAATTGGTAGTTACAGTCTTGTCTCATCGCTGTAACTCCCATACGGAATCGGGAGAGGCAAAGGTTGAGAGCCATACAAACCGGATTGCTTCTTGACACAATGCCTGCTTAATCTGGAAGCCAGCCACTCCACTGTGTCAGAGGAAACACCGTACACCTGGCGAATGTGTCAGCGTGCATGCACCTGGCCCGCTAGAGCATGATGGGACAAGGACATCCCTGCGGGCCAAAACCCTCCCCTCTAACCTGGACGACGCTGGACCAATTGTTTGCCGTCCCATGGGTCTCCCGGTCGGCTGCGACAGAGCCTGGATTCGAACCAGGATCTCTTGTGGCACAGCTAGCAACTGCGATGCACTAATATGAGGAAATATATTTTCGTATATAAACTGACGGCCAAATTATGTTACAAATAATTTGAACTGCGAGGCTGGTAACTCTATTGAACGTATCCTCTGCAGCAGAGGTAACTCTGGGTCTTCCTTTCATAGCGCTTGACGTTTTTTGCAACTGCACTTGAAGAAACCTTTAAAACAGTTCTTGAAATTTTCCAGATTGACTGACCTTCATGTCTTAAAGTAGTGACGGATTGTCGTATCTCTTTGCTTATTTGAGCTCTTCTTGCCATAATGTAGACTTGAGCTGTGTTCGAATACCCATTCTACATATTTAATGAGTATATACTACATACTATTAGTTCATTTTAGTATACTGGAAACGAATGGTATCCTTTCAGTTGAGCTACGCCTGTCTTACCGGAAAGTTGGTGCTTTTGCTATGCAACCGCTTGTTATTTTAACAAATTACTAGCTAAACATTTTACGATTTCGGGTTTGTTCTTAAATTCAGACTCTCGGGGGGGTTCAGAGCGCACACTGGACGCTCTGGCGGAGGAGCTACGGTTGATCCGAGGGTTCAACCGGCAGTCAAGCACCAAAGCTAACTGGCTAACGTTGGCTAGCTACTTCCAGACACATCATGAGAGAACACCTCACTCTGACCATTTTACTCCCCCTAGCAGAGCTGGTTAGGTTGTTTGTGTTATCCAGAGCGTCGGTGACTAAATGTGCTGCTGGCAACAATTGAATTACGCTTTTTATTTTGTTGCACACACCGGCCATATTCAACAGGTATTGAGTGTTCGTAAATTCATCAGTTACTCTGCGGGAGAGTGCTCTGAAATCAGAGTAGATAGCTAAGTGGTAAAGTCGTACGATTCAATGGCTAATGATGTCAATAAACGTTGTTGGGTAGTTTAGTTAATATACTGCCTGGCATGTTCGATGTATTAGTAGCTAGCTAACATACCGGTACATACTGCTGTAATGCTATGTGGTCCATAAGGATAGAGTAGCTAACATACTGGTGTAATGCTATGTGGTCCATAAGGATAGAGTAGCTAACATACTGGTGTAATGCTATGTGGTCCATAAGGATAGAGTAGCTAACATACTGCTGTAATGCTATGTGGTCCATAAGGATAGAGTAGCTAACATACTGCTGTAATGCTATGTGGTCCATAAGGATAGAGTAGCTAACATACTGGTACATACTGCTGTAATGCTATGTGGTCCATAAGGATAGAGTAGCTAACATACTGCTGTAATGCTATGTGGTTCATAAGGATAGAGTAGCTAACATACTGGTACATACTGCTGTAATGCTATGTGGTCCATAAGGATAGAGTAGCTAACATACTGCTGTAATACTATGTGGTCCATAAGGATAGAGTAGCTAACATACTGGTACATACTGCTGTAATGCTATGTGGTCCATAAGGATAGAGTAGCTAACATACTGGTACATACTGCTGTAATGATATGTGGTCCATAAGGATAGAGTAGCTAACATACTGGTACATACTGCTGTAATGCTATGTGGTCCATAAGGATAGAGTAGCTAACATACTGCTGTAATGCTATGTGGTCCATAAGGATAGAGTAGCTAACATACTGCTGTAATGCTATGTGGTCCATAAGGATAGAGTAGCTAACATACTGCTGTAATGCTAATGCGGTTCAGTATAGCTAACAAATTGTCAGCCAACATAACGTGTAACGTATTTGAAAAGGCATTACTTTATTACATATTTCAATTTTCTTAACTTATGTTATGAGCAATGAATTTGTCTGACTTTGGCTGCATATTTTCCACCATTTTTAATCTAATCTGAAAACACGAAGCCACGCCCATTTTCTGAATAATTGCATTATGGGTCCTATAAGCATGGAAATCGTGTCCACTGCACGTATACTTAGTATTTTGGCGAATTTAGTACGTCATCCGGGAGCTTTTGGCATACTAAACTATGACCACTAAGTATATTATATACTCAATTCACTTCACAAATAGTAGTGTTAGTATAAGTATTCAAACTTCCCTAACACAGCTTTGGTCTTACCAAATAGGGATATCTTTCTGTGTACCACCCCTACCTTGTCACAGCACAACTGATTGGCTCAAACAAGGCACACCTGTTAATTGAAATGCATTCCAGGTGACTACCTCGTGAAGCTGGTTGAGAGAATGCCAAGAGTGTGCAAAGTTGTCATTAAGCCAAAAGGTGGCTACTTTGAAAAATCTCAAAAATATTTTGTATGTAATACTTTTGATTCCGTGTGTTATTTCTTAGTTTTTCTTCTATTCTACAATGTAGAATAGAGAAAAACAATAAATAAAAACCCTGGAATGGTGTGTCCGCTTTTGACCGGTACTGTACGCATTTTACCCCATCAATTGATGCTCTCAATAAGAATACACATTTTTGTGTGAGGCTTGTGGCAACTTTAACAAAATTCACATATGAGTTCCTATTCTTTCCGGCAGTTTTTTTCTTTTCTGACTTTTTAAATGATTAATAGTTTCTTGATCTGCATGTCGTTGACAGTGTGGTTTTCTAATAGAAATACTGTATCAAATCGGTGTCGACCTAGACTTCTCTTTGAGACAGATAATTAGTGTCTTATCTAAATTGACACACAAGGAGACAGTCTGACACCCATGAGCACATTGACATTTTATTTACAATATTACATTATTTCCACTGTGAAGTTAGGTGTTCCCCTGAACAGAACGATTATTATACAGTGTGATATATATATATATATATATATATATATTTATTTTAAAAGGCATCCGATACACTACTTTGAACTGGAGCCCTGTGGGCTTCGGGTAGTGCACTATATAGGGGCTAGGGACTTGTTGAAATACACTGTAGGTCTCTATAGATCAGCTCTGACACCGAAACCAGGTCCAGGGGGAGGCTCAGACAGACTCGTCAGTCCTCCTGCTGGCTCACAGGAGAAACGCCCGTTCCTGGAAGATAAAAAAATAAATTATATATATATAATGTGAGTCTATATACACTATATTTCATTCTAGATGAAATAATCAAACCCTGTTCAAGTGTATCATTAGTCATTTAATTCACTGATAAACCACAGCATTCTATTGAGGCCTGAGCTCCAAAGCCTGGAATATATTTAAATTTTTTATTTCACCTTTATTTAACCAGGTAGGCCAGTTGAGAAGTTCTCATTCATCAGGATGGTTAGGTAAAATACATGTTTAAAAATATTTAAAAAATATTGGGAGTAAAAATAATGGGGGACAAAACAGTAAAAACATTAGTGAAACGGCGATTTATAACTTTTTTATTTTAATTTTTTTATTACCCCGTTTTCTCCCCAATTTCGTGGTATCCAATTGTTTTTTTTTAGTAGCACTATCTTGTCTCATCGCTACAACTCCCGTACGGGCTCGGGAGAGACGAAGGTTGAAAGTCATGCGTCCTCCGATACACAACCCAACCAGCCGCACTGCTTCTTAACACAGCGCGCATCCAACCCGGAAGCCAGCCGCACCAATGTGTCGGAGGAAACACCGTGCACTTGGCAACATTTGTTAGCGTGCACTGCGCCCGGCCCGCCACAGGAGTCACTGGTGAGCGATGAGACAAGGATATCCCTACCGGCCAACCCCTCCCTAACCCGGACGACGCTAGGCCAATTGTGCGTCGCCCCACGGACCTCCCGGTCGCGGCCGGTTACGACAGAGCCTGGGCGCGAATCTCTGGTGGCACAGCTGGCGCTGCAGTACAGCGCCCTTAACCACTGCGCCACCCGGGAGGCCCAATTTTCCTAACTTTTGAATCTGTTTTCTGACCCATGAATGCTTAATTTGGATCGGTTTGAGCTCCCGGACTAGTGCACTACTATCTTAAACATTTAAACCAGGGACCGATGGTGAAATCGTTACATCCCTAAACAGTCTTCATAGTTCCCCTGCTAGACAAGTAACATAATGCCGTTGCATTGCAGGGACAGGACGAGCACCAGTCCAGTTCTCGTCTTTATAGTTCCCTGCTAAACAACATGCTGTTTGTGTTCATGAGACAGACAGGAGGGTAGACGTTCATACCTGGGCCCAGGCGGAGGGACGTTCCCAGCTTTCAGCTCATCAATGATCTGATCGATATCTTTTGGCCTCAGGTCTTCCTGGAAAGCAGAGGACAGAAACGTCACAATAACATCCTATCGCCTCAACACCAGTCTATTTACCCAGTCGCCACAACACCAGTCTATTTACCCAGTATCGCCACAACACCAGTCTATTTACCCAGTATCGCCACAACACCAGTCTATTTACCCAGTATCGCCACAACACCAGTCTATTTACCCAGTATCGCCACAACACCAGTCTATTTACCCAGTATCGCCACAACACCAGTCTATTTACCCAGTATCGCCACAACACCAGTCTATTTACCCAGTAACGCCACAACACCAGTCTATTTACCCAGTAACGCCACAACACCAGTCTATTTACCCAGTAACGCCACAACACCAGTCTATTTACCCAGTATCGCCACAACACCAGTCTAGTTACCCAGTAACGCCACAACACCAGTCTATTTACCCAGTAACGCCACAACACCAGTCTATTTACCCAGTAACGCCACAACACCAGTCTATTTACCCAGTAACGCCACAACACCAGTCTAGTTACCCAGTATCGCCACAACACCAGTCTAGTTACCCAGTAACGCCACAACACCAGTCTATTTACCCAGTATCGCCACAACACCAGTCTATTTACCCAGTAACGCCACAACACCAGTCTATTTACCCAGTATCGCCACAACACCAGTCTATTTACCCAGTATCGCCACAACACCAGTCTATTTACCCAGTAACGCCACAACACCAGTCTATTTACCCAGTAACGCCACAACACCAGTCTATTTACCCAGTAACGCCACAACACCAGTCTATTTACCCAGTATCGCCACAACACCAGTCTATTTACCCAGTATCGCCACAACACCAGTCTATTTACCCAGTATCGCCACAACACCAGTCTATTTACCCAGTATCGCCACAACACCAGTCTATTTACCCAGTAACGCCACAACACCAGTCTATTTACCCAGTAACGCCACAACACCAGTCTATTTACCCAGTAACGCCACAACACCAGTCTATTTACCCAGTATCGCCACAACACCAGTCTATTTACCCAGTATCGCCACAACACCAGTCTATTTACCCAGTATCGCCACACCACCAGTCTATTTACCCAGTATCGCCACAACACCAGTCTATTTACCCAGTATCGCCACAACACCAGTCTATTTACCCAGTATCGCCACAACACCAGTCTATTTACGCAGTATCGCCACAACACCAGTCTATTTACGCAGTATCGCCACAACACCAGTCTAGTTACCCAGTAACGCCACAACACCAGTCTATTTACCCAGTATCGCCACAACACCAGTCTATTTACCCAGTATCGCCACAACACCAGTCTATTTACCCAGTAACGCCACAACACCAGTCTATTTACCCAGTATCGCCACAACACCAGTCTATTTACCCAGTAACGCCACAACACCAGTCTATTTACCCAGTATCGCCACAACACCAGTCTATTTACCCAGTATCGCCACAACACCAGTCTATTTACCCAGTATCGCCACAACACCAGTCTATTTACCCAGTATCGCCACAACACCAGTCTATTTACCCAGTATCGCCACAACACCAGTCTATTTACCCAGTAACGCCACAACACCAGTCTATTTACCCAGTATCGCCACAACACCAGTCTATTTACCCAGTAACGCCACAACACCAGTCTATTTACCCAGTATCGCCACAACACCAGTCTATTTACCCAGTATCGCCACAACACCAGTCTATTTACCCAGTATCGCCACAACACCAGTCTATTTACCCAGTATCGCCACAACACCAGTCTATTTACCCAGTATCGCCACAACACCAGTCTATTTACCCAGTATCGCCACAACACCAGTCTATTTACCTTTGAACTAGAGGACCGAATATGATTTTTCAACGCAGATACTGATACTTGAGGACCAAAAAAAGCAGATACCGATTAATCAGACATTTATTTATTTATTTGTAATAATGACAATTACAACAATATTGAATGCACTTATTTTAACTTAATCAATAACATCAATAAAATCAATTTAGCCTTAAATAAATAATGAAACATGTTCAATTTGGTTTAAATAATGGAAAAACAAAGTGTTGGAGAAGAAAGTAAAAGTGCAATATGTGCTATGTAAGAAAGCTAACGTTTAAGTTCCTTGCTCAGAACATGAGAACATATGAAAGCTGGTGGTTCCTTTTAACATGAGTCTTCAATATTCCCAGGTAAGAAGTTTTAGGTTGTAGTTACTATAGGAAGTATAGGACTATTTCCCTCTATACCATTTGTATTTCATTAGCCTTTGACTATTGGATGTTCTTATAGGCACTTTAGTATTGCCAGTGTAACAGTATAGCTTCCGTCCCTCTCCTCGCTCCTACCTGTGCTCGAACCAGGAACACATAGACAACAGCCACACTCGAAGCAGCGTTGCCCATGCAGGGCAAGGGAAACAACCACAGGCTCAGAGCGAGTGACGTTTGAAACGCTATTAGCACGCACCCCGCTAACTAGCTAGCCATTTCACTTCGGTTACACCAGCCTCATCTCGGGAGTTGATAGGCTTGAAGTCATAAACAGTGCAATGCTTGACGCACAACGAAGAGCTGCTGGGAAAACGCACGAAAGTGCTGTTTGAATGAATGTTTACGCACCTGCTTCTGCCTACCACCGCTCAGTCAGATACTTAGATACTTGTATGCTTGTATGCTCAGTCAGATTATATGCAATGCAGGACACGCTAGATAATATCTAGTAATATCATCAACCATGTGTAGTTAACTAGTGATTATGATTGATTGTTTTTTATAAGATAAGTTTAACGCTAGCTAGAAACTTACCTTGGCTTACTGCATTCGCGTAACAGGCAGTCTCCTTGTGGAGTGCAGCGAGAGAGGCAGGTCGTTATTGCGTTGGGCTAGTTAACTGTACGGTTGCAAGATTGAATCCACCGAGCAGACAAGGTGAAAATCTGTCGTTCTGCCCCTGAACAAGGCAGTTAACCCACCATTCCTAGGGCCGTCATTGAAAATAAGAATGTGTTCTGAACTGACTTGTCTAGTAAATTTAAGGTCTAAATAAAATCAAATATATATATATTTTTTTTAATCGGCAAATCGGCGCTCAAAAATACCTATTTCCGATTGTTATGAAAACGGCCATTCCGATTAATCGGTCGACCTCTACTTTGAACAGGCTATGGTAGTAGGTGCCAGGAGCACCAGTTTGAGGGTGTCAACAACTAAAACGCTGCTGGGTTTTCAGACACAACCGTTTCCCGTGTGTATCAAGAATGGTCCACCACCCAAAAAGACATCCAGCCAAATTAACACAACTGTGGAAAGCAGTTGGAGTCAACATGGGCCAGCGCTTGACACCTTGAAGTGTCCATGCCCTGACTAATTTACTGTTCTGAGGGCAAAACAGGGTGCAACTCGATATTAGGAAAGTGTTCCTAATAATTTGTCCACAATTTGTTGTGTTTTTTTGTGTGAAGCAGAGAATAACTCACGTAGTAGTTGTCGTTGATCTGGACCATGGGAGCGTTAACACAGGCACCGAGACACTCCACCTCTATTAGAGAGAACATCTTGTCTGACGTCATCCCTCCTACCTTGATGCCTGAGGGAAAAAAAATGTTTTTTTTTAAATTTAAAAGGTCAAATGTAGCCATTTTTTATCTCAATATCTAAATGTTTTCTGGGTAACTTTTAGCATCACTGATTGTTTTCATTGAAAATGTTTAAATAAATAAATAAATAAATAAATATATATATATATATATATATATATATATATATATATATATAAATAGCTTCTTAGCAAAAATTTAGCTAAGACAGTTTGGGAGTGGTCTGAGTGGGGAGGGGAAAAGTGAAAATTTGCTGTTATTGGCAGAGAGGTTTTGGAACTCTTTCTTATTGGTCTATTAACACATTTACTGCCTGGTGATGTCACCATGTAGGCCAAAACTCCATCCCACTAAAACAGGTTGAAATGTCAGGTGGTCTTTTCAAACAGTTCTTACACTAAATGGGGCATTATCATTTTCACAGTATTATTCCAAACTCTGTGTGGAGATATATATATATATATATATATATATATATATATATATATATATATATATATAGAAAAACACAAAACAATCATGTTTTTGATTACACTGGGCCTTTAACATAGTACTAATTACACTGATCTGATGGAAGAATTGGGATCATGATAGCCGGGTCTCAGATCTGTTGGTATTGTTACCTAATCCATTCCATAAGGAGCTGGCAACAGACCAGAAACGGACAGGCACCCAGGCTATATTAAAGAGATCAGAAACGGACCGACTCCCAGGCTATATTAAGAGACCAGAAACGGACAGGCACCCAGGCTATATTAAAGAGACCAGAAACAGACAGGCACCCAGGCTATATTAAAGAGACCAGAAACAGACAGGCACCCAGGCTATATTTAGAGACCAGAAATGGACTGACTCCCAGGCTATATTAAGAGACCAGAAACGGACAGGCACCCAGGCTATATTAAAGAGACCAGAAACAGACAGGCACCCAGGCTATATTAAGAGACCAGAAACGGACTGACTCCCAGGCTATATTAAAGAGATCAGAAACGGACCGACTCCCAGGCTATATTAAGAGACCAGAAACGGACAGGCACCCAGGCTATATTAAAGAGATCAGAACAAACTTCAAATTCTATTGCCTAATATGTCTACCTATCATGGAAATAGAACAATGAAAGCTGTGTCTACCTATGGCTAAATAATAGGACAATGAAAGCTGTGTCTACTTATCATGGTTAAATAATAGGACAATGAAAGCTGTGTCTACCTATCATGGAAATAGAACAATGAAAGCTGTGTCTACCTATGGCTAAATAATAGGACAATGAAAGCTGTGTCTACCTATCATGGAAATAGAACAATGAAAGCTGTGTCTACCTATGGCTAAATAATAGGACAATGAAAGCTGTGTCTACCTATCATGGCTAAATAATAGGACAATGAAAGCTGTGTCTACCTATCATGATTAAATAATAGAACAATGATTTCAATACAATACATATAACATAATAATTGTTTTCCTCCACAGCTAGCTTAAAGCTTCTGTGAACACATCTACACAGAACAATAATATACATGCAACATGTCAAGTGTTGGTCCTATGTTTCATGTGCCGAAATAAAAGATTTAAGACTTATTTCTCCAAAATGTTGTGAAACAAATTTGTTTACATCCCTGTTAGTGAGCATTTCTCCTTTGTCAAGATAATCCTTCCACTTGACAGGTGTAGCATATCAAGAAACTGATAAAACAGCATTATCATTACACAGGTGCACCTTATGCTGGGGTCAAAGTTTTGTTACAAAACACAATGCCACAGATGTTCAAGTTTTGAGGAAGCGTGCAATTGGCATGCTGACTGCAGGACTGTCGACCAGAACTGTTGCCAGAGAATTGAATGTTCATTTCTCTACTAGAAGCCGTCGTTTTAGAGAATTTGGCAGTATGTCCAACCGGCCTCACATTCACAGACCAGGTGTATGGCGTTGTGTGAGCGATCGGTTTGCTGACTTCAACGTTGTGAACAGAGTGCCCCATGGTGGTGGTGGGGTTATGGTATGGGCAGGCATAAGTTACGGACAACAAACAATTGCATTTTATCAATGGCAGTTTGAATGCACTTTTGAATGACGAGATCCTGAGGCCCAACATGCCACAACCAACAGCCTGATCAACTCTATGTGAAGGAGATGTGTCGTGCTGCATGAGGCAAATGGTTTGTCACACCAGATACTGGCTGGTTTTCTGATACACGCCCCTACTTTTTAATTTAAGGTTACCAACAAAAGCATATCTGTATTCCCAGTCATGTGAAATCCATAGATTAGGGCCAAATTAATTTATTTCAATTAACGGATTTCCTTAAAACTCCGTAAAAATCTTTGAAATTGTTGCGTTTCTATTTTTTGCTTTTGGATAAAATGTTTTTTGTTGTTAGTATTTGCAGAACTTCCATGTTGTTCATCTGTCATAAATATACGCAGTCAAGACATCTGTTTTCCATCTCCACTTGACTAACCCTAACCCCTTCATTCTAGGTCCGTCTGTGAACCAAACGGGACAGTCGATCTCTTACCCAGTTTGTTCTGGAGGGCCTCCAGGATGCTGTCGGAGTCGCAAAGCATGCAGGGAGTTGTAGTGCAGATCTGGATGTGGTACTTGCCCACCGGCTGCCTCAGGAACATGGTGTAGAACGTCGCTACCTCATAGATCCTCATCGGAGGGACCTCAAGCACCTCGGCCACCTGGGAGAAAAGAGCGAGAGAGAGAGAGAAACAATTCTGAAAAATGAAGGCTCGTGGACAGTAGGAGCGTTAATCTAATAATGGATGGAGTACTGAACACACCCCAAGTCTACACAGGTTCTGTCGAATTCTATCGTTCTACAAATCGTTGCCAAACAGCAAAAAAAAAGAAAGAACATACTCTATTCTAAAAACAGACCGATGCCTCAGGATATTGATTGATAGATTGATGAATGACCTTGTTCATGGCTGAGATGGGGAGCCATCCATGCTGTCTCTGAGCCAGGTCCAACACGGGGATGGTGGCGGCCTGCTTGTGGCCCTCTGGGTACATACTAATGATAGCATCAATCCTCTAAAAAACAACGACAAAACAGCTTTTCATTAGTGAGGCTACATGATGTCCACAAGAACAGAGAATGTGACCTTTTTTTTTTTTTTATATATATAAAGCTTCCTGTTCAAAACGATTTATAAAGATGTGATAAAAGTGATGGTTTTCAAAGTTGAGTCTGCAGGTATTTCTCTGATGGTCGTGCTCTCGTCGACTCACCTTCAGGTTCTCCGCTGTGAACTCAAAGGGAGTGTCTGGGTTGTTTTCAGGAGTATCTCTGTGCTACAGTAGAGGAAAAACGCATCACATCAGTCATCACATTGATGAACAGCGATATCTCACTGAGTTTCATAAGACATTTGACCAGGCACAAACTAAACATGTTAAGTTAAACTGTTAAATGTGGTAACGAAGCAGACGTGTAAAGGAAAAGCCGATATTTCCATAGATCATTTAGAAGGCAGGGTAAAGAATAGGAGACGAATCCCTCAGGCCACTCAGACTCAACTCTGGACCTCCCAGCCAGTTCCACTGCATTTTGTCATTGTTCCCCTCTAATCAGGGACTGGTTTAGACCTGGGACACCAGGTGGGTGATTCCCCTCTAATCAGGGTCTGATTTAGACCTGGGACACCAGGTGGGTGATTCCCCTCTAATCAGGGACTGGTTTAGACCTGAGACACCAGGTGGGTGATTCCCCTCTAATCAGGTTCTGATTTAGACCTGGGACACCAGGTGGGTGATTCCCCTCTAATCAGGGACTGATTTAGACCTGAGACACCAGGTGGGTGATTCCCCTCTAATCAGGTTCTGATTTAGACCTGGGACACCAGGTGGGTGATTCCCCTCTAATCAGGGACTGATTTAGACCTGGGGCACCAGGTGGGTGGTTCCCCTCTAATCAGGGACAGATTTAGACCTGGGACACCAGGAGGGTGATTCCCCTCTAACCAGGGACTGATTTAGACCTGGGACACCAGGTGGGTGATTCCCCTCTAATCAGGGACTGATTTAGACCTGGAACACCAGGTGGGTGATTCCCCTCTAATCAGGGACTGATTTAGACCTGGAACACCAGGTGGGTGATTCCCCTCTAATCAGGGACTGGTTTAGACCTGGAACACCAGGTGGGTGATTCCCCTCTAACCAGGGACTGATTTAGACCTGGGACACCAGGTGGGTGATTCCCCTCTAATCAGGGACTGATTTAGACCTGGAACACCAGGTGGGTGATTCCCCTCTAATCAGGGACTGGTTTAGACCAGGGACACCAGGTGGGTGGTTCCCCTCTAATCAGGGACAGATTTAGACCTGGGACACCAGGAGTGTGATTCCCCTCTAATCAGGGCCTGATTTAGACCTGGGACACCAGGTGGGTGATTCCCCTCTAATCAGGCTGATTTAGACCTGAGACACCAGGTGGGTGATATTAATGATCAGGTAGAACAGAGAACCAGCAGGCTCTGGACTGCTGTTGAGTACCCCTGGTAAAGGCTATTGAGATGTATCCTGTACCTCTTCCCTGAGGGACAGTTGTATCCAACAACACACTGTGGCACGACAGACAGTGGGGGTGCATAAACTTCTCTACTTCTGTACACTGCCCCCTTGTGGACAGTAGTGTAATACTCCTATCCATGTTTTATTTAAATCTGACTAAATGCATCATTTCAAAACAGATTTGATTGTAGTTTACATTGGCAGTCCTTGGGTGCACATTTTGGGTTTTGCCCATTTTGGTTTAACACTACACAGCTGATTCAAATGATCAAAGCTTAATGATGAGTTGATTTTTTTGAATCAGCTATGTAGTGTTAGAGGGGCAAAAACCAAACTGTGCACCCCTTGGGAAACCCTACACTGACACACAGTGTCCTCTACACTGACACACAGCGTCCTCTACACTAGTAGTTATGAAAAGTGGCTTATCAAAGAAAGGATCATATACAGGTAACTACCCCCAAAAAAGGAAACACAAATGAGGGATACACAGAGTATTAAAAGCAGATGCTTCCACACAGGTGAGTTCATTAAGCAATTAACATCCCATCATGCTTAGGGTCATGTATAGAAATGCTGTGCAGGCCATTATTTTAGCTACCATGGCTATGCCCTCATAGAATGACAATGCCCCCCATCCACAGGGCACCAGTGGTCACTGAATGGTTTGATGAGCCGTCTCAGACTCCAGATCTCAACCCAATTGAACGCTTATGGGAGATTCTGGAGCAGCGCCTGAGACCATGTTTTCCACCATCAACAAAACACCAAATTATGTCATTTCTCATGGAAGAATATAGGAGGGATGCGACGCCAGAGTTCCAGAACACTTGTAGAATCTACGCCAGAGTTCCAGAACACTTGTAGAATCTATGCCAAACTGCATTGAACACACTTGGTGTTTCCTTTATTTTGGCAGTTACATGTATCATTGACTTGCAAAATATATAACTGCACTATACTACATTTGCACCATGTACTAACAAACGAACGGCCGAGCCGATATGTCAGGCCGATACTGGCCTTTTCTAGTCTATCGACGTTGCTGATAGACCCGCTACAGAGCACCTCCAAGTGATAGACCCTCTACAGAGCACTTGCAAGTGATAGACCCTCTACAGAGCACATGCAAGTGATAGACCCTCTACAGAGCACATGCAAGTGATGGACCCTCTACAGAGCACATGCCGCTACTCTGTTTCAGCACCACAATATAAGTTACTTGAATCTGGCTTATTGTGAGGTTTTATTTATTAGTAGCTAGCTAACATACCGGTACATACTGCTGTAATGCTATGTGGTCCATAAGGATAGAGTAGCTAACATACTGGTACATACTGCTGTAATGCTATGTGGTCCATAAGGATAGAGTAGCTAACATACCGGTACATACTGCTGTAATGCTATGTGGTCCATAAGGATAGAGTAGCTAACATACTGGTACATACTGCTGTAATGCTATGTGGTCCATAAGGATAGAGTAGCTAACATACTGCTGTAATGCTATGTGGTCCATAAGGATAGAGTAGCTAACATACTGGTACATACTGCTGTAATGCTATGTGGTCCATAAGGATAGAGTAGCTAACATACCGGTACATACTGCTGTAATGCTATGTGGTCCATAAGGATAGAGTAGCTAACATACTGGTACATACTGCTGTAATGCTATGTGGTCCATAAGGATAGAGTAGCTAACATACTGCTGTAATGCTATGTGGTCCATAAGGATAGAGTAGCTAACATACTGGTACATACTGCTGTAATGCTATGTGGTCCATAAGGATAGAGTAGCTAACATACCGGTACATACTGCTTTAATGCTATGTGGTCCATAAGGATAGGGTAGCTAACATACTGGTACATACTGCTGTAATGCTATGTGGTCCATAAGGATAGAGTAGCTAACATACTGCTGTAATGCTATGTGGTCCATAAAGATAGAGTAGCTAACATACTGGTACATACTGCTGTAATGCTATGTGGTCCATAAGGATAGAGTAGCTTACATACTGCTGTAATGCTATGTGGTCCATAAGGATAGAGTAGCTAACATACTGCTGTAATGCTATGTGGTCCATAAGGATAGAGTAGCTAACATACTGGTACATACTGCTGTAATGCTATGTGGTCCATAACGATAGAGTAGCTAACATACTGGTACATACTGCTGTAATGCTATGTGGTCCATAAGGATAGAGTAGCTAACATACCGGTACATACTGCTGTAATGCTATGTGGCCCATAAGGATAGAGTAGCTAACATACTGCTGTAATGCTATGTGGTCCATAAGGACAGAGTAGCTAACATACTGGTACATACTGCTGTAATGCTATGTGGTTCATAAGGATAGAGTAGCTAACATACCGGTACATACTGCTGTAATGCTATGTGGTCCATAAGGATAGAGTAGCTAACATACTGCTGTAATGCTATGTGGTCCATAAGGATAGAGTAGCTAACATACTGGTACATACTGCTGTAATGCTATGTGGTCCATAAGGATAGAGTAGCTAACATACTGCTGTAATGCTATGTGGTTCATAAGGATAGAGTAGCTAACATACTGGTACATACTGCTGTAATGCTATGTGGTCCATAAGGATAGAGTAGCTAACATACTGGTACATACTGCTGTAATGCTATGTGGTTCATAAGGATAGAGTAGCTAACATACTGCTGTAATGCTATGTGGTCCATAAGGATAGAGTAGCTAACATACTGCTGTAATGCTATGTGGTCCATAAGGATAGAGTAGCTAACATACTGCTGTAATGCTATGTGGTCCATAAGGATAGAGTAGCTAACATACCGGTACATACTGCTGTAATGCTATGTGGTTCATAAGGATAGAGTAGCTAACATACTGCTGTAATGCTATGTGGTTCATAAGGATAGAGTAGCTAACATACCGGTACATACTGCTGTAATGCTATGTGGTCCATAAGGATAGAGTAGCTAACATACTGGTACATACTGCTGTAATGCTATGTGGTCCATAAGGATAGAGTAGCTAACATACTGCTGTAATGCTATGTGGTTCATAAGGATAGAGTAGCTAACATACTGGTACATACTGCTGTAATGCTATGTGGTCCATAAGGATAGAGTAGCTAACATACTGGTACATACTGCTGTAATGCTATGTGGTTCATAAGGATAGAGTAGCTAACATACTGCTGTAATGCTATGTGGTCCATAAGGATAGAGTAGCTAACATACTGCTGTAATGCTATGTGGTCCATAAGGATAGAGTAGCTAACATACTGCTGTAATGCTATGTGGTCCATAAGGATAGAGTAGCTAACATACCGGTACATACTGCTGTAATGCTATGTGGTTCATAAGGATAGAGTAGCTAACATACTGCTGTAATGCTATGTGGTTCATAAGGATAGAGTAGCTAACATACCGGTACATACTGCTGTAATGCTAATGCGGTTCGTAAGGACAAAGGACAGCATAGCTAACAAATTGTCAGCCAACCTAACGTATTTGAAACGTACTTTATTACATATTTCAATTTTATTAACATATGTTTATGAGCAATGAATTTGTGTCTGACTTTGGCTGCATATTTTCCACCTAATCTGAAAACACGAAGCCACGCCCATTTTCTGAATAATTGCATTATGGGTCCTATAAGCACGGAAAAAGTGTCCACTGCACGTATACTTAGTATTTTGACAAATTTAGTACGTCATCCGGGAGCTTTTGGCATACTAAACTATGACCAATAAGTATACTATATACTCAATTCACTTCACAAATAGTAGCGTTAGGGAAGTTAGTATGAGTATTCAAAACACAGCTTTGGTCTTACCAAATAGGGATATCTTTCTGTGTACCACCCCTACCTTGTCACAGCACAACTGATTGGCTCAAACAAGGCACACCTGTTAATTGAAATGCATTCCAGGTGACTGCCTCGTGAAGCTGGTTGAGAGAATGCCAAGAGTGTGCAAAGTTGTCATTAAGCCAAAAGGTGGCTACTTTGAAAAATCTCAAAAATATTTTGTATGTAATACTTTTGATTCCGTGTGTTATTTCTTAGTTTTTCTTCTATTCTACAATGTAGAATATAGTAAAACAATAAATAAAAACCCTGGAATGGTGTGTCCGCTTTTGACTGGTACTGTACGCATTTTACCCCATCAATTGATGCTCTCAATAAGAATACACATTTTTGTGTGAGGCTTGTGGCAACTTTAACAAAATTCACATACGAGTGAGTTCCTATTCTTTCCGGCAGTTTTTTTCTTTTCTGACTTTTTAAATGATTAATAGTTTCTTGATCTGCATGTCGTTGACAGTGTGGTGTAGTAAACGTTTTCTAATAGAAATACTGTATCAAATCGGTGTCGACCTAGACTTCTCTTTGAGACAGATAATTAGTGTCTTATCTAAATTGACACACAAGGAGACAGTCTGACACCCATGAGCACATTGACATTTTATTTACAATATTACATTATTTCCACTGTGAAGTTAGGTGTTCCCCTGAACAGAACGATTATTATACAGTGTGATATATATATATATATATATATATATATTTATTTTAAAAGGCATCCGATACACTACTTTGAACTGGAGCCCTGTGGGCTTCGGGTAGTGCACTATATAGGGGCTAGGGACTTGTTGAAATACACTGTAGGTCTCTATAGATCAGCTCTGACACCGAAACCAGGTCCAGGGGGAGGCTCAGACAGACTCGTCAGTCCTCCTGCTGGCTCACAGGAGAAACGCCCGTTCCTGGAAGATAAAAAAATAAATTATATATATATAATGTGAGTCTATATACACTATATTTCATTCTAGATGAAATAATCAAACCCTGTTCAAGTGTATCATTAGTCATTTAATTCACTGATAAACCACAGCATTCTATTGAGGCCTGAGCTCCAAAGCCTGGAATATATTTAAATTTTTTATTTCACCTTTATTTAACCAGGTAGGCCAGTTGAGAAGTTCTCATTCATCGAGATGGTTAGGTAAAATACATGTTTAAAAATATTTAAAAAATACAGTAAAAACCTACTAATAGTATTCAACCATCAACCCTTTGTGTGTGTAACAAGCACTAGTGATTGTCTAACATTTTATAGGGATGTGCATCTCTCCTTTCATGAACCATTCAATATGCATCCACACACACACACACACACACACACACACACACACACACACACACACACACACACACACACACACACACACACACACACACACACACACACACACATACACACAGGCTCTGTTACGATACAGGAACGTTAACTTTAGGGCTGAACCCATTTAGTCGACTGGTCGAGTTTGTTTTCGTCCAGCAGTTAACAGAACAATGAATGAAATGGCCTCTTGGATTGCACTGACACCACCGACACCACCCGACGCCCCTTTGGTTTACACTGCTGCTACTCGCTGTGTATTCTCTATGCACAGGGGCTGGGTAGGTGACTCTCTAAATGTAATCCGTTAGTTACTAGTTACCCTGTCCGGTTGTAAATCATTACCCCCAAAACTCAGTAACGTAATCTGATTACATTCAGTTACTTTTAGATTACTTTCCCCTTAAGAGGCGATAGAAGAAGACAACAATGTATGTTACCAATTGAACGACATCTATTGCAGAATAAGTCCATGTTGAAGTTGACATAACTGGCGATATATATGGATGTTCAATTTTACATTATGGGTTGTATGGGTTGGTGATGTAGACTTCTTCTAACCCATCGCTTTCTACAACATAATAATACATTTCAATTATATCTTTACAATTAAAAACCAAAGTCTATCAGATTTCCAGTCATTACAATAAATGTTATACCCCTTGACCTTCAAGAACAGGACCTGAATATGTGGAAGTATAGATTATCTAAATAGTTTTACCTGAGCATGACCCCAAAACTAAGGACTTATTAGCCTGCTCTGTTGTTTATGATTGTGTTGTCATGGAGGACTGATTGTTGTTTATGATTGTGTTGTCATGGAGGACTGATTGCAGCTGTTGTTCTGTAGGCTGGGATCCACACTATGCAGCTGTTATTCTATAGGCTGGGATCCTCACTATGCAGCTGTTATTCTATAGGCTGGGATCCACACTGTTGTTCTACAGGCTGGGATCCACACTGTTATTCTATAGGCTGGGATCCATACTGTTATTCTATAGGCTGGGATCCACACTATGCAGCTGTTGTTCTATAGGCTGGGATCCACACTATGCAGCTGTTATTCTATAGGCTGGGATCCTCACTATGCAGCTGTTGTTCTATAGGCTGGGATCCACACTGTTATTCTATAGGCTGGGATCCACACTGTTATTCTATAGGCTGGGATCCACACTGTTATTCTATAGGCTGGGATCCACACTGTTATTCTATAGGCTGGGATCCACACTGTTATTCTATAGGCTGGGATCCACACTGTTATTCTATAGGCTGGGATCCACACTATGCAGCTGTTGCAAGAGCACAGTAGTGGTGTAGTCTACAGCGATACAGATATCACTTATTATTGATATCTACTTAGCTCATTGATGTGAATCACACCACTACTCTGTCTTTTAGCTATTTGCGCCTTACGGATTGTAGCTGTTGAGGACGGCTGTTCACAAATCTAAATGTGTATTTGAACCCAATAATGGTTGAATTCAAGAAGTTTAACCTGCCGATCAATCAAGGTTTTGAAACCCGGTCGACAGCCAGTGAAAAATGTGCTCTTGCAACAGCTGCATATAGTAGACCTATAGACTACCTGATGACACATAGAAGTAGACCTATAGACTACCTGATGACACATAGAAGTAGACCTATAGACTACCTGATGACACATAGAAGTAGGCCTATAGACTACCTGATGACACATAGAAGTAGGCCTATAGACTACCTGATGACACATAGAAGTAGACCTATAGACTACCTGATGACACATAGAAGTAGACCTATAGACTACCTGATGACACAGAAGTAGACCTATAGACTACCTGATTACACATAGAAGTAGACCTATAGACTGCCTGATGACACATAGAAGTAGACCTATAGACTATCTGATGACACAGAAGTAGACCTATAGACTACCTGGCCCTGATGACACATAGAAGTAGACCTATAGGCTACCTGATTACACATAGAAGTAGGCCTATAGACTACCTGATGACACATAGAAGTAGACCTATAGACTACCTGATTACACATAGAAGTAGACCTATAGACTACCTGATGACACATAGAAGTAGACCTATAGACTACCTGATGACACATAGAAGTAGACCTATAGACTACATGACCTGCATGCAAACCTAGGCGTATAAATGTACCCATTTGGGGATCTGATAGTGTTTCTGATTGGTTAACGCCCCACCACCAATGAGCTGTGGAGCTTCTCAAAGTAATGTTTTCTTCACCTCAAACAGAAAGTGAACAAAGTCTGTTTTTCCATCCATTGAAAATGACAATAGTTCCTCAATGTATTAGAAAGATCTTTCCAGCTCTCTCCCTTTCGATAACCACTCAGAGTGAAAGGGAACAATGTCATGCTCTGATCCAGTGGAAACACCATACAAATAGTCCTACCTGATTACCTCTTATCAGTGCTCTGATCCAATGGATACACCATCCAAATAGTCCTACCTGATTACTTCTTATCAGTGCTCGACTTGGACTGAAATTTGCAGTGATGGAAGAAGTACCCCATTGTAAAAGTATAGATACCCTAATAGAAAGTTACTCAAGTCACCCAGTAAAATAGTACTTGAGTAAAGTAAAAGTCAAAGTATTTGGTTTTAAATATACTTAAGTATCAAAAAGTAAATTTAAATGCTAAAATATACTTAAGTATCAAAAGTATTTCAAATTCCTTATATTAAGCAAACCAGACGGCATAATTTTCTTGTTTTTAAAATGTACAGATAGCCAGGGGCACACCCCAACGTTATTTACAAAAGATGCATGTGTGTTTAGTGAGTCCGCCAGACCAGAGGAAGTAGGAATGACCAGGGATGTTCTCTTGATACGTGGGTCAATTTCCCTGTCCGGCTAAGCATTCAAAATGTAACGAGTAATTTGGCTCGTCAGGGAAGATGTATGTGAGTTAAAAAAGTACAATATTTTCTTTAGGAATGGTGAAGTAAATGTAAAGATACCCAAAAAACTACTTGAGTATTTTACACCACTGGAAATAGGTTCCGGTACTCATTTTGAATGCTGGTACTGTATTATATTTAGGAGTTCCTCTTTATAGAATATTATCTAAAACAGTATTGTGGAACAGGAGCTCCACAATACTGTTTTAGATCATATTCTATAAAGAGGAACGGGAGCTCCACAATACTGTTTTAGATAATATTCTATAAAGAGGAACAGGAACTCCACAATACTGTTTTAGATAATATTCTATAAAGAGGAACAGGAGCTCCACAATACTGTTTTAGATCCTATTCTATAAAGAGGAACGGGAGCTCCGCAATACTGTTTTAGATCCTATTAAGAGGAACGGGAGCTCCACAATACTGTTTTAGATCATATTCTATAAAGAGGAACGGGAGCTCCGCAATACTGTTTTAGATCCTATTCTATAAAGAGGAACGGGAGCTCCGCAATACTGTTTTAGATCCTATTCTATAAAGAGGAAAGGGAGCTCCACAATACTGTTTTAGATCATATTCTATAAAGAGGAACAGGAACTCCACAATACTGTTTTAGATCATATTCTATAAAGAGGAACAGGAGCTCCACAATACTGTTTTAGATCATATTCTATAAAGTGGAACGGGAGCTCCACAATACTGTTTCTGATCATATTCTATAAAGAGGAACGGGAACTCCACAATACTGTTTTAGATCCTATTAAGAGGAACGGGAGCTCCACAATACTGTTTTAGATCATATTCTATAAAGAGGAACGGGAGCTCCACAATACTGTTTTAGATCATATTCTATAAAGAGGAACAGGAGCTCCACAATACTGTTTTAGATCATATTCTATAAAGAGGAACAGGAGCTCCACAATACTGTTTTAGATCATATTCTATAAAGAGGAACGGGAACTCCACAATACTGTTTTAGATCATATTCTATAAAGAGGAACAGGAGCTCCACAATACTGTTTTAGATCATATTCTATAAAGAGGAACAGGAGCTCCACAATACTGTTTTAGATCATATTCTATAAAGAGGAACGGGAACTCCACAATACTGTTTTAGATAATATTCTATAAAGAGGAACAGGAGCTCCACAATACGGTTTTAGATAATATTCTATAAAGAGGAACGGGAGCTCCACAATACTGTTTTAGATCATATTCTATAAAGAGGAACGGGAACTCCACAATACTGTTTTAGATAATATTCTATAAAGAGGAACAGGAGCTCCACAATACGGTTTTAGATCATATTCTATAAAGAGGAACAGGAGCTCCACAATACTGTTTTAGATAATATTCTATAAAGAGGAACAGGAGCTCCACAATACTGTTTTAGATGATATTCTATAAAGAGGAACAGGAGCTCCACAATACTGTTTTAGATCATATTCTATAAAGAGGAACAGGAGTTCCACAATACTGTTTTAGATCATATTCTATAAAGAGGAACAGGAGTTCCACAATACTGTTTTAGATAATATTCTATAAAGAGGAACAGGAGCTCCACAATACTGTTTTAGATGATATTCTATAAAGAGGAACAGGAGCTCCACAATACTGTTTTAGATAATATTCTATAAAGAGGAACAGGAGCTCCACAATACTGTTTTAGATAATATTCTATAAAGAGGAACAGGAGCTCCACAATACTGTTTTAGATAATATTCTATAAAGAGGAACAGGAGTTCAAGCAGTAGAAAAGGTGAGGCGCCAGTACTCCGCTCCGGTGAGCTCCTGCCAAGGTCAAGCACTGCTTCTTATCCTGTAAGCAAATAGCCTACAGCTGTGGAAACTGAGCGGCCCTGAATATTTTATACATTGTTGCAAGTTCACTTGGCAAGCTGACCCAAGTTAGTTGACACAATGTTTCAAATTCATTGCAGACAGGCCATGTAGCAAATGTGATTTCTAGGATATATTTTTTTTTTAATCAGGATCAGGATATTTTCTACCGGCAGTCTGCAATGTTTTTATTTGTTGGCTTTATGTAGATTATTTTTTACATATTGGCATTCGCAATAGAAGTAACTTTTTTAGGATTATAATTCTTCATTTAGATTTGGATATAATTTTGATTGAGATATGAAGACATTATTATAAATTAAATGAAACTGTTTCACAAAAAAATTTGAAAATCATAACTGTAGAAGTGGCATGAGAAAAGGTTGCCGACTCCTCATGTAGCCTATTACAACGCAGTTACATGCATAGCGTTCGATAAGGCTACTAAACTGAAGGAGAGGACATATCAATTCGGTCACAACAGATAGGAGATATTTTCGGGGTGGGGGACAAAACAGTAAAAACATTAGTGAAACGGCGATTTATAACTTTTTTATTTTAATTTTTTTATTACCCCGTTTTCTCCCCAATTTCGTGGTATCCAATTGTTTTTTTTTAGTAGCACTATCTTGTCTCATCGCTACAACTCCCGTACGGGCTCGGGAGAGACGAAGGTTGAAAGTCATGCGTCCTCCGATACACAACCCAACCAGCCGCACTGCTTCTTAACACAGCGCGCATCCAACCCGGAAGCCAGCCGCACCAATGTGTCGGAGGAAACACCGTGCACTTGGCAACATTTGTTAGCGTGCACTGCGCCCGGCCCGCCACAGGAGTCACTGGTGAGCGATGAGACAAGGATATCCCTACCGGCCAACCCCTCCCTAACCCGGACGACGCTAGGCCAATTGTGCGTCGCCCCACGGACCTCCCGGTCGCGGCCGGTTACGACAGAGCCTGGGCGCGAATCTCTGGTGGCACAGCTGGCGCTGCAGTACAGCGCCCTTAACCACTGCGCCACCCGGGAGGCCCAATTTTCCTAACTTTTGAATCTGTTTTCTGACCCATGAATGCTTAATTTGGATCGGTTTGAGCTCCCGGACTAGTGCACTACTATCTTAAACATTTAAACCAGGGACCGATGGTGAAATCGTTACATCCCTAAACAGTCTTCATAGTTCCCCTGCTAGACAAGTAACATAATGCCGTTGCATTGCAGGGACAGGACGAGCACCAGTCCAGTTCTCGTCTTTATAGTTCCCTGCTAAACAACATGCTGTTTGTGTTCATGAGACAGACAGGAGGGTAGACGTTCATACCTGGGCCCAGGCGGAGGGACGTTCCCAGCTTTCAGCTCATCAATGATCTGATCGATATCTTTTGGCCTCAGGTCTTCCTGGAAAGCAGAGGACAGAAACGTCACAATAACATCCTATCGCCTCAACACCAGTCTATTTACCCAGTCGCCACAACACCAGTCTATTTACCCAGTATCGCCACAACACCAGTCTATTTACCCAGTATCGCCACAACACCAGTCTATTTACCCAGTATCGCCACAACACCAGTCTATTTACCCAGTATCGCCACAACACCAGTCTATTTACCCAGTATCGCCACAACACCAGTCTATTTACCCAGTATCGCCACAACACCAGTCTATTTACCCAGTAACGCCACAACACCAGTCTATTTACCCAGTAACGCCACAACACCAGTCTATTTACCCAGTAACGCCACAACACCAGTCTATTTACCCAGTATCGCCACAACACCAGTCTAGTTACCCAGTAACGCCACAACACCAGTCTATTTACCCAGTAACGCCACAACACCAGTCTATTTACCCAGTAACGCCACAACACCAGTCTATTTACCCAGTAACGCCACAACACCAGTCTAGTTACCCAGTAACGCCACAACACCAGTCTATTTACCCAGTATCGCCACAACACCAGTCTATTTACCCAGTATCGCCACAACACCAGTCTATTTACCCAGTAACGCCACAACACCAGTCTATTTACCCAGTATCGCCACAACACCAGTCTATTTACCCAGTAACGCCACAACACCAGTCTATTTACCCAGTAACGCCACAACACCAGTCTATTTACCCAGTAACGCCACAACACCAGTCTATTTACCCAGTAACGCCACAACACCAGTCTATTTACCCAGTATCGCCACAACACCAGTCTATTTACCCAGTATCGCCACAACACCAGTCTATTTACCCAGTATCGCCACAACACCAGTCTATTTACCCAGTATCGCCACAACACCAGTCTATTTACCCAGTAACGCCACAACACCAGTCTATTTACCCAGTAACGCCACAACACCAGTCTATTTACCCAGTAACGCCACAACACCAGTCTATTTACCCAGTATCGCCACAACACCAGTCTATTTACCCAGTATCGCCACAACACCAGTCTATTTACCCAGTATCGCCACACCACCAGTCTATTTACCCAGTATCGCCACAACACCAGTCTATTTACCCAGTATCGCCACAACACCAGTCTATTTACCCAGTATCGCCACAACACCAGTCTATTTACGCAGTATCGCCACAACACCAGTCTATTTACGCAGTATCGCCACAACACCAGTCTAGTTACCCAGTAACGCCACAACACCAGTCTATTTACCCAGTATCGCCACAACACCAGTCTATTTACCCAGTATCGCCACAACACCAGTCTATTTACCCAGTAACGCCACAACACCAGTCTATTTACCCAGTATCGCCACAACACCAGTCTATTTACCCAGTAACGCCACAACACCAGTCTATTTACCCAGTATCGCCACAACACCAGTCTATTTACCCAGTATCGCCACAACACCAGTCTATTTACCCAGTATCGCCACAACACCAGTCTATTTACCCAGTATCGCCACAACACCAGTCTATTTACCCAGTATCGCCACAACACCAGTCTATTTACCCAGTATCGCCACAACACCAGTCTATTTACCTTTGAACTAGAGGACCGAATATGATTTTTCAACGCAGATACTGATACTTGAGGACCAAAAAAAGCAGATACCGATTAATCAGACATTTATTTATTTATTTGTAATAATGACAATTACAACAATATTGAATGCACTTATTTTAACTTAATCAATAACATCAATAAAATCAATTTAGCCTTAAATAAATAATGAAACATGTTCAATTTGGTTTAAATAATGGAAAAACAAAGTGTTGGAGAAGAAAGTAAAAGTGCAATATGTGCTATGTAAGAAAGCTAACGTTTAAGTTCCTTGCTCAGAACATGAGAACATATGAAAGCTGGTGGTTCCTTTTAACATGAGTCTTCAATATTCCCAGGTAAGAAGTTTTAGGTTGTAGTTACTATAGGAAGTATAGGACTATTTCCCTCTATACCATTTGTATTTCATTAGCCTTTGACTATTGGATGTTCTTATAGGCACTTTAGTATTGCCAGTGTAACAGTATAGCTTCCGTCCCTCTCCTCGCTCCTACCTGTGCTCGAACCAGGAACACATAGACAACAGCCACACTCGAAGCAGCGTTGCCCATGCAGGGCAAGGGAAACAACCACAGGCTCAGAGCGAGTGACGTTTGAAACGCTATTAGCACGCACCCCGCTAACTAGCTAGCCATTTCACTTCGGTTACACCAGCCTCATCTCGGGAGTTGATAGGCTTGAAGTCATAAACAGTGCAATGCTTGACGCACAACGAAGAGCTGCTGGGAAAACGCACGAAAGTGCTGTTTGAATGAATGTTTACGCACCTGCTTCTGCCTACCACCGCTCAGTCAGATACTTAGATACTTGTATGCTTGTATGCTCAGTCAGATTATATGCAATGCAGGACACGCTAGATAATATCTAGTAATATCATCAACCATGTGTAGTTAACTAGTGATTATGATTGATTGTTTTTTATAAGATAAGTTTAACGCTAGCTAGAAACTTACCTTGGCTTACTGCATTCGCGTAACAGGCAGTCTCCTTGTGGAGTGCAGCGAGAGAGGCAGGTCGTTATTGCGTTGGGCTAGTTAACTGTACGGTTGCAAGATTGAATCCACCGAGCAGACAAGGTGAAAATCTGTCGTTCTGCCCCTGAACAAGGCAGTTAACCCACCATTCCTAGGGCCGTCATTGAAAATAAGAATGTGTTCTGAACTGACTTGTCTAGTAAATTTAAGGTCTAAATAAAATCAAATATATATATATTTTTTTTAATCGGCAAATCGGCGCTCAAAAATACCTATTTCCGATTGTTATGAAAACGGCCATTCCGATTAATCGGTCGACCTCTACTTTGAACAGGCTATGGTAGTAGGTGCCAGGAGCACCAGTTTGAGGGTGTCAACAACTAAAACGCTGCTGGGTTTTCAGACACAACCGTTTCCCGTGTGTATCAAGAATGGTCCACCACCCAAAAAGACATCCAGCCAAATTAACACAACTGTGGAAAGCAGTTGGAGTCAACATGGGCCAGCGCTTGACACCTTGAAGTGTCCATGCCCTGACTAATTTACTGTTCTGAGGGCAAAACAGGGTGCAACTCGATATTAGGAAAGTGTTCCTAATAATTTGTCCACAATTTGTTGTGTTTTTTTGTGTGAAGCAGAGAATAACTCACGTAGTAGTTGTCGTTGATCTGGACCATGGGAGCGTTAACACAGGCACCGAGACACTCCACCTCTATTAGAGAGAACATCTTGTCTGACGTCATCCCTCCTACCTTGATGCCTGAGGGAAAAAAAATGTTTTTTTTTAAATTTAAAAGGTCAAATGTAGCCATTTTTTATCTCAATATCTAAATGTTTTCTGGGTAACTTTTAGCATCACTGATTGTTTTCATTGAAAATGTTTAAATAAATAAATAAATAAATAAATATATATATATATATATATAAATAGCTTCTTAGCAAAAATTTAGCTAAGACAGTTTGGGAGTGGTCTGAGTGGGGAGGGGAAAAGTGAAAATTTGCTGTTATTGGCAGAGAGGTTTTGGAACTCTTTCTTATTGGTCTATTAACACATTTACTGCCTGGTGATGTCACCATGTAGGCCAAAACTCCATCCCACTAAAACAGGTTGAAATGTCAGGTGGTCTTTTCAAACAGTTCTTACACTAAATGGGGCATTATCATTTTCACAGTATTATTCCAAACTCTGTGTGGAGATATATATATATATATATATATATATAGAAAAACACAAAACAATCATGTTTTTGATTACACTGGGCCTTTAACATAGTACTAATTACACTGATCTGATGGAAGAATTGGGATCATGATAGCCGGGTCTCAGATCTGTTGGTATTGTTACCTAATCCATTCCATAAGGAGCTGGCAACAGACCAGAAACGGACAGGCACCCAGGCTATATTAAAGAGATCAGAAACGGACCGACTCCCAGGCTATATTAAGAGACCAGAAACGGACAGGCACCCAGGCTATATTAAAGAGACCAGAAACAGACAGGCACCCAGGCTATATTAAAGAGACCAGAAACAGACAGGCACCCAGGCTATATTTAGAGACCAGAAATGGACTGACTCCCAGGCTATATTAAGAGACCAGAAACGGACAGGCACCCAGGCTATATTAAAGAGACCAGAAACAGACAGGCACCCAGGCTATATTAAGAGACCAGAAACGGACTGACTCCCAGGCTATATTAAAGAGATCAGAAACGGACCGACTCCCAGGCTATATTAAGAGACCAGAAACGGACAGGCACCCAGGCTATATTAAAGAGATCAGAACAAACTTCAAATTCTATTGCCTAATATGTCTACCTATCATGGAAATAGAACAATGAAAGCTGTGTCTACCTATGGCTAAATAATAGGACAATGAAAGCTGTGTCTACTTATCATGGTTAAATAATAGGACAATGAAAGCTGTGTCTACCTATCATGGAAATAGAACAATGAAAGCTGTGTCTACCTATGGCTAAATAATAGGACAATGAAAGCTGTGTCTACCTATCATGGAAATAGAACAATGAAAGCTGTGTCTACCTATGGCTAAATAATAGGACAATGAAAGCTGTGTCTACCTATCATGGCTAAATAATAGGACAATGAAAGCTGTGTCTACCTATCATGATTAAATAATAGAACAATGATTTCAATACAATACATATAACATAATAATTGTTTTCCTCCACAGCTAGCTTAAAGCTTCTGTGAACACATCTACACAGAACAATAATATACATGCAACATGTCAAGTGTTGGTCCTATGTTTCATGTGCCGAAATAAAAGATTTAAGACTTATTTCTCCAAAATGTTGTGAAACAAATTTGTTTACATCCCTGTTAGTGAGCATTTCTCCTTTGTCAAGATAATCCTTCCACTTGACAGGTGTAGCATATCAAGAAACTGATAAAACAGCATTATCATTACACAGGTGCACCTTATGCTGGGGTCAAAGTTTTGTTACAAAACACAATGCCACAGATGTTCAAGTTTTGAGGAAGCGTGCAATTGGCATGCTGACTGCAGGACTGTCGACCAGAACTGTTGCCAGAGAATTGAATGTTCATTTCTCTACTAGAAGCCGTCGTTTTAGAGAATTTGGCAGTATGTCCAACCGGCCTCACATTCACAGACCAGGTGTATGGCGTTGTGTGAGCGATCGGTTTGCTGACTTCAACGTTGTGAACAGAGTGCCCCATGGTGGTGGTGGGGTTATGGTATGGGCAGGCATAAGTTACGGACAACAAACAATTGCATTTTATCAATGGCAGTTTGAATGCACTTTTGAATGACGAGATCCTGAGGCCCAACATGCCACAACCAACAGCCTGATCAACTCTATGTGAAGGAGATGTGTCGTGCTGCATGAGGCAAATGGTTTGTCACACCAGATACTGGCTGGTTTTCTGATACACGCCCCTACTTTTTAATTTAAGGTTACCAACAAAAGCATATCTGTATTCCCAGTCATGTGAAATCCATAGATTAGGGCCAAATTAATTTATTTCAATTAACGGATTTCCTTAAAACTCCGTAAAAATCTTTGAAATTGTTGCGTTTCTATTTTTTGCTTTTGGATAAAATGTTTTTTGTTGTTAGTATTTGCAGAACTTCCATGTTGTTCATCTGTCATAAATATACGCAGTCAAGACATCTGTTTTCCATCTCCACTTGACTAACCCTAACCCCTTCATTCTAGGTCCGTCTGTGAACCAAACGGGACAGTCGATCTCTTACCCAGTTTGTTCTGGAGGGCCTCCAGGATGCTGTCGGAGTCGCAAAGCATGCAGGGAGTTGTAGTGCAGATCTGGATGTGGTACTTGCCCACCGGCTGCCTCAGGAACATGGTGTAGAACGTCGCTACCTCATAGATCCTCATCGGAGGGACCTCAAGCACCTCGGCCACCTGGGAGAAAAGAGCGAGAGAGAGAGAGAAACAATTCTGAAAAATGAAGGCTCGTGGACAGTAGGAGCGTTAATCTAATAATGGATGGAGTACTGAACACACCCCAAGTCTACACAGGTTCTGTCGAATTCTATCGTTCTACAAATCGTTGCCAAACAGCAAAAAAAAAGAAAGAACATACTCTATTCTAAAAACAGACCGATGCCTCAGGATATTGATTGATAGATTGATGAATGACCTTGTTCATGGCTGAGATGGGGAGCCATCCATGCTGTCTCTGAGCCAGGTCCAACACGGGGATGGTGGCGGCCTGCTTGTGGCCCTCTGGGTACATACTAATGATAGCATCAATCCTCTAAAAAACAACGACAAAACAGCTTTTCATTAGTGAGGCTACATGATGTCCACAAGAACAGAGAATGTGACCTTTTTTTTTTTTTATATATATAAAGCTTCCTGTTCAAAACGATTTATAAAGATGTGATAAAAGTGATGGTTTTCAAAGTTGAGTCTGCAGGTATTTCTCTGATGGTCGTGCTCTCGTCGACTCACCTTCAGGTTCTCCGCTGTGAACTCAAAGGGAGTGTCTGGGTTGTTTTCAGGAGTATCTCTGTGCTACAGTAGAGGAAAAACGCATCACATCAGTCATCACATTGATGAACAGCGATATCTCACTGAGTTTCATAAGACATTTGACCAGGCACAAACTAAACATGTTAAGTTAAACTGTTAAATGTGGTAACGAAGCAGACGTGTAAAGGAAAAGCCGATATTTCCATAGATCATTTAGAAGGCAGGGTAAAGAATAGGAGACGAATCCCTCAGGCCACTCAGACTCAACTCTGGACCTCCCAGCCAGTTCCACTGCATTTTGTCATTGTTCCCCTCTAATCAGGGACTGGTTTAGACCTGGGACACCAGGTGGGTGATTCCCCTCTAATCAGGGTCTGATTTAGACCTGGGACACCAGGTGGGTGATTCCCCTCTAATCAGGGACTGGTTTAGACCTGGGACACCAGGTGGGTGATTCCCCTCTAATCAGGGTCTGGTTTAGACCTGGGACACCAGGTGGGTGATTCCCCTCTAATCAGGGACTGGTTTAGACCTGAGACACCAGGTGGGTGATTCCCCTCTAATCAGGTTCTGATTTAGACCTGGGACACCAGGTGGGTGATTCCCCTCTAATCAGGGACTGATTTAGACCTGAGACACCAGGTGGGTGATTCCCCTCTAATCAGGTTCTGATTTAGACCTGGGACACCAGGTGGGTGATTCCCCTCTAATCAGGGACTGATTTAGACCTGGGGCACCAGGTGGGTGGTTCCCCTCTAATCAGGGACAGATTTAGACCTGGGACACCAGGAGGGTGATTCCCCTCTAACCAGGGACTGATTTAGACCTGGGACACCAGGTGGGTGATTCCCCTCTAATCAGGGACTGATTTAGACCTGGAACACCAGGTGGGTGATTCCCCTCTAATCAGGGACTGATTTAGACCTGGAACACCAGGTGGGTGATTCCCCTCTAATCAGGGACTGGTTTAGACCTGGAACACCAGGTGGGTGATTCCCCTCTAACCAGGGACTGATTTAGACCTGGGACACCAGGTGGGTGATTCCCCTCTAATCAGGGACTGATTTAGACCTGGAACACCAGGTGGGTGATTCCCCTCTAATCAGGGACTGGTTTAGACCAGGGACACCAGGTGGGTGGTTCCCCTCTAATCAGGGACAGATTTAGACCTGGGACACCAGGAGTGTGATTCCCCTCTAATCAGGGCCAGATTTAGACCTGGGACACCAGGTGGGTGATTCCCCTCTAATCAGGCTGATTTAGACCTGAGACACCAGGTGGGTGATATTAATGATCAGGTAGAACAGAGAACCAGCAGGCTCTGGACTGCTGTTGAGTACCCCTGGTAAAGGCTATTGAGATGTATCCTGTACCTCTTCCCTGAGGGACAGTTGTATCCAACAACACACTGTGGCACGACAGACAGTGGGGGTGCATAAACTTCTCTACTTCTGTACACTGCCCCCTTGTGGACAGTAGTGTAATACTCCTATCCATGTTTTATTTAAATCTGACTAAATGCATCATTTCAAAACAGATTTGATTGTAGTTTACATTGGCAGTCCTTGGGTGCACATTTTGGGTTTTGCCCATTTTGGTTTAACACTACACAGCTGATTCAAATGATCAAAGCTTAATGATGAGTTGATTTTTTTGAATCAGCTATGTAGTGTTAGAGGGGCAAAAACCAAACTGTGCACCCCTTGGGAAACCCTACACTGACACACAGTGTCCTCTACACTGACACACAGCGTCCTCTACACTAGTAGTTATGAAAAGTGGCTTATCAAAGAAAGGATCATATACAGGTAACTACCCCCAAAAAAGGAAACACAAATGAGGGATACACAGAGTATTAAAAGCAGATGCTTCCACACAGGTGAGTTCATTAAGCAATTAACATCCCATCATGCTTAGGGTCATGTATAGAAATGCTGTGCAGGCCATTATTTTAGCTACCATGGCTATGCCCTCATAGAATGACAATGCCCCCCATCCACAGGGCACCAGTGGTCACTGAATGGTTTGATGAGCCGTCTCAGACTCCAGATCTCAACCCAATTGAACGCTTATGGGAGATTCTGGAGCAGCGCCTGAGACCATGTTTTCCACCATCAACAAAACACCAAATTATGTCATTTCTCATGGAAGAATATAGGAGGGATGCGACGCCAGAGTTCCAGAACACTTGTAGAATCTACGCCAGAGTTCCAGAACACTTGTAGAATCTATGCCAAACTGCATTGAACACACTTGGTGTTTCCTTTATTTTGGCAGTTACATGTATCATTGACTTGCAAAATATATAACTGCACTATACTACATTTGCACCATGTACTAACAAACGAACGGCCGAGCCGATATGTCAGGCCGATACTGGCCTTTTCTAGTCTATCGACGTTGCTGATAGACCCGCTACAGAGCACCTCCAAGTGATAGACCCTCTACAGAGCACTTGCAAGTGATAGACCCTCTACAGAGCACATGCAAGTGATAGACCCTCTACAGAGCACATGCAAGTGATGGACCCTCTACAGAGCACATGCCGCTACTCTGTTTCAGCACCACAATATAAGTTACTTGAATCTGGCTTATTGTGAGGTCAATAACTCTGATAAATACATCATGGGCAAGAAACATATTGTTTTTAATCAAATCAATTAAAGTAGTAGAAAGCTATCAAAGTTCTCCTTCTGAAACTGAACATGGGCTAGACCGTGCACAAGGTGGTGAATTTTTTTGGACAAGGCTTCATCAATAATGCCAAGAGTGTGAGCCATTTTAAGAATCTCAAATATAAATATGTTTTGATTTGTTTAACACTTTTTTTTTGGTTACTACATGATCCAAGTCAAATGTTATTTGTCACCTTAGTGAAATGCTTTACAAGCCCTTAAACAACAATGCAGGTTTGACATATGTGTTTTCTCATAGTTTTGATGTCTTCACTATTATTTTGCCAATGTAGAAAATGGTAAAAATAAAGAAAAACCCTGGAATGAGTCGGTGTGTCCAAACTTTTGACTGGTACTGTATATGGGGCAATTTAGCAATTAGCATTAGTTATCTGTAACGGTGATTGTAAATGAAGCATTGTTACACACTGTTGGCATATATAGATAAATGCATTTTTTTTTAAAACGTGTGACTCCTCAAACAGTCCAATTGAAATGCTCAAACCTAGAACCAAGCTATGAGGTTCCAGATCCTGCACTCACCACGAAGATGCCCCCAGCTCCAGCTCTGGCAGCAGACCGGTGAACGCTCCTGACCTGCCTAGCCTGGGAACATGGGGAAGAAGAGGAGACACGTATCATATCAACTGATCATGTGCACTAGAAGGTTTGATTCTGTGGAATACCAACCAAGACACATTATAGGGTCTACATGAAAACATTTTGATTAAAAGACTTCCGATACTAATCTCGGGTTACCCAGAAGTAAACGTCTCTCGTCACTTCCAGTTAGAATCTGTCCACGAGAAATGACTTCAACACTATCAGGAAGGTTTGGCTGAACGAGGGATGCAACAGTGACAATTCTGATCAGTGTGATTCAAAACGATGAAGAAGTTGCGATGTAGCAGTGCATCCGTTTGTAGTGTTTATGAACTAGTCAGTCAGCTAACGGTGCAAGGCTCTTTACCGTAACTAACTTGACCAGTCAGAAAAACACAGCCAGCTATAGTAGCAAGTTAACTTGCAAGGACAAGATATATTTTCACAAGCATTCAAACAATAGTATTGTTCACATTAATATTGAACTAAATCATTGCTCTAATGAGTAACTATCGTGTTAGCTAGGCCGCTTGTCCTTGTCAAGTGTCATGCAACATATCTCTTTCTTCATCAAACATAACTACCGGTTCTCCATTTCTAGAATTAGCCTAACACGAGTACTTTGTTACAGGCATACCGTTAGGGAAACAGCAGATCGAAATGCAGAAGATAGAAACATCTTCAAAGCGTAGCTGGTTTTGCCCCCTTGACACAACACTTATGTGACCACAGCAATGGCCCGATATCAAAACAGCTCGATTGAGAGGGTCTGGTTTACGCTACGTCAAAAACTAATCTACCACAGATCGAAATTATTGGCAGTGTGGAGCAAATTATTTTCTGTCTAAACTTCTCTCCATAATGAGATTACAGAATATATACCGATTGAATAATCTTAAATTATGTATTTGCATGAACTTCTGCATAAGATTTTTTTTTGTTACAATACAAATGACAATTACATCACACCTGCCAAGATCTACATTCTCACACCCCGATCTCCAGCACCCATATCGTTCTGTGGCACATATTCTTCTTCGTTGAAGTTTAACGGTGGTCGGTATCCAATAAATGTTGCATTACCGCCACCTACTAGACTGGAGTACAACTCCCTTATAGTTTGCTTGAAACTCTCACAGACTCATTTTTATCCTGACTCTCGGTGCAAGCCTCGGGCTCAGAGAACTTCACCACACCTACCACCTCAGATACTTCGACCTCATTCACTTCCATTTCTCCTCCTGTCTTCAGCTCAGTCTGTTTAAACTTTCTACCGTTCTTCTTTAACAAACATCTCCCTTTCTTTTGCCATTTTTAACTGACTCAAGCTCACCCTCTTCCTCACTCTCTCTCTCTCAGACCTCCTCTGCCTCTCTTTTTCCCCTCCATTCCTCCTCCATATTCCAAGTATACGTCTCCTTGTGATAATACTGCACTTCTCTTGACATACATCTTGTACATCTTGTTCTTGCTTTCTCAAGGGACGCCATTTAACCGGCTGTCACAATCTCTGTACAATCAGCACGAACCCCTCGGGATGTCTCTCCTCCACATGGCCTCAAACTGCACCATTTTGTTTCTCTTCATCGCCCATGCACATTTAGATAATACAGCATTTGACCTTTCCATTGTGTTAATGACGGAGGATTGGTTGATTTCCAAGTTGTTTTTTTGTAAAATCTTTTTCAAGATGATTGACGATAAAAGTGTCGTCCAACCCGTCAGGTATCTCACTGCACCCTCATATGTCGTGTCGAGAAATCTGCAGAGAGACGGATTAAAAAGTACATTTACGTTGTAATACTTTCTGACTGACAACTGTTGGACTTTCTAACATTCCCAGGAGGTATGGATTATTGAGTTAGTTTCAATTTTCTAACTCCGCCCATAACTTTATGACATCATAACATTCCCAGAAGGTATGGATTATTGAGTTAGTTTCAACTTTCTAACTCCGCCCATAACTTTATGACATCATAACATTCCCAGGAGGCATGGATTATTGAGTTAGTTTCAACTTTCTAACTCCGCCCATAACTTTATGACATCATAACATTCCCAGAAGGTATGGATTATTGAGTTAGTTTCAACTTTCTAACTCCGCCCATAACTTTATGACATCATAACATTCCCAGAAGGTATGGATTATTGAGTCATTGTTAGTTTTACACTAAAGACATGACTCTGCCATTGTGCTACTAGAATTTGTGAACTTTGTCACTTGTATAATGAATTCTATACATTAGTTTATACTGGATTAAGCGTAGATTTTCGTTAACTGTAATTTAGTTAGTTATGATCCAACTGTCCCTCCATCTTGTGACAATATCAGTTCTTTGTAAGTCTTGGTTCCAATAGTTTATATCAAATCAAATTGTATTAGTCACATGCGCCGAGAACAACAGGTGTTCTATATGGTTATAGTGTTACAGTGTTCTATATTGTTATAGTGTTCTATATTATTATAGTGTTCTATATTGTTATAGTGTTATATATTGTTATAGTGTTATAGTGTTCTATATTGTTATAGTGTTCTATATTGTTATAGTGTTATAGTGTTCTATATTGTTATAGTGTTTTAGTGTTCTATATTGTTATAGTGTTCTATATTGTTATAGTGTTCTATATTGTTATAGTGTTATAGTGTTCTATATTGTTATAGTATTATAGTGTTCTATATTGTTATAGTGTTCTATATTGTTATAGTGTTCTATATTGTTTTAGTGTTCTATATTGTTATAGTGTTATAGTGTTCTATATTGTTATAGTATTATAGTGTTCTATATTGTTATAGTGTTCTATATTGTTATAGTGTTCTATATTGTTATAGTGTTCTATATTGTTATAGTGTTCTATATTGTTTTAGTGTTCTATATTGTTATAGTGTTATAGTGTTCTATATTGTTATAGTGTTATAGTGTTCTATATTGTTATAGTGTTCTATATTGTTATAGTGTTATTTATTGTTGTAGTGTTCTATATTATTATAGTGTTCTATATTGTTATAGTGTTCTATATTGTTATAGTGTTCTAGTGTTCTAGTGTTCTATTGTTATAGTGTTATAGTGTTCTATATTGTTATAGTGTTATAGTGTTCTATATTATTATAGTGTTCTATATTGTTATAGTGTTCTATATTGTTATAGTGTTCTAGTGTTATAGTGTTATAGTGTTCTATATTGTTATAGTGTTATAGTGTTATAGTGTTCTATATTGTTATAGTGTTATAGTGTTCTATATTGTTATAGTGTTCTATATTGTTATATATTGTTCTATATTGTTCTAGTGTTCTAGTGTTATAGTGTTATAGTGTTATAGTGTTCTATATTGTTATAGTGTTATAGTGTTCTATATTATTATAGTGTTCTATATTGTTATAGTGTTCTATATTGTTATAGTGTTATAGTGTTCTATATTGTTATAGTGTTCTAGTGTTCTAGTGTTCTATTGTTATAGTGTTATAGTGTTCTATATTGTTATAGTGTTATAGTGTTCTATATTATTATAGTGTTCTATAGTGTTATAGTGTTCTATATTGTTATAGTGTTCTATATTGTTATAGTGTTATAGTGTTCTATATTGTTATAGTGTTATAGTGTTCTATATTATTATAGTGTTCTATATTGTTATAGTGTTCTATATTGTTATAGTGTTATAGTGTTCTATATTATTATAGTGTTCTATAGTGTTATAGTGGTCTATATTGTTATAGTGTTATAGTGTTCTATATTGTTATAGTGTTCTATATTGTTATAGTGTTATAGTGTTCTATATTATTATAGTGTTCTATATTGTTATAGTGTTCTATATTGTTATAGTGTTATAGTGTTCTATATTGTTATAGTGTTCTATATTGTTATAGTGTTCTATATTGTTATAGTGTTATAGTGTTCTATATTGTTATAGTGTTCTATATTGTTATAGTGTTCTATATTGTTATAGTGTTCTATATTATTATAGTGTTCTATATTGTTATAGTGTTCTATATTGTTATAGTGTTCTATATTGTTATAGTGTTCTATAGTGTTATAGTGTTCTATATTATTATAGTGTTCTATATTGTTATAGTGTTCTATGTTGTTATAGTGTTATAGTGTTCTATATTATTATAGTGTTTTATATTGTTATAGTGTTCTATATTGTTATAGTGTTATAGTGTTCTATATTGTTATGGTGTTCTAGTTTTATAGTGTTATAGTGTTCTATATTGTTATAGTGTTCTATATTGTTATAGTGTTATAGTGTTCTATATTATTATAGTGTTCTATATTGTTATAGTGTTCTATATTGTTATAGTGTTATAGTGTTCTATATTATTATAGTGTTCTATATTGTTATAGTGTTATATATTGTTATAGTGTTATAGTGTTCTATATTGTTATAGTGTTCTATATTGTTATAGTGTTATAGTGTTCTATATTGTTATAGTGTTTTAGTGTTCTATATTGTTATAGTGTTCTATATTGTTATAGTGTTCTATATTGTTATAGTGTTATAGTGTTCTATATTGTTATAGTATTATAGTGTTCTATATTGTTATAGTGTTCTATATTGTTATAGTGTTCTATATTGTTTTAGTGTTCTATATTGTTATAGTGTTATAGTGTTCTATATTGTTATAGTATTATAGTGTTCTATATTGTTATAGTGTTCTATATTGTTATAGTGTTCTATATTGTTATAGTGTTCTATATCGTTATAGTGTTCTATATTGTTTTAGTGTTCTATATTGTTATAGTGTTATAGTGTTCTATATTGTTATAGTGTTATAGTGTTCTATATTGTTATAGTGTTCTATATTGTTATAGTGTTCTATATTGTTGTAGTGTTCTATATTATTATAGTGTTCTATATTGTTATAGTGTTCTATATTGTTATAGTGTTCTAGTGTTCTAGTGTTCTATTGTTATAGTGTTATAGTGTTCTATATTGTTATAGTGTTATAGTGTTCTATATTATTATAGTGTTCTATATTGTTATAGTGTTCTATATTGTTATAGTGTTCTAGTGTTATAGTGTTATAGTGTTCTATATTGTTATAGTGTTATAGTGTTATAGTGTTCTATATTGTTATAGTGTTATAGTGTTCTATATTGTTATAGTGTTCTATATTGTTATATATTGTTCTATATTGTTCTAGTGTTCTAGTGTTCTAGTGTTATAGTGTTATAGTGTTCTATATTGTTATAGTGTTATAGTGTTCTATATTGTTATAGTGTTCTAGTGTTCTAGTGTTCTATTGTTATAGTGTTATAGTGTTCTATATTGTTATAGTGTTATAGTGTTCTATATTATTATAGTGTTCTATAGTGTTATAGTGTTCTATATTGTTATAGTGTTCTATATTGTTATAGTGTTATAGTGTTCTATATTGTTATAGTGTTATAGTGTTCTATATTATTATAGTGTTCTATATTGTTATAGTGTTCTATATTGTTATAGTGTTATAGTGTTCTATATTATTATAGTGTTCTATAGTGTTATAGTGGTCTATATTGTTATAGTGTTATAGTGTTCTATATTGTTATAGTGTTCTATATTGTTATAGTGTTATAGTGTTCTATATTATTATAGTGTTCTATATTGTTATAGTGTTCTATATTGTTATAGTGTTATAGTGTTCTATATTGTTATAGTGTTCTATATTGTTATAGTGTTCTATATTGTTATAGTGTTATAGTGTTCTATATTGTTATAGTGTTCTATATTGTTATAGTGTTCTATATTGTTATAGTGTTCTATATTATTATAGTGCTCTATATTGTTATAGTGTTCTATATTGTTATAGTGTTCTATATTGTTATAGTGTTCTATAGTGTTATAGTGTTCTATATTATTATAGTGTTCTATATTGTTATAGTGTTCTATGTTGTTATAGTGTTATAGTGTTCTATATTATTATAGTGTTTTATATTGTTATAGTGTTCTATATTGTTATAGTGTTATAGTGTTCTATATTGTTATGGTGTTCTAGTTTTATAGTGTTATAGTGTTCTATATTGTTATAGTGTTCTATATTGTTATAGTGTTATAGTGTTCTATATTATTATAGTGTTCTATATTGTTATAGTGTTCTATATTGTTATAGTGTTATAGTGTTCTATATTATTATAGTGTTCTATATTGTTATAGTGTTCTATGTTGTTATAGTGTTATAGTGTTCTATATTGTTATAGTGTTATAGTGTTCTATATTGTTATAGACTTATAGTGTTCTATATTGTTATAGTGTTCTATATTGTTATAGTGTTATAGTGTTCTATATTGTTATAGTGTTATAGTGTTCTATATTATTATAGTGTTCTATATTGTTATAGTGTTCTATATTGTTATAGTTTTATAGTGTTCTATATTATTATAGTGTTCTATATTGTTATAGTGTTCTATATTGTTATAGTGTAATAGTGTTCTATATTGTTATAGTGTTATAGTGTTCTATATTATTATAGTGTTCTATATTGTTATAGTGTTCTATATTTTTATAGTGTTCTATATTGTTATAGTGTTATAGTGTTCTATATTGTTATAGTGTTCTATATTGTTATAGTGTTCTATATTGTTATAGTGTTATAGTGTTCTATATTGTTATTGTGTTCTATAGAGAGAGAGAGAGAGAGGTTGGTGGACAGGGAGAGAGAAAGAGAGAGAGAGAGAGAGAGAGAGAGAGAGGTTGGTGGACAGGGAGAGAGAGAGAGAGAAAGAGAGGAAGGTTGGTGGATAGGAAGTGAGAGAGGGAGGTAGGTTGGTGTACAGGGAGTGAGAGAGGGAGGTTGGTGGACAGGGAGAGAGAGGGGGAGGAAGGTCGACAGGGAGAGAGAGAGACGGAGATTGGTGTAAAAAGGAGAGAGAGGGAGGGAAGTTTGTGGACAGGGAGTGAGAGAGAGAGGGAGGTTGGTGGACAGGGAGTGAGAGAGAGAGGGAGGTTGGTGGACGGGGAGTGAGAGAGAGGGGGAGGTGGACAGGGAGAGAGAGAGGGAGGTGGACAGGGAGAGAGAGGGGGATGGAGGTGGACAGGGAGTGAGATAGAGAGGGAGGTGGACAGGGAGAGAGAGGGGGAGGGAGGTTGGTGGACAGGGAGAGAAAGGGGGAGGGAGGTGGACAGGGAGTGAGATAGAGAGGGAGGTGGACAGGGAGAGAGAGGGGGAGGGAGGTTGGTGGACAGGGAGAGAAAGGGGGAGGGAGGTGGACAGGGAGAGAGAGGGGGAGGGAGGTTGGACAGGGAGAGAGGGAGGGAGGTGGACAGGGAGTGAGATAGAGAGGGAGGTGGACAGGGAGAGAGAGGGGGATGGAGGTTGGTGGACAGGGAGAGAAAGGGGGAGGGAGGTGGACAGGGAGAGAGAGGGGGAGGGAGGTGGACAGGGAGAGAGAGAGGGAGGGAGGTGGACAGGGAGTGAGATAGAGAGGGAGGTGGACAGGGAGAGAGAGGGGGAGGGAGGTTGGTGGACAAGGAGAGAAAGGGGGAGGGAGGTGGACAGGGAGAGAGAGGGGGAGGGAGGTGGACAGGGAGAGAGAGAGGGAAGGGAGGGAGGTGGACAGGGAGAGAGAGAGGGAGAGAGGTGGACAGGGAGCGAGGGAGGGAGGGAGGTGGACAGGGAGTGAGAGTGAGAGGGAGGTGGACAGGGAGAGAGAGGGGCAGGGAGGTGGACAGGGAGTGAGAGAGAGAGGGAGGTGGACAGGGAGTGAGAGAGAGAGGGAGGAGGACAGGGAGAGAGAGGGGGAGGGAGGTGGACAGGGAGAGAGGGGGGAGGGAGGAGTACAGGTAGAGAGAGAGAGAGGGAGGTGGACAGGGAGAGAGAGGGGGGAGGTGGACAGGGAGAGAGAGAGGGAGGGAGGTGGACAGGGAGAGAGAGAGGGAGGGAGGTTGGTGGACAGGGAGAGAGAGAGGGAGGGAGGTGGACAGGGAGTGAGAGAGAGAGAGTGAGGGAGGTTGGTGGACAGGGAGAGAGAGAGGGAGGGAGGTGGACAGGGAGAGAGAGGGGGAAGGTGGTGGACAGGGAGAGAGAGAGGGAGGGAGGTGGACAGGGAGAGAGAGGGGGAGGGAGGTGGACAGGGAGAGAGAGAGGGAGGGAGGTGGACAGGGAGAGTGAGAGGAAGGGAGGTGGACAGGGAGAGAGAGAGGGAGGGAGGTGGACAGGGAGAGAGAGAGGGAGGGAGGTGGACAGGGAGAGTGAGAGGAAGGGAGGTGGACAGGGAGAGAGAGAGGGAGGGAGGTGGACAGGGAGAGAGAGAGGGAGGGAGGTGGACAGGGAGAGAGAGGGGGAGGGAGGTGGACAGGGAGAGAGAGAGGGAGGGAGGTGGACAGGGAGAGAGAGAGGGAGGGAGGTGGACAGGGAGAGAGAGGGGGAGGGAGGTGGACAGGGAGAGAGAGGGGGAGGGAGGTGGACAGGGAGAGAGGGGGAGGTGGACAGGGAGAGAGGGAGGGAGGTGGACAGGGAGAGTGAGAGGGAGGGAGGTGGACAGGGAGAGTGAGAGGGAGGGAGGTGGACAGGGAGAGAGAGAGGGAGGGAGGTGGACAGGGAGAGAGAGAGGGAGAGAGGTGGACAGGGAGAGAGAGGGGGAGGGAGGTGGACAGGGAGAGAGAGAGGGAGGGAGGTGGACAGGGAGAGAGAGGGAGGGAGGGAGGTGGACAGGGAGAGAGAGGAGGAGGGAGGTGGACAGGGAGAGAGAGAGGGAGGGAGGTGGACAGGGAGAGAGAGGGAGGGAGGGAGGTGGACAGGGAGAGAGAGAGGGAGGGAGGTGGACAGGGAGAGAGAGGGGGAAGGAGGTGGACAGGGAGAGAGAGAGGGAGGGAGGGAGGTGGACAGGGAGAGAGAGGGGGAGGGAGGTGGACAGGGAGAGAGAGAGGGGAGGGAGGTGGACAGGGAGAGAGAGAGAGAGAGAGGGAGGTGGACAGGGAGAGAGGGGGGGAGGTGGACAGGGAGAGAGAGAGGGAGGGAGGTGGACAGGGAGAGAGAGAGAGGGAGGGAGGTGGACAGGGAGAGAGAGAGGGAGGGAGGTGGACAGGGAGAGAGAGAGGGAGGGAGGTGGACAGGGAGAGAGAGAGGGAGGGAGGTGGACAGGGAGAGAGAGAGGGAGAGAGGTGGACAGGGAGAGAGAGGGGGAGGGAGGTGGACAGGGAGAGAGAGAGGGAGGGAGGTGGACAGGGAGAGAGAGGGAGGGAGGGAGGTGGACAGGGAGAGAGAGGAGGAGGGAGGTGGACAGGGAGAGAGAGAGGGAGAGAGGTGGACAGGGAGAGAGAGGGGGAGGGAGGTGGACAGGGAGAGAGAGAGGGAGGGAGGTGGACAGGGAGAGAGAGGGAGGGAGGGAGGTGGACAGGGAGAGAGAGGAGGAGGGAGGTGGACAGGGAGAGAGAGAGGGAGGGAGGTGGACAGGGAGAGAGAGGGAGGGAGGGAGGTGGACAGGGAGAGAGAGAGGGAGGGAGGTGGACAGGGAGAGAGAGGGGGAAGGAGGTGGACAGGGAGAGAGAGAGGGAGGGAGGGAGGTGGACAGGGAGAGAGAGGGGGAGGGAGGTGGACAGGGAGAGAGAGAGGGGAGGGAGGTGGACAGGGAGAGAGAGAGAGAGGGAGGTGGACAGGGAGAGAGGGGGGGAGGTGGACAGGGAGAGAGAGAGGGAGGGAGGTGGACAGGGAGAGAGAGAGAGGGAGGGAGGTGGACAGGGAGAGTGAGAGGGAGGGAGGTGGACAGGGAGAGAGAGAGGGAGGGAGGTGGACAGGGAGAGAGAGAGGGAGGGAGGTGGACAGGGAGAGTGAGAGGGAGGGAGGTGGACAGGGAGAGTGAGAGGGAGATTGTGTTTTCCTTTATCCAGGAATACAGAATACACTGCCCTCCTTGTACCGTCTGTTCTGTCTGTCTGTCTGTCTGTCTGTCTGTCTGCTTGTCTATCTGCCTGTCGATCAGCCCAGCCCAGCATTCCCCCCTGTCTATCTGCCTGTCGATCAGCCCAGCCCAGCATTCCCCCCTGCATACCAATGTTTTCCTCCTCTTACACAACGCTTGGAAAATAATCCGATAAACGGACCAGGACCCGATCAGCCAATGAAAAGGTGGGAGTGCCATTTTAAGCATTTTGATTGGCTCCTCTGGCAGTAAGCATGTGGATTCAACACATAACCTGGTATTAGGGGTGTGGCCAGAGCACAGGCTCAGTGTCTTTGTCCAATGGCTGAATCCCTACTGTTGTCAGTGTCTGTCTCACCTCTCCCCTCTAGCCTTGGAGGATAGGCAGATCAGATAAGCAGACTGGCTGGATCTCTCTCTCGCACTCTCTCTCTCTCTCTCGCACTCAAACAGATCTATCTAAAGTACGTCTGTCTGTCTTTAAACGATGGTGGTCCCTGGCTCTCAACACGCAGAGGACAAGATGTATCATCCTCCGGAGGGTCTGCAGAAGGATGCTCATGTACCTGACTTCAGGTGTTATCTGGAACTTTACAAGAAGTCTATTGAGGAGCCGGACGGTAGGTTAATAAGGAAGTAGACGGTAGGTTAATAAGGAAGTATATGGTAGGTTAATAAGGAAGTAAGACGGTAGGTTAATAAGGAAGTAAGACGGCAGGTTAATAAGGAAGTAAGACGGCAGGTTAATAAGGAAGTAGACGGTAGGTTAATAAGGAAGTAAGTCGGCAGGTTAATAAGGAAGTAAGACGGTAGGTTAATAAGGAAGTAGACGGTAGGTTAATAAGGAAGTAAGACGGCAGGTTAATAAGGAAGTAAGACGGTAGGTTAATAAGGAAGTAGACGGTAGGTTAATAAGGAAGTAGACGGTAGGTTAAGAAGGAAGTAAGACGGTAGGTTAAGAAGGAAGTAAGACGGTAGGTTAATAAGGAAGTAGACGATAGGTTAATAAGGAAGTAGACGGTAGGTTAATAAGGAAGTAAGACGGTAGGTTAATAAGGAAGTAGACGGTAGGTTAATAAGGAAGTAAGACGGTAGGTTAAGAAGGAAGTAAGACGGTAGGTTAATAAGGAAGTAGACGATAGGTTAATAAGGAAGTAGACGGTAGGTTAATAAGGAAGTAAGACGGTAGGTTAATAAGGAAGTAAGACGGCAGGTTAATAAGGAAGTAAGACGGTAGGTTAATAAGGAAGTAAGACGGCAGGTTAATAAGGAAGTAAGACGGTAGGTTAATAAGGAAGTAGACGGTAGGTTAATAAGGAAGTAAGACGGCAGGTTAATAAGGAAGTAAGACGGTAGGTTAATAAGGAAGTAAGACGGTAGGTTAATAAGGAAGTAGACGGTAGGTTAATAAGGAAGTAAGACGGTAGGTTAAGAAGGAAGTAAGACGGTAGGTTAATAAGGAAGTAAGACGGTAGGTTAATAAGGAAGTAGACGGTAGGTTAATAAGGAAGTAAGATGGTAGGTTAATAAGGAAGTAGACGGTAGGTTAATAAGGAAGTAGACGGTAGGTTAATAAGGAAGTAGACGGTAGGTTAATAAGGAAGTAGACGGTAGGTTAATAAGGAAGTAGACGGTAGGTTAATAAGGAAGTAGACGGTAGGTTAATAAGGAAGTAGACGGTAGGTTAATAAGGAAGTAAGACGGTAGGTTAATAAGGAAGTAAGACGTTAGGTTAATAAGGAAGTAGACGGTAGGTTAATAAGGAAGTAAGACGGTAGGTTAAGAAGGAAGTAAGACGGTAGGTTAATAAGGAAGTAGACGGTAGGTTAATAAGGAAGTAGACGGTAGGTTAATAAGGAAGTAAGACGGTAGGTTAAGAAGGAAGTAAGACGGTAGGTTAATAAGGAAGTAAGACGGTAGGTTAATAAGGAAGTAAGACGGTAGGTTAATAAGGAAGTAAGACGGTAGGTTAATAAGGAAGTAGACGGTAGGTTAATAAGGAAGTAAGACGGTAGGTTAATAAGGAAGTAAGACGGTAGGTTAATAAGGAAGTAGATGGTAGGTTAATAAGGAAGTAAGACGGTAGGCTAATAAGGAAGTAAGACGGTAAGTTAAGAAGGAAGTAAGATGGTAGGCTAAGAAGGAAGTAAGACGGTAGGTTAAGAAGGAAGTAAGATGGTAGGTTAAGAAGGAAGTAAGACGGTAGGTTAAGAAGGAAGTAAGATGGTAGGTTAAGAAGGAAGTAAGACGGTAGGTTAATAAGGAAGTAAGTCGGTAGGTTATTAAGAAGGAAGTAAGACGGTAGGTTGATAAGGAAGTAAGACGGTAGGTTAAGGAAGGATGTTAGCCGTGCGTGTGCTTGTTGCTAGCAGAATAACTCAAACTTTGTGTGTGTATGCCCTATGCACATGACTCATCTGCAATAGCTTGGTTGTGTGTGTGTGTGTGTGTGTGTGCGTGCGTGCGTGCGTGCGTGCGCGTGTGTGTGTGTGCGTGCGTGCGTGCGTGCGTGCGTGTGTGTGCGTGCGTGCGTGCGTGCGTGCGTGCGTGTGTGCGTGTGTGTGTGTGTGTGTGTGTGCGTATATGTGGGTGTATATGTGGGTGTGCTCCAAACAACATCTAAATGTTTTTTTTTTTTCTTGGGCAGTATTCTGGAAAGAGGTCGCTAGTGATTTCTATTGGAAGAAACCTCCTACGGGTCAGATTCTGCAGTATAACTTCGACGTGACCAAAGGAAACATCTATGTGAAATGCATGGAGGGAGCCACAACTAACATGTGTTACAACCTCCTGGACAGGAACGTGAAGGACAAGAACCTTGGTGAACGAGTGGCATTCTACTGGTAAGACAAAATAACAGTTATTCTTGTATCTACTCTTATCTTGGTCAGGTTATTTATTGTAAACAACAATGTGTCCCTCAATGACTTACCTGATTTAATAAATCAAAAAAGAAGGCAACAATTATACTAATTGAAAAAAAGAAAGCAGTGAGCCAGTGAGCCAATGCACAGTGAACTTTACTTACCCACAGTGAACAGCACTTAACCACTGTGAACTGCACTTACCCACAGTGAACTGCACTTACCCACAGTGAACTGCACTTACCCACAGTGAACTGCACTTAACCACAGTGAACTGCACTTACTCACTGTGCACTGCACTTAACCACTGTGAACTGCACTTAACCACTGTGAACTGCACTTTACCACTGTGAACTGCACTTAACCACTGTGAACTGCACTTAACCACTGTGAACTGCACTTACCCACAGTGAACTGCACTTACCCACAGTGAACTGCACTTAACCACTGTGCACTGCACTTAACCACTGTGAACTGCACTTAACCACTGTGAACTGCACTTAACCACTGTGAACTGCACTTACCCACTGTGAACTGCACTTAACCACTGTGAACTGCACTTAACCACTGTGAACTGCACTTACCCACTGTGAACTGCACTTAACCACTGTGAACTGCACTTAACCACTGTGAACTGCACTTAACCACTGTGAACTGCACTTAACCACTGTGAACTGCACTTAACCACTGTGGACTGCACTTAACCACTGTGAACTGCACTTACCCACTGGGAACTGCACTTAACCACTGTGAACTGCACTTAACCACTGTGAACTGCACTTAACCACTGTGAAATGCACTTAACCACTGTGAACTGCACTTACCCACTGTGAACTGCACTTACCCACTGTGAACAGCACTTAACCACTGTG